>NC_133619.1:370590907-371190907 GCF_048593235.1 Sminthopsis crassicaudata | reverse complement strand
TGGTTTTAATTTCTTCATCTGAAAATTGTCTGTTCATATCCTTTGACCATTTAAGTATTTTTGGTTTTGTGATTTTTAAAGGCAATGTTAATAGTTTCTTTTTTCTGAAATTGTATTTGAATGAATGCCATTCTTGGCACCAGAAGAAACCTGATCTCCCCATTCTATATCTTCCCTAGCAATATATGTACTTCTATAATAGAAACTAGTTATAAATTTATTTGGTACATCCAGAAACCTAAGGCATACTCTAGATCAGGCTAGAAATGACAGAATCCTCAAGATAGAGTAATTAGTTCAGGGGACCATTTTGAGAGATCTTTAGAAATGTAATCCAACTGTTTAGGTAGATCAAATATCACAACCTTGTCAAAAGAAAGTACAGAGTGCTTTTGCACATAATAAGGGCTTAATGAATGTTTTACTCATTCATTCATTCATGCACTCCACTATTTTATCAGTATCTTCTTTCTTCCTTGCATTAAAAAATCATTTTAGTCTCTTGACCTGAATGCTAAGGACCTCAGTTCACAGAGAACCACTCTGGCCTCAGCTTCTAAAGTTCCAGTAGAAGGAGAAGTTTGTTAAACTGGCAAAATTACTGCTTAGAGTAGCCACAGCCAGAATTACCCCTGAGTTTATCCCAATGTCCTTCAGGGACATTGACATTCAGGTGGTAGTGTTGTACTCTAGATTTTTTCTCATCGAGCCTTTGGGATATTAGGAGCCATGGTGAATAAATAAAGTTTAAACTTAAGAAATTGCAATTATGGGTTACAATCATTTATTTAAAATTAGTTTAACTTGTTAAATGAAAGTTACAGTTTTCTTAACTTTGTGAAAGTAGGATAACTTTTGCTAAAGTATTTAAATTTGGAATTGGATGAAAACTTTACTATACAAGGTAACAAACCTTTTTTCAAAGGAAACCATAATGGGACCCCACATAAATTAGCAACCATATCCCAAACTACTCACTATTATCCTTGAGAGTCTATATATGCTTGATTGCTTTCTCATGCCCTTCTATTTTTTTCACAACGTTGTCTCCTGGGATCTTTATTTTTAAAGTCCCACAGCTTTCATCTCCCTATAAAATGATAGCATTGATATAAATATAGACCTGAGACATCCTGAGGAACATACTAGGTATTTCTTTCAGCTACAGAGCCATATGGCACATTTCAGCTTTGCTTGAGCATCCCTGAACTATGAAGTAAATGGAAGAAGACTTCATACCATTTCCAGATGAGCAGAGAGGGCCGTTTTGCCATAGCTGGATTCCTGGCACTCAGTTCACTGCAGTCCTGATGTGGTGCCAAGTTCTATGAAGCTGAAGGTTAAAATAACTTTCTTACAAAGCTCATTAATGATAGCCACTCCTGTGAAACACATGCAGTAGTTTTTTCCCATTTATAAATTTTATGCCATTGCTAAAAGACTTCCATATATGAAAGTTTCATGCTTCACATGATGGCTCATGGATTAATGATGATATTGCTTTTTATTTATGTCTTATGATGGAAAAGAAATGGCCTACAGATAGAGTCAAGTGAGGTTCCTTGGTTTAGCCTTCCGATATCAAAATATCATAGAAAACTGAACTTCACAGACGCTATCATTGAAGTAGTGAAACTATCAATTAAAATTTGAGCTTCTAAACTGAAATAAAAACTCAATGTTATTCAGAAATCCATATTATACCAAATGGACTCAGGAACAGAAAAAGTATAAATGGCAGAGTGAGTATAGTACAGTTGAAAGAGCACTCTTTGAAAGCAGAAGTATCTGGGTTCAAATCCTACCAAATTATTTTATTTCTTTGAACCTCTGTTTCTTTGTTGAAATGAATGAGAAGTCAGAATGAAGATATTATTTTGAATTCTAGGTCTATGATAAAAATTAGTTCAATGTTACACATTTTAAGTATTTAATAAATGCTTATGTGGTGAACAAAATCTTGCTCAGCAATTTCATTTCAGGATAGGTATCTTTTCTGTACCATTCTTATCTGGCTCTTCTACTGTCATATAGGAATCCTTGAATAATATCATCAACCTAGGGAATTGGAGACACTGCATCATCAAAATAAAGTTTGGAAAAGGTCGTCATCAATCCAAACCCATTGTTTTTGGATAGGGGCAACTGAATCCCACAGAGGTTATGTGTCTTGCCCAGAATCAGTAATAATTATGCCAGATCTTCTTGCCTATATATCTAGCATTCTATCTACTACATTATTGTTTCTACAAAAATAATTAAAGAAATAAAAAAAATAGAACCATAAGAAATGATTAATTGATCCAGGATAACTCCCTTGAGAGGCCCAAAGCCCCTATTATGTGCAAAAGCACTCTGTTACACAAAATCAATCAATATACATTTATTAAGGGCCTACCATGTGTCAGGTGCTGCATTAAGCACTGGAGATACCAAAAGAAGCAATAGTCTCTTCCCTTAAAGAGCTTACAATCTAATAGGGAAGAAATATATGCAAACAAATATATGTAAAACAAGTTATAAATAACAGGAAATAAGTAACAGAGAGGAGACACTAGAATTGAGAGGAGAAATGTTTCCATTAAAAGAAGGGATTTTAGTTGGGACTTGAAGTTAGAGAAGTCAGTGGGCTAAATAGAGTAGAGAGACTATTCAAGGCATGGGTAAGTCAGAGAAAAAGTCTAAAGTTGCAAAATGGAGTGTCTTGTTTATAGAACAGCCAGAAGACCAATAGCACTGTTAGGGAGTAAAGCAAAAGAAGTTTGGAAAGGTAGAAGAGGGCTAGGTTATTAAGGGCTTTAAATACCAAACATGGTCTTTTGTATTTGGTCCTACAGACAAGAGAAAACCACTAGAGTTTATTGGAGGAATGACATACTTTAACCTGTATTTTAGTATGTCTTCTTTAGTCAATGATACTGACAAAATCATATTAGTTTCTGATGTTTAGCCATATGATAGTGCAAAGGAATTCAGAAGCAAGAACTTTCTTCAGTAGAAACGGCTATAGTACCTATAGGAATAGTTGCCAGAGTCCAGCTCCTTATATGGGTTATTTTCCAGAAATATGACAGCAGGAAATTAGGCTAGAAATATTGCTATTCTTGAGGTTCTTGGCTTCAGGGTCATCATCAGGGTCTCATGATTGTAAATGTTTAGTCCATGAATAATGGAAGAAGAGTATTCAAAAATATACTAAATAGGGGGCAGCTAGGTGGTGTAGTGGATAGAGCACCAGCCTTGAATTCAGGAGGACCCGAGTTCAAATCTGGTCTCAGACACTTAACCCTTCCTAGCTGTGTGACCCTGGGCAAGTCACTTAACCCCAGCCCCCCCCCAAAAAAATATACTAAATAGTGTAGTGAGCTCCCTTTTTAGCCAAAGTTGGATGACTACTTGTCAGGAAATTTTTCAGATATAATTTATATTTTTGGTTCAGGTTGGACTAAATGACTTCTGAGTTTCTTTTTAACTGACATTTTGGGAGTATTTGAAACATAAGATAGGGCTATAAGGGTAGTATAAATATTCTTTTTACTCCAGTAATATCTTTATGTACAGATCTTTCTGTAGTTAGAGAGGCCATTTCTTTCTGGGGAAACAATTAGCTTCCATTATATGATATCGAATTGCCTAATTCCTTGTGTTTCCACTTATTTTCCTTTGGGGATATTTAGTCTGTCAATAGACAATTTTAAGTACCTACCATAGTACCACTATGGTAAGTGCTATGGTAAGCATAGTTAACACTATAGTGTTAAGTTAAAAATATAAAGAAAAAGAGAAGAAAAAGATAGTGTGAATGTGGAGTCAGAAGACTTGGATCAAAAAATTTTAGTTCTCTCATTGCATGACCCTTGGTTAGATCTTTATGTTTTCTAGATCTTTTCCATAACATGAAGAGTTTGGACTAAACCTCTGAGTCATCTTTCAGTTTCAGATCTGTGATCTTGTAAAAGAAAAAGATTGTAGTTATCATGATATGGTTGTATTAATATTAACCTTGTCTTCTTAAGACCTTCTTAATTTATTTGTACACTCCCAGAAGCTGCCTTTAAGCCCTATTCAACTTTAGATGATTGTTTCTGGCAACATTTTAGGGGCCATTGACCCATTTTACTGTTCCCTGGAGTATCATTGCCTCTAGGTTTATTCCAATTATGTAAAACATGTGTAGCACTGAATGAGCCTGCCTTCTGCAGGCATTTCTAAGGATATCTGGGATTATGGTGCCCAAGAAATCTCACTGTATTGTTTGAGGAAGACATCTTCAAGTGCCTTGACTGATTCTGGAGAGACTGAGATAGAGGCAAATACCATGACCTGGTGCCTGGAGTGGGTTGTGACTTTTTTTTCTCACAAATTCAGTCATCCACATCTTTGGACTTAAGCTAGAAAGCAGAGGACCAGAAGGTATAGCACTTGTAAGAGAGAATGGGGTAAAGGTTCTATCCAGGTGTCCATATTGAGAATAGTATAGGGAGCCACTTGACCATAGGCAGAGTATAGTGAGGGTAAGAAAGACTTGCTCATTTCTCCTTAAGAAAGTTTTCCTCCCACCTTGGTGCACTGGCTGACAAATCCTTAGGAACACCAAGGTGATTGGCTATATGTCAACATGGCTCTGGAGCTCTGGGGATAAAGTCCTACTGGCTTCAAGCAGTAAAAATTTTTCTTGCAGTTTCTTTGCCCTCTCTTTCTGAGCATAGAAGGAAAGCTCATCAATGGCTGATAACCTGGGGGATTTCTTTGAGTATAAATATTCTAAAACTGGAACTATAGATCCTTTATGTTTTAGGCAGAGGACTTAGCCTGTATTCTTTTCTCCCAAAAAATCAATGTTGCTACTGCTAATACTTGGCTGCTATGTCAATTTGCTGAGGCATGAGATACCCCAACAGCATTTGGGGGTCCCCAGGTCGGTGTCACAGGTTTTGTGAAAGAATCGGCAGTCCTAGTTTCCAAGTTACGTTGGAAAGGAAAAAGAGTTTATTTTAACACTGAGAATTCTCAGCTGGTTGCATTCCTGATTGAAATAGCAGCAAATGACTGAAGGACACAGTTCAATTTTATTTAGTCTTCTGTAGCCCAAGGCTAAGGAGAGATATCCAGATGAATTTAGGGTGGTGAGCAAGGGAGTATTTTCCAGATGAGTTAAAGGTGAAGGGTAGTGGGCTAAGAAGTAATCTCTAGGTGAATTAAGGGTGGAAGGTGGTGAGCCAAAGCTAGAAGATTAAAGGTTTCCTGACCCAGTCCTCCCCCCCCAAAGATCAGGGGACCAAAGAGTCCTATTACATCAAGTACTGGTGAGTCATATCTACATAGTTTATATATATATATATATATATATATATATATATATATATATATATATATATATATATATATATATATAGAGAGAGAGAGAGAGAGAGAGAGAGAGAGAGAGAGAGAGAGAGAGCGCCACTGTAGCTGTTTTTGCAGATAAACTCACAAGAGACAAAATTGCGGAGATGGAATGATTGGAGCAAGTTTCAATTAAAAAAAAGTCAAGATGCAACTGACATAGAGAAGAAATCACAAATTTCAGTCACCAAGTGTCACTATCTTTTTGATATCTAGAGGAAGATGATACTATCATGAAACTGCCATGATATGAACTTTTCCTATGAAAGGATGCATAAAGTGAACACTGAGGTGAAGGATCTCCCAATGGCTCTGTAGAACATGGTATGTGCAAGAAACAAGGATACATATTGATTACTGAGGTGGAGGACCACTTAGTACAGAGCCTCTAGCTCCACAGGAAAGGTAACAGCTGCCAAGTACATTGCATGTCTAAAATTGTTAGCAAAGGAACCATAAGAACTGGCATTTTTATACAGGTATTTGATCACAACTAATACAGTAAAAAGTAGTTTTTTACTAGCATTGTAGAAGCAATATTCTTTATTACCTCTGATAGAAATCTATTTCCCAATATTGCTTTGCCATCCCTCTGAAAGCTGAGCCTGAATTTTTCTAGGGGTAGAAGGTTAGTTATTTAGTGAACATCCTTTTTTACCCATTAGCTCTCTCCTTTCATGTATTTTAAGAACTTTAATGAAGTTAAGAAATACTACTAGAAGTTCTCAAATTATGTCTTAAGTCTGACTTCTCACTCAGTATGCTATCGAGATAAAATAGCTGAAGGCAAAAAAAAAGATATTAAGAATCAGAAATCTGCAAAGTTTTTATAAATATAACAGAGCACAAACAGTGGGGATAGACAAGGAAGACGTTGCAGTCCTCATAAGGACCTTTTGCTGAGGATCATCTTTTTCCACACCATAGAGAAAAGCTTCCCTATCCTTTTTTAAAATACTTCTTTGAAAGAACAGTAACTTTCCCATTGCTCTGTGGTTGAGTAAATTTTGTGCCTTTGTTTTTGATTTTTGTTTTTCTTTCATTTGACTTAAGCTGTATGCTATTTAAAAAGGGGAGGTTAACAAGGTTAACTGCTAAAATAGGAGTGCTAATGTCAGACACAGCATGAAACGTGTGTGTGTGTGTGTGTGTGTGTGTGTGTGTGTGTGTGTGTGTGTGTGTGTGTAAGATATAATTGGGAGATAATCCAGAAGATTTTGATCTAAGGTTTGTGGGGTTGTTGCTACAAACTTCCAAGTTATCACTGCCAGAGTGAAATACATGGTTGAAGGTTTCAAGGATCCACCATTAAGAAAAATGGTAGTTCATTTTAGGGAGTAAAAAAACAATCTTTAGGAATAGATATTCTTAATACATGAGCCTGTGAACTAGCATGGTATAAAGGTGATTAGATTCCAAATGTCATTTCTTCCTATTTTCCTGAAAGCCCATTCTAGGATTAAAAAAAGAGAGAGACTGGTTCTAAATAGGGGGTTACCACCAAAGAATCTTTTGCCCAGTGGGACCATTGCAAATTGTATGATTCTATGCTAGTCAGAGTCAACTAGTCATTTTAATTGCTTTTATTTACATTTTAGGGCAAGAAACTGGAAACATTTAGCAAATCTATAAAAAATTATTAAATTTGACATTGATGCCAGCAATACATAGCTAAGCTCTATATACTCTTCTCCCCCATTCTATTCCTCAAAACATTTTGAAGTCCTATATCATTTTCTTTTCCAATCTGTAAAAAGGAAAGCTTCTTCTCACCAAGGCTAACCCTTCCATTTATATCCTTGATATTCAATGTTTATGTATAATCTACCCTCAACTGGCTTTTCCCCCTCATTCCCGACTATCCTCTGCTGCCCTGCATGATGTATAATAAGAAATTTGTGGTGGTTTTTTCCTTTTTTTCCCTCTTCATAAGTGTGGATTTGCAAATTTTAGCAACCTATTTTTCTGTTTTCTGTTTTATTCTGAAATTATCAAAGTCTTTTGCTTTAACACCATTTTTCCTCTGGATCCAATACAATTTTTCCTCAACCACTCAGCCCCCACAATCATAATAGTTTTCTTTAATTTTCAGGTTTTTTTCCTATCTGCTGGCTCCTTTACTAATGCTATTATTTAAAAATCTCACTTGATCTTATCATCCTTAACTATTATCCTATTTCTTCTTTTTATAGTCACACACCTGGGAAAATCCATCAACTCTCATTGCCTCAACTTCCTTCTTTCTTTTTAACCTCTTTCTACTATGTCTTCTAATGTCATCAGACAAATGAAATGATATAGTCTAAAATTAACAGTGATCTCTAAGATTCAAAATCCAATAATCTCTTCTGAGCACCCATCTTTCTGTAAATCTCTATTCATTACCATACCCTCTTGAATATCATTTCTTCTTGAGTTTTTGTGATATTGCTCCCTTTTGATTCTCCTCTCTTGTCTGCCCATTCAAATCTGTTTGATGGGTCATCATTTATGTTCTGTTTTTCCTTCACTCTTCTCAATGACTGGGTGTGTTTTAAAGTTATGTCATGGGTCTTCTTTTTTCTCTGAATACTCTCTTAATGATATATTAAATACTGATTTCCTTAGCTCCCTAGGTTCATCTCTATAAAGACAACTTCCAGATTTTTAATTCAGCCCTAGGCTTTCCTGAGTGGTAGATAACTTAATTTCTAATTCATATTTTGAGCCGAATGACCCATAGGCATCTAAAATTCAGCAGTTTAAAAACCAGAAGTCATTATCTTCCTTCCCCTGCAACTCCCTAAGGCATCTTTCTTTAAAATGTCTCTGTTTTCTGTGGAGGCCTCATCTTCATTTTAATTATGGAATTCCCAATTTTGGAGTCATATTGTTTTACTCCTTTCCCCCAAATAACCAATTATTTTGTTGGATCAAACCCAAATATTGTTAATGTTACTTTCATAACATCTTTCCCACATTTCCCCCACACTCACATTACAACCACAATAAAAAAGGTAAGCATTTAGGCTGAGATTCAGTTCAAGCTAATTAGAGCAAATTTCTTAAGAGCAGAAATTTAAGAACATTACTGAAATTCTGATGAAGTAGGATCATTAGGATCATTAAGGGAGTGATAAGTAACATTTGATATTAACAATTTTCTATCATTAAATTAAAATTTTTCTGTCAAATGTAAGCTCCTTGAGAGCAAGATTTGTTTTAACTTTCTGTCTCCAGTGACTGACACAGGCAGTGCCAGTTACAAAGATAATTTGAAATACTACTTGATTAACTTATTGGTTCCTATAATTTAGCAAGGAAATATAGTGAAACCCTGTTGTAAGGCAGAAGTTGCTATTCTGAAGATTAGATCTTTTGCCATTACTACCACTATAATGTATCATCAACAAACATTTATTGAACATATGTTATGTAGAGGCTGATTATTGTTCACAAATATTTATTTAGCACCTCCTATTTGGCAGGCATTGTGTTAGTGCTATGAAAGTGAAGAAAGGTTAAAAAAATTGGCTTTTAAGGAGTTTACATTCAAATGAGGTAGAAAAGATATAAAGAGCTATGCAATAGATAGATAGATAGATAGATAGATAGATAGATAGATAGATAGATAGATAGACAGACAGACAGACAGAGTTAAAAGAGATAATATTAAAGGGAAGGCTTTGAGGGAGGGAAGAGCCAGAAAAGGTGAGATTTTGAATAGAGTATTAAAAAGAAGCCATGACAAGTTTTCAGCAATCAGATTTGCTTAACAAACAAAAAGACAGGATCCCTGATGTTTCCCTTTCCAAAGGGAATTTTTTTTGCAGAATATCAAAAATATTTCATCGATTTGAATCCAGGCTTCACTTTCTACCAATATTTCTGTGGTATGAAATCCCAGTGTAGTTTGTAATCAATCTCTAGCTGACTTTCATCCCCTATCTCCACCTGTACTGTATCTCTCTAAGGGTACTGCAATAAGGAATTTGTGGTCGTTCTTTTTCTCCTTTTTCATAAACGTGGATCTGCAAATTTGCAAATTTGTTTCTATTTCCTGTAGCTATTGACATTGAAATTCTTAAGGTCTTTCTTTCCTTTCAACACTACTTTTCTTCTCCCCTCTCTACCCAGGCAGCTCTGGAACTTCTTCAACTGCCCAGATTGGATAATAAATAAATTTAGTTGGGAAAAATGTGTGCAATTTCAAAGCATATGCTAGTACATGTATTTCTTTTTAAAGAGGTCTAATTTTTAAGGGTGTGGACTACTTGGGGGAGTCACCTCTCTCCTGACCAAAATGTAATTTTCTTGAAATTAGTCCTGACTCAGGAAAGCTGGAATAGAGTCCTTTGCAAAAATGCTACATAAAATAAAACCCTACCTCATAAGAGTATTAAAGCTGAGATTAATTCTTTCTGTCCATATTTGACTTGTAAAGGAATATGTTCATTTTAATAATTACAAAAGAAAAAAAAAAACTAGGAAGAAACTTTGAGAAGTGTATTGTTCAAACCACCCTAAAACTTCCCAAAAGGAAATTTGTCAACCTAGTACTTATGAATTCAATCAAGGAAGCCTATTATTTCCCTCTTTTTACAGATTGTTTTAGCTTCAATTGTCTTTCTTCCTTCTCATCTAATTCTCTCTTGCTCTTAGTTAAAACACTTCTTTTTTAAGAAAAAAAATCAGAAACAATCAGCAGGATGACTTCAGAAAGGCCTGGAGAGATTTACATAAAGTGATGCTATGTGAAGTGAGTAGAATTAAAAGAACATGGTACACAGCAACAATAGTATGAGATGATCAATTCTTATGGGTGTGGCTCTTTTCAAAAATGAGCTGATTCAGACCAGTTCTAATAACTTGTGATGGAGAGAGCTGTCTGCACCCAGAAAGAAGATTGTTGGGACTGAATGTGGATCACAACATATTTTTTCCCCACACATTTTTGTTGTTGTTTGCTTGCTTTTTGTTTTTCCCCCTCATTTCTTTTTTCCTTTTTGATCTGATTTTTCTTTTTCAGCATGGCAAATGAGGAAATATGTATAGAAAAAATTTATATGTTTAACATATAATGGATTACTTACTATCTAGGGGAGAGAATAGGGGCAAAAAGGGAAAAAAAGATTGGAACACAAGGTTTTGCAAGTCTGAATGTTGAAAATTATCTGTGAATATATTTGGAAAATAAAAATCTATTATTTTATAAAGTCAGAAAGGAAATTGGAAATGAGAACTTAGGCTTACTCCCATTAATACAGATTGGTTAACTGCTCCACAGAAAGCAAAATTTGCCTGGGAAGATTTCACTTATTTCCCTGTAACCTGTCAGCTACTGAAGAGGGAATGTAGGATTTTCAAGAAAAGAACATTTCTAATATGTGATGGAAGTATTGATTTTCAGAGATTCTATTTTCAACTGTAATTAGGCCATCTACATAAAAAGGATTAAAGGAAAGTTCACAGCTTTGATTTCATAAGTAAGAAAAAAAAAGATTTTACTAAATAAGAGCTGACTGGCATTATTGTTTATTCCTCTGTTGCATCTATCAGGATTGTAGGATAACAGACCTAGAAATGGAAAGGACCTCAAATTTCATATAGTCCAACCTATCTTTTTTAAATAGATGAGGAAATTTAAAGGACTAACCTGAAATCACCTAGGTAATGTTTGAGATGGAATTTGAATCCAGGTTTTATATTTCTAAAATTAGTTTATTTTCTTCTAAAAGCATGCTGCTTCCCTATACCTACTGAGGAGATGAGAGGTGAATGGTGGGGATGGGATGGGAACTGAAGCTGATTTTTTTGGTAGAAACAACCAGAAAAGGCAAGAGCAAAATAGGAAATTCTGTAAGATTTGAGATTAAACTACTTTTTAAAAAAAGGGGTAGTTAGGCGGTACAGTGGAAAGAGTGCTGTGCTTGGAGTAAGGAAGAGCTGAGTTGAAATCCAGCTCCAGACACTTACTAGCTGTGTTAACCAAGTCACTTCACCTTGTTTGCCTCAGTTTCCTCATCTGTAAAAGGGACTGAAGAAAATAGCAAACCACTCCAGTATCTTTGTCAAGAAAATGCCCAAGAGATTACAAAACACATACACACACACATACATACACACACACACACACACATTCACACTCACACTCACACTCACACTTTCCCCACTTAGTAGTATTTTATTTTTTCAATTACATGTAAAGATAGTTTTCAGCATTAACTATTACAATATTTTGAATTTCAAAATTTTCTCCCTCCTTCCCTCTTTTTTATCTTTCTTAAAACAGCAAGAAATCTGATATAGATTATACATGTATAATAGTATTCATATTTTTACATTAGTCAAAAGAAAGAAGATTACGAAAAAAGATTTAGAACAAAAGTGGAAAATCATAAGAAAGAAAAAACAAAGACAACCCCAAAAAGTGAAAATAGTATGGTTCAATTTGCATTCATACTCCATAGTGCTTTCTTTCAATAACACACATCCTTTTTCAAAAAAAACCCTTACTATTGATCTCTATTTACTTTATTTCCCAGTATAGTAGACTGTTCTCACAAGTTGGAGAGGAGGAAGGTGCAGCCTTAATTTATTTAGTAGGTAGAAGCATATGAGAATTGTAAAATAAAATCTAGCTATCTCTTATCAACTTTGTTTTATCTTGTTATTGATTTTTGGCTTTCTCCCTTTACTTCCAAGCTTCTAGATTCTCAAAATACTTTACAAGTTATTTAAAAAGGGAAACTAAGTCTCAGAAAAATGGCATATATAATTTCATATAGCTAAATAAATTAGTGGCAGAGCTTTTAAATTTGTGACAAGACAAGATTGCCTTTTCTATGACTTGTTAAGTGAAGATGACCTCAAAATTTATGATGAAGAAGAAAGGTAAAAATGCAAACTCTGCTTATTCCTATAGGAAAATTATTTAGGACTGGAAGATTTGAAGTGATGTGCTTTTGGCTGAATCTTTATGGTGGTTATCTTTCACCAATCAATCAATAATCAACACATAAACTGTGTACTAAGCATTGTAGTTGGTTTATCAAAGATAAAGACAATCTCTAATCCATTTTCTCAAAGGAAACAACACATATATGTTTATATATAAATACTAAATCAGATTTCTGGGAGAAAGACAATAGTTAGTTGTAGGGAAGGGTGAGAAAAGGCCATACATAAGAGGTAGCCTTTGAAAAGGCTTTAATTAGGCTTTTATTCAGCATTTTGATTAGTCTTCAGCACCCTGCACCATACTGGATAGTCAGTAAGGAGTTGACTTTTTACATAGAATGCTTGCTCATGGTTCTAATATGTAACACCAGTTCAAAGCCCCAGTACACAGAATGTGTGAGAAGAGAAGATAGAACAACCTTTAGTGTTCTCATATTATGCCTTATATTCTTTTTTTCTTAATTTTTTTATTTATAATTTTTTTTCACAGTATATATGCATGAGTAATTTTTTTATAACATTATCCCTTGTATTCATTTTTCCAAATTATCCCCTCCCTCCCTCTACTCCCTCCCCTTGATGACAGGCAATCCCATACATTTTACATATGTTACAATATAATCTAGATACAATATATGTGTGTAAATACCATTTTCTTGTTGCACATTAAGTATTAGATTCCGAAGGTATAAGTAACCTGGGTAGATAGACAGTAGTGCTAACAGTTTACAATCACTTCCCAGTGTTCCTTCTCTGGGTGTAGTTATTTCTGTCCATCATTGATCAACTGGAAGTGAGTTGGATCTTCTTTATGTGGAAGATATCCACTTCCATCAGAATACATCCTCATACAACATTGAAGTGTACAGCAATCTTCTGGTTCTATTCATTTTACTCAGCATCAGTTCATGTAAGTCTCTCCAAGCCTCTCTGTATTCCTCCTGCTGGTCATTTCTTACAGAGCAATAATATTCCATAACCTTCATATACCACAATTTACCCAACCATTCTCCAATTGATGGACATCCATTCAACTTCCAGTTTCTAGCTACAACAAAAAGAGCTGCCACAAACATTTTGGCACATACAGGTCCCTTTCCGCTTTTTAGTATTTCTTTGGGATATATAGCAGCAATGCTGGATCAAAGGGTATGCACAGTTTGATAACTTTTTGGGCATAGTTCCAAATTGCTCTCCAGAATGGCTGGATTCTTTCACAACTCCACCAACAATGCATTAGTGTCCCAGTTTTCCCACATCCCCTCCAACATTCATCATTATTTGTTCCTGTCATTTTAGCCAATCTGACAGGTGTGTAGTGGTATCTCAGAGTTGTCTTAATTTGCATTTTTCTGATCAGTAGTGATTTGGAACACTCTTTCATATGAGTGGATATAGTTTCAATTTCATCATCTGAGAATTGTCTGTTCATATCCTTTGACCATTTATCAATTGGAGAATGGTTTGATTTCTTATAAATTAGGGTCAGTTCTCTATATATTTTGGAAATGAGACCTTTGTCAGAACCTTTAACTTTAAAAATATTTTCCCAATTTGTTACTTCCCTTCTAATCTTGTTTGCATTAGTATTGTTTGTACAGAAACTTTTTAGTTTGATGTAATCAAAATCTTCTATTTTGTGATCAATAATGATCTCTAGTTCTCCTCTGGTCATAAATTCCTTCCTCCTCCACAGGTCTGAGAGGTAGACTATTCTCTGTTCCTCTAATCTATTTATGATCTCATTCTTCATGCCTAAGTCATGGACCCATTTTGATCTTATCTTGGTATATGGTGTTAAGTGTGGATCCATATCTAATTTCTGCCATACTAATTTCCAGTTTTCCCAACAGTTTTTTTCCGAACAATGAATTTTTATCACTAATGTTGGTATCTTTGGGTTTGTCAAAGATTAGATTGCTATAGATGTACCCTTTTTTGTCCTTTGTATCTAATCTGTTCCACTGATCTACCGGTCTATTTCTTAGCCAATACCAAATGGTTTTGGTGACTGCTGCTATATAATATAGCTTTAGATCAGGTACACTTAGACCACTTTCATTTGACTTTTTTTTTCATTAGTTCCCTTGCAATTCTCGACCTTTTATTCTTCATATGAATTTTGTTGTTATTTTTTCTAGGTCATTGAAATAGTTTCTTGGGAGTCTGATTGGTATAGCACTAAATAAATAGATTAGTTTGGGGAGTATTATCATCTTTATTATATTCGCTCAGTTTATCCAAGAGCACTGAATGTCTTTCCAATTATTTAAATCTGACTTTATTTTTGTGGCAAGTGTTTTGTAATTTTTCTCATATAGTTCCTGACTATTCTTTGATAGATGGATTCCCAAATACTTTATACTCTCAACATTTGTTTGGAATGAAATTTCTCTTTGTATCTCTTGCTGTTGCATTTTGTTGGTGATATATAAAAATGCTGAGGATTTATGTGGATTTATTTTGTATCCTGCCACTTTGCTAAAATTCTGAATTATTTCTAATAGCTTTTTAGCAGAGTCTTTGGGGTTCTCTAAGCATACCATCATGTCATCTGCAAAGAGTGACAGTTTGATTTCCTCATTTCCTACTCTAATTCCTTGAATCTCTTTCTCGGCTCTTATTGCCGAGGCTAGTATTTCTAATACTATATTGAATAGTGATGGTGATAGTGGGCAACCTTGTTTCACTCCTGATTTACTGGGCAAGCTTCCAGTTTATTTCTATTGCATATTATGCTTACTGACGGTCGTAAATATATGCTCCTGATTATTCTAAGTAATAGTCCATTTATTCCTATACTCTCAAGTGTTTTTAGCAGGAATGGATGTTGGATTTTGTCAAATGCTTTTTCTGCATCTATTGAGATGATCATATGGTTTTTATTAATTTGATTATTAATATAGTCAATTATACTAATAGTTTTCCTAATATTAAACCTGTATTCCTGGTAAATATCCTACTTGATCATAGTGTATTATCCTGGGGATGATTTTCTGAAGTCTTTTTGCTAATATCTTATTTAAGATTTTAGCATCAATATTCATTAAGGAAATTGGTCTATAGTTTTTTTTCTCAGTTTTCAATCGACATGGTTTAGGTATCAGTACCATGTCTGTGTCATAAAAGGAGTTTGGTAGGACTCCTTCATCTCCTATTTTTTTCAAATAGTTTATATAGCATTGGGGCTAATTGTTCTTTAAATGTTTGGTAGAATTCACATGTAAATCCATCTGGTCCTGGGGATTTTTTCTTGGAGAGTTGATTAATAACTTGTTCTATTTATTTTTCTGAAATGGGACTATTTAAGCAATTTGTCTCCTCCTCTGTTAATCTAGGAAGCCTATATTTTTGGAGAAAGTCATCCATTTTACTTAAGTTATCAAATTTATTGGCATAAAGTTGGGCAAAGTAACTCCTTATTATTTCTCTAATTTCCTCTTCATTGGTGGAAAGATCCCCCTTTTCATTTGTAAGACTAACAATTTGATTTTCCTCTTTCCTTTTTCTGATCAGATTTACCAAAGGTTTATCTATTTTATTGGCTTTTTCATAAAACCAACTCTTGGTTTTATTTATTAATTCAATAGTTTTTTTTTTTTTACTTTCAATATTATTGATTTCTCCTTTTAATTTTTGTATTTCAAGTTTAATTTTTGGTTGGGGGTTTTTAATTTGGTCTTTTTCTAGCTTTTTAAGTTGCAAGGCCTTATATTCTTTAACAGTGAATGTTTTGTCTTATTTCACCTTTCTACCTAGCATTACTTTAATAGAAATTTAATAAATACTTTTGGTATTGCAGTGTTTAATTAAATAATTCAACAATGAAAACTATCAAAATCTGTGGATAGAGAAAATCACTGAGGACTGAAATTATATTGAAAATCACAACTTCTCTGTAATATAATAGATATCTTAAAAATTATAGGACATAAAGCTTAAAGTCCTGAAGTCATATGATTAATGATGATGATAATAAAAGCATGAACAATTAGATTTTTTAGTTTTGTAAAGTAATTTAAATATATTTTTATTTTACCCTTATGAGTGGGTTAGGTGCCATTATTACTTCCATTTTAGAGATGAAGAAACCAACAATGGTGAAGTAACTTGCCTGATATTATGTGGTTAGTATCTGGGACCAAAACTGAACTCAATTGTTCCTGACTCCAGATTCAGCCTCTGAGGGAGGATTGAAATCAATGTCTTAACTGCTGCAAAACTGGAATTCAAATAATTACTCCATTTGGCCTTTGGAAGTCTTTTAGTTCTAATTTAGAGAAGACAGTCAATTGTATTGTGAAACCCGTATTCTTTATTTTCTGCCTTGGGAATGTGATGACTCTAAAAAGAATTATCACATTTAAAATCCTGCAATTCTTAATTTATACAATGCTAGTATTTTAGCTAGTACTGACTAGTCAGTTCATTCTGAGGTATATTAGTTTATAAATTCTCTAACAAGTGTCTCTGAGAAGTCTATTGCTTTAATCTATCCCAACTAGTTTTTTGTATCCCCACTATCCACTTGATTAAATTATTCCATTACATTCCAGGGAGAGCAAACTACTGTTCTTGCAGATACCTTAAGCTTTTTATGCTCTCTGCCCATTGTTTCATTTCTTCTTCAGTCCTACAGTAGTATTAAGATATATTCAACAAATGATTACTCTGAAAATGACATGTTTGTCTTTATGAGGAAACCATTCAATAGACTGCATAAAAATTTTAAAAATTCTGTGATATAGAAAAAAAATCTCAACTCTTTAAATGGAAAGGGGGAAAAAACAATAAATAAATGAATGAATGGGATCCACAGTGAGTTGCTCTGACCTGTATATGATGTAGAAAGATAGTTTGGTGGGAAAACATAGTGTATTGGAATCAAGAGATTTGGTTTCTACACATAACTTTGCTATTTACTTGACATGTCATTCTTCAGTGAGTCATTTCCCCTCTCTGACCTTCAGTTTTCTTCTTCATCAAAGGGAAATGATGTAATAATACTTAAAGTACCTAATTCATAGGTTGCAAGAAGCAAACAAGATGATATGTATGTTTGTTTTTGGCCAGATCAGTGATTTCCTATCAGTTTCCAGAAAGAAAACTCTCTAGATCTATGCAGATCAGCTCATCAACTGCTTTGTAATTTATAGTCTTAGAAATCTGCTGGTGCCATTAAGAGCATAAGTGGCTGGCCTAGCATTAATCAAACAATGTAATGTCAGAGGTGCGTCTTTAACTCAAGTAGTTCTAACCCTGAGGCTCCCCTTCTAACCATCTGCTTCTAGGTGATGATAGGTGATATAGAAATTGCTTAGTGACTGCAAGCCACCTGCATTGGGCACTACCTATTTGGTTTTCTACTCACTGTTTCAATGAGTTGCATATTACCTATATTACCTGTCTGGTGGCTGACCTTCTGCTGCTCTTTCACCTGGTTCCCTGCATCTTATCTTCTCTTTTCCTATACTATTTCTATATTCTGCTACCACTGCCAGTCCCCTTCATCCTGGTACTGACAATAGTCCAAATAATAGTAATAATAACAGTAAAAGCAAGAGTAATAACTTATATACAGTGTGTGTATATAAGACCTAAGCTTGGGGGAGAGAAGAACAATTATGACTATTTATAGGTAGCCAGTGAGGGAGAGGCAGATTTTCTAGCAGGTATTAAGGTCTGCTAAAATAAAGGCATACCTATATCTATAGCTGTATCTATATGCGTATGTATGTATTTATAGACATACAGATGTTTATATATATTTACATATATATGTATATATATATACATGTATATCTATACCTGTATCTAAATACCTATTCTGTATCTATTTGTCTATCTAACTATATATCACTCCCTTTGACTGAGCTACCCTACCCACCTTATACCATCATCATCAAGGCAAAACTGAGTCTGTCAATAATCATTTATCAAATGTTTATATGTATTGGACACCATGATATCTGCTAGGGAAGCAAAGAAAGACAAAACATAATATCTGTTTTCAAGAAGCTTCCAGTCTAATGAAGAAGACAACATGAGCATAACAATGTACAAACAAGATATAGATCATATAAATTGGAGGCAATCAATAGCAAAAAGGGATTAGCATTGAGGGGCATCTACAAAGGCGCCTTATAAAAAGTGGGGTTAGGTGGGATGAAAAAATCCAGGGATGCTGGAAGATAGAGAAGAATAAAGAGAGAATTCCAGACGTAGGGGAAATCTATTGAAAATTCCTAGAGTGCAGAGATGAAATGTCTTATTTAAGAAATAGCAAGTATGCCAATGTTACTAGATTGAATAATATTTTGGGAGGAGAGAGAAAGGTAAAAAAATGACTGGAGAAAAAATCTTTAGGGACTGTGTTTCCCTTCTAACTCTTAACTTCAGCTTACTGTTTTTCCACCTCTTCAGACACTTCCAGAAGAATGCTACCCCTTTTGTTTGCCAGGTGAATTTCTGATATTTCTTTTTATTTTTGAATTTCACATTGTCATTTCTGTCACCAAATAAAACATTATGAAATGTAAAATAGTTTATATGTTTATCTTGATTGAAAAGTCCATTCAGGAATTCTAAGCCTTTAGAAGCTGAAAGAATAAGACAAAATAAACAGTAGAGCAGCTTAAAGGAACTCTGAGACAGAGCATTCTATTATGATGATGATGATGATGATGATGATGATGTTCTGCTTGGCTTTTTATTTCTTTTTTTAATAATAGCTTTTTATTTTTCCAAATACATGCAAATATAGTTTTCAACATATACCTTTGCAAAACCTTGTGTTTCAATTTTTCCCCTCTCCCTCTCCTTTTCCTCTCCTTTAGAGAAGAAGCAATTACATGTGTGTTTCTTCCTAACATATTTCTATATTCATCATTTCACACAAGAAAAATCAGATCAAAAGGGGAAAATGAGCAAAACAAACAAACAAGTAGACAAAGAACAACAATTAAAAAGAAATACTTTCCACATTTACTCTTCATAGTTGTCTCTCTGAATGCAGATAATTTTTTCTATTACAATTCCACTGGAATTGACTTGGATCATTTCATTGTTGAAAAGAACCAAATCAGAGACTTACATCAACTGATGCTGAGTGAAACGAGCAGAACTAGGAGGTCATTATACACTTCAACAATGATACTGTATGAGGATGTATTCTAATGGAAGTGGATATCTTCAACATAGAGAAGAGCTAATCCAATTCCAATTGATCAATGATGGACAGAATCAGCTACACCCAGAAAAGGAACACTGGGAAATGAGTGTAAACTATGAGCATTTTTTTTTTGTTTTTCTTCCCAGATTATTTTTACTTTCCGAATACAATTCTTCCTTTGCAAACAACAACAAAATTCAGTTATGCACATATATTTTAATATGTATGGGAATGCCTGCCATCTAGGGGAGGGGGTGGAGGGAAGGAGGGGAAAATTAGGAACAGAAGGGAGTGCAAGGGATAAGGTTGTAAAAAAAATTACCTATGCATATGTACTGTCAAAAAAATGTTATAATTATAAAATTAATTTTAAAAAATAAAAGAAAAAAGAAAAGAGCCAAATCCATCATAGTTGATCATCTTATAATCTTGTTATACTGCGTACAATATTCTCTTAGTTCTACTCAATTCGCTGAGCATCAAATGATATAAATTTTTTCAGACTTTTCTGAAAAGAGCCTGCTTGTCATTTCTTGTAGAACAATAATGTTGTTGTATGTTCTTACGGACATCAACTGAATTTCCAGTTCCATGCCACTACAAAAAGGGCTGCTATAAACAGTTTTGCACATGTGAATCCTTTTCCCCTTTTAATGATCTCTGTGGATATAGACTCAGTAGAAACATTGCAGAATCAAAGGGTATGCACACTTTTATAATCCTTTGGGCATAGTTCAAATAGAGCATTAATTTTTAAAAATGTATTTTAATACACATTATGAGTCATATTGGGAGAGAGAAATCTGAACAAAAGGGAAAAAATCATGTGAAAGAGAAAATACAGAAAGAAGTAAACATAGCATATGCTGATTTAGTTAGTCTCCTTACATCTTTTTCTGGATGCAGATATTTTCTATCCAAAAGTTTATTGAGATTGCTTTGGATCACTGAACCACTGAGAAAAACCAAGTCTTTTCTAGCTGATCATCACACATTCTTGATATTATTGTATACAATGTATTTCTGATTCTGTTTGTTTTTCTAAAATCAGCTTGCTCATCATTTTTAATAGAACAGTCATATTCCATTATCTTTACTTTCTTATCTCATAGCTTATTCAGCCATTTCCCAATTGATGGGCATCAACTCATTTTCCAATTATTTGTTACCACAAAAAGAGCTGCTATAGTTTTGTACCTGTGGAAGCTTTTCCCTCCTTTATGATTTCCTTGGGATACAGACCCAGTAGCTGCATTGCTGGGTCAAAGGTATGCATAGTTTTATAGCCCTTCTGGTATAGTTCCAGATTGTTCTCTAGAATGGTTGATCATTTCACAACTCCATCAAAAATGTATTAGTGTTCCACTTTTTCCCCATCCCCTCCAACATTTATCATTATCTTTTCCTGTCATCTTAGTCAATGTGAGAGGTGTGAGCTAGTATCTCAGAGTTGTTTAAATTTACATTTCTCTAATCAGTGGTGATTAGAACATTTCTCCTTTATAGCATTGCTTTTTTTTTTTATAATTTTATATTCATTTTTGAGTTCCAAAGTTGTCTCCCTCTGTCCCTTCCCTTCCTTTTTCTGAAAATGGTAGACAATTTGAAATAGATTAAACTTATAGCATCATGTAAAACATATTTATACATTAGTTAAATTTTAAATGAATAAATGGATCAGTTGGAAAAAAAAGCTGTTTTTTTTGCATCACCCGAAGCATAATAAATCCAACTTCAGCTTCTTAACATTACTCAGTGTGTGTCTCATTGCTTCAAATGTGCTTTTTGTAAACAACACATTATAGGATTCTGATTTGAGATTCTCTCTGCTGTCCATTTCTTTCTTTCATTTTTTTTGAGAGGGAATTGGAGTTAAGTGATTTGCCCAGGGTCATGCAACTAGTAGTAAATATTTAGTGTCTAAGACCAGTTTTGAACTCAATTTCTCCTGACTCCAGGGCTGGTGCTCTATCCACTGGATCATTTAGCTGTCTCTTATCCATTTCTTTTTTATGGGATATTTTATCCTATTCATGCTCACATATATATTTACTAACTATATTTCATTCCAGCCTATTCTTCCTCTTATTTGTGCTCTCTCTCTCTCTTTTCACCCTTTCCCTCATCAAAAGTATTTTGTTTTTCTCTTATGTCAGTTCCTTATCTCCCTTCACCAATTTTAATTAATCTTTCCCCTTCCTACTTCACTGTTGGTAACATAGATTTTTATAATTTAACTAACTGTGAAATTATTCCCTCTTTGAGCCATTACTGCTAAGAGTAAGGTTCCAGCAATGCTCACTACTTGTCAATTTGTCTTAAGAAAGAAATAGTGATCAATGCTGTATGAAAATGTATTCTGATGGAAGTGTATATCTTCAACATAAAGAAGATCCAACTCATTTCCAGTTGATCAATGATGGACAGAAACAACTACACCCAGAGAAGGAACACTGGGAAGTGATTATAAACTGTTAGCACTACTGTCTATCTACCCAGGTTACTTATACCTTCGGAATCTAATACTTAATGTGCAACAAGAAAATGGTATTTACACACATATATTGTATCTAGGTTATATTGTAACACATGTAAAATGTATGGGATTGCCTGTCATGGGGGGAGGGAGTAGAAGGAAAGGGGGATAATTTGGAAAAATGAATACAAGGGATAATATTATTTTTAAAATTCTAAATAAAAAACAGAAAGAAATAGTGAACATCATAATAATTTTTATTGTTTGAGGTTTCTTGCTGACCTTGAGTTGTCTAGATGTCCACAAAAGGATATGTATGTAAAACATATCAAGGTTCTAGGTTTTTTTAGTATTCTATAGATTTGGTACCTGATGAAAAATGATGATATTAGGGCAAACCAAATGTGCTACATGAAATAACTGCCTCAGTAGTATGACTACAAGAGGACAAAAGACCACTATTATCTTAAAATATCTTTGATTTTGCAAAACTATTAAGTTCCCCATTCTTATCCTTAATGTTGTTGTCCTTTGTTCTTGAGGAAAACTCAAAAAGGTACTATGTTAGATTCAAATTACAGTATTTCTGACTGGCTGATTATACCAACATGAGCTCAGAATTCTCAATCACAGGCCAGGCATAAATAGTCCGTATGAAAATTTGGGGTGCGTTCTCTAAATTTGTGTATCTCATATTTTTTTAAACATTTTCATTTTGTTTTGCTCACAGGAATCAGTGTCTTCTCTGATGAGGGCATGCTATGGTAGGTAGTCCTGTTCCAATGTTTCCCTCATCACGTAATGAATTCAAAGTTCTTAAGAGTGTCCTTGAAAGTGTCCTTGTCTCTTTTTTCTGGCCACCATGTGAACATTTGCTTTATTTGGGTTCTCCATAAAACACTATTTTAGGCAAGCATATATTTGGCATTTCAATAATATGACCAGCCCATGGGAATTGCACTCTCTGAAGCAGAGTTTGAATGCTTGGCAGTTTGGATAAGTAAAGATGATAAAGTAATATGGGTGATGCCTTTTGATTTGTGCATAAATTTAATTTGAGTGAGGCAGAGTCCATGAAGTTGTCTACTTTACTATCTTTTCCAAAGTTATCACGGTCCAATGTCATGACAGAGTCAAGATGACTAGTGATGACTCAAGATGCAATGGATGATCTTGGAATCCTTGGTATCTAACCAAGCTTTAAGTGCTCCACAGAACCTACTTCAATTTCCTTAATGGCTGTTGGAACAAATTCTGTCTATTCCACCAGGGGAATACTTTGTACACTAGGATAGATATCCCCTGAGTCCACCAAGAGGTTTGAGACTTCTTAGTTACCCTCAATCTAGTTTAATCTGTCTGGCAAATTGGTTTAGTAGGGTATGGCTGCTGTGCATGCTACAGTGTTTTGGAGCCACAGGTGAGAGGTAGGTGGATCAGATAGATCCAAGGGTGGAAAACAGTCCTGAAAGGGATCTGCAGCTGTCATACCAAAGGTTCTAGTCTTTCCTGAATATATCTTACACTGCAAATCTTATCCAAAGTTAGAGGGATGAGAAATGCTTTTATTAGAGCATCCCTAACAGAGAGCAGAACTCTAAGAGAAGAACATAGACATGTTTTAAAAAGATGAAGATTGTAATAGTTGTCTTGGTGTCATCAGAATTTGTCTAGAGTGGTGATATCAGATACTCAACATTTAACAAGATAAATAAAAATACAATAGAACAAAATGATATTAACATATCATTTTCTAAGTCATTATGCAACTGCAGTGATTCTTATGAATAGATTAAGTGGCTTCCATTTCTAATTAACTTTGATACTGCTGGTCTAGGATAGAAGATGTTTGGGGGGGGATATAGATTACCAGCTAGGCTTTAAGGATATTTCCCCCATTTCATGAGTTTCCCAGATCTGCCAGTACCATCTGGAATACTGATAAGTAGAATCAAAAAAGAGAAGGGACAACAAAAATAAGACACTTGTCTCTGAACATGGTGGTGGTGGTGGGAATAAAAATAAACACCTAAGCATTCCCTGTCATTAGGATGCAGGGGGAATGTATGTGTAATTTAAAATCCTTGCTGGGATTGCAAAACTTACTAGTTGTATTGCTGGGTAGAAGTGTGATAAGGGTAAAGAATAAGATTAAGAGAACTTTTAACTTTTCTTTTGGGTGACTGGAATAATGAATTTTTTTCTTTCTCCTTCAGCCCTTACCTCCAGTAGTGACTTCTCTGGTCCTTGGTGTTTTGACAGACTATTGACAAAGACAGATTTTTAAAAATGAAACATTATAGAATGGACACCTGCTTCTTTGAACTGAGCTATAGAATAAGAACTCATTTCCCAAATGAGTTTAAGAGCTATCAGATACTAAATGGCCTTTGGTGACAGCTGCCCCAGGCAGGATTTGGGGTGGCAGCTTGAAGGTGAAATGCCCTGTTAGCAATTCCCCAGGCAAATGGAAATTTAAAAATAATATTCTAATGATTCATTGTACATTACTACGCACCATTAGGTGCCTGCATTACATCTTGGGGCATAATCAGTATCTGTCATCTTGCTCAGGATTCTGGCACTGGAGTGGTTCAATTTCATTGTGCACCTCTTATGCTTGGGAAGCTGTATCATGGGTGTCATATCATAAAATATTACCCAGAAGTACCTATTCACTCACAAAGCATGGAAGAAATAATTGATGAAGAAGGTGTCTTCCATCTGGTCAAACACTATTAAAGCAAGGATGTCACTGATAGCAGCAAAAAGGTAAAGATCAATATACCATGAAAAATGCAAAATTTTTATGTACCTCTGAGTGTCTGTATTTGAATGAATTCCCTCACAAATCAAAGTCCTTAATGCATTTAAAATAAGATTAAATTTACATAGGTTTTTCCCCATACTTGTGCCATACTTATGGCATCTAGAGAGGTTTATTGATCTTAGAATATTAAAGCAGAAAGTAATTTTAGGCTTCATTTAGGATACTCATACTCATTTTATAGTTGAGCAAACTGAATTTATAAGTTAAGTGATGTGCCCAAGGTCACACATGTAATTAGGAATAGCATATGGCTACAGAGAATTTTGAACTAGGGGCAGCTTAGGTATCATCTAACACATATATAAATTTTTTTCTGATTCCTTCCTTCTTATTGAACACTCCATACTAGATGTTAGTGCATTTTTTCAATTATTTTGCATTTTTATACATTATATTTATATACTTATCTATGTATTATATCTCCTAATAGAATGTAATCTTGTTGAAGGCAGTTGCTATTTAATTTTTTTGTCTTTATATCCTGAATGCCTAATGACTTGCATATAACAGTCCCTTAAACAAATGCTTGACAACAAGATTATGGGATATTATGGAATGATCAACTTGGTGTTTTTCAATAATGAGATACTTCAGGGCAATTCCAATAGACTTGTGATGGAGAGAATTATCTGCATCCAGATAGAAGACTGGAAATTGAATGTGGATCACAACATAGTATTTTTACCTTTTTTGTTGTTTACTTGCTTATTTTTTTCTTTCTTATTTTCCCTCTTTTGATTTGATTTTTCTTGTGCAGCATAATGAATGTGGAAATATTTAGAAAAAAAGAAATCGAAACCATCTACAATCATAAGAAAAAAAATGCTGTGAAACACTATTGATTAGAGGAATGCAAATTAAGACAATTCTAGGTACCATTTCACACCTTTCAGTTTGGCTAAAATGTTAGGAAAAGATAATGATAAATGTTGAAGGAAATGTGCGAAAATTGTGACATAAATGCGTTGTTGCTAACAATTTGGGACTATACCCAAAGGGCTGTCATATTATTCATACCTTTTGATCTAGCAGTACCACTTCTGGGTCTGTATCCCAAAGAAATCATAAAGGAGGAAAAGAGGACCCACTTGTGAAAAATGTTTGGAGCAACTCTTTTTGCTGTGCCAAAGAATTGGAAAATAGTAGATGCCTATGAATTAAAGAATGGCTGAATAAGTTATGGTATTTGAAAATAATGGAATTTGACTCTTTTATAAAGAATGATGAACAGGCTGATTTTAGAAAAGCCTGGAAAGGTTTACATGAGTGGAACAAACAGATTCAGGAATATATTGTACAAAGAACAAGATTAGTGATGATTAATGTAATAGACTTAGTTCCTCTCAGCAATTCAGTGATCCAAGGCAATCCTAACAAACTGTGGATGGAAAATGCCATCTGTACCAGGAGACCCACAGAGACTGAATATGGATCAACACACATCATTTTTCTCTCATAATTTTTTTCCTTTTTTGTTCTGATTTTTCTTTCCAAAAATAGGAATATGTAAAAAATGAAAGTACACATAAAGCCTAAAAGATAAATACATAAACATAAAAGAAAAAAGAAAATTCAAATAAAAATATCATTTAAATAAAAATGTTTGTAAAATTGGATCAAATTGAATTGAATGAATCTACTTTAAAAATCCACAAATTGATAAAATTGGGTTGAATCAATCTAATTGGAGGCAGCTTTAAGGTATAGTAGACAGAGCACTAGAACTGGAGTCAGAAAAACATGAGTTTAAATTTGACTTTTAGACAGTTACTCTCTGGGCAAGTCACTTAATTTCTGATTTGGTCTTCTTAACATTAAAATGAGGAAAATAATAGTATTTATGTCACAGGGTCATTGTGAGACTCACATGAGAGTTTTCTTCCTCCTCCACTAAAAAATATAGATGTTTACATTTATATTCTCTACAGATCAAAGAACTTATTTGGTTTGGCTAAGAGTAAATAGGTCTTATAGGTAGTAAATCACAGAACTACTCTACCTTTTAAAAAAAAACAACATATGAGGTTACTTATGGTTAAGTAAAGACATCTGAGAGAATCAGTTATAAAAATGTATTTAAAAATCATAGGATTCAGTGTCTAAAATATGTCAGGATACACTTAAAGTTTATTTGGCAAAGAGTAACACCCTTTCAAAATTGGTACCCCAAATTTTTCACCTCTTTCTTCACTCTTGCTTAGAAATAGGAGTGAATGTGCAAAGATTGCTGCCTAGGAAATAATCTTGTTCCAAAATATATTCTCTTTCCTTCTTCCCATCCCTCATTTTTTCTCAGCTAGATTCATTTGGATCAAAATGCCTTCATCAAAATGCAGACACCTCTGGGAAAATTGTCCATTAGCTATTCATACCTTACTGTGAAATGTTATTGTCAGATAATCACAATATTTATTTCCTAACCATTGTTATGGGGGAAATAGCTCCTTTTTAAGTTCATTTGGTAGTAATGCTGCTGAACTAGGTCTATCTACTACAATTCATTCGTTATAGATGTAAAAATCTAAGTTTTATTATATCTAAGCATAGATATGGGTCTCAGACTAAAAAAAAAAAAAAAAAGAATCCCAATTAGGATCCTAGCAAGGCTTCTTATTGACAAAATTAGAGTTACAAAAGAACTAATTCCTTTACCTATTTCATATATTCTCTTAAGGTCATAAAAGCAAAATCAAAAACAAAACAGGAGGCAGATTCATAAACTTTACTTCCTTCAAAGTCATAAAATTTGAACAAATTTATTAAGAAGAATCATGATCTCATAAATACCTTAAGGAAATAAACCTAGTTAAATTAAGTCATTAAGTCTCTGGGTAAACAACACAAATTACTGACTAAACTTTTAGAAAGTTCACAAATAAACCAAGGGTAAAATTTACATGACTATAGATTTAGTATCAGTATGAACCCCTCAATTCAAATTATTGAGAAGTCTTGACTCCTCTTTTCTCATATCTGAGGAACTTTCCTTTTAAGGTTATTATTTCATGAGTCAGGTTTTGATCAGGTGAGGTTTATTATCCGAAATAGGTTTTCAGTTAACTAAATCTTAAAGGAGGAATGATCTTGAGCCCTTAACAAAATGAAGTCAAACATAAAAATGATATATAGTATATATGAAAGAACTGTGAGTGGGATAGAGGGACAATTCAGGAGAAAAAAAGAAATAATTTTAAAATGCTTCAAAGTATAAGAGGTATGAGTATAGGTGTATTTGAATAACCAGAGGTAATATAAGGTTAGAGATATAGATGGTTGATCAGATTGATGGAGATAAAGTGTTTATTAAGCATTTAATGTGTGAAGTACTAAGATAAGTATTAATGATTAAAATATAAGGAAACAGGACAGTTCTTGCCTCAATGAGCTTATATTCTATTGAGGGAAAACAATACATAAAGGAGAAAGTAGAAGATACCTATCAATAGATAGAAAGAGACTTAGCCTCTTCTTTCTACTCATCCTTCAAGGAGCAACCACCCCCCATGAGAGTTCATGGATCTGAGGAAGAGTACATAAACACTTTGACCTCTGCTGTTTAGCAAGTAACACCCCATATCCCTCCATCAAGAAAGAAAATAAAAGAAAGAAAAAAGGAAGAAAGACTTTTCCTTCTATGTAAGGAAAATACATAAATTCAGAAATTGCTCATTGAAGAGTTGTAAAACTAACAAAATTTTAGTGCTTGAAGAGGGTCAATAATTAAGACTCTCATTTAGAAGCTATTTAGAGGCTACTTTTATATTGAAATCATTTCTAACAGAAAATTTGGTTTTCTATCTCACATAGTTGAGAAACAACAGAGGAAGTGATTTACAGTAATAGTAATGAGAAACAGCAGGGAATAGTAAGATAGTGAGGGAACAAACAAAATAGGGAAAATAGACAAAATAACCTGGAAAGCATAGCACCATGAGGTGTTTAGTATTGGGCCAACTATTTCTACACATTTTAATAGGCCCTGAGGAGATAACCTACATGTAGTCCAAATATAGTAAGTGGTCTGAATAATATTGACCTTAAATTATCAAGAAAAAAAGTTAAGGCAATACACTAGCCTATATAGGAAGGAAAGTATGTAATTGTGTTTTAAAGACTTCCATTTTAAATACCTGAAAAATGCACTGCAATAATTTTTAAAAATTAATTTATTGGGTAACATTATGTTGAAGCACTGCTGTAGCCATGAGCTAATAATAATAATGAAAGCTGGCACTTCTATAGTACTGTAGAGTTATAATGCTTTTTGTTTATATTATCTTTTTTTCATAGTGTTATTTTATTGGAATGGAAAATAGGGGTGGAAGGGATGGGGACTACAGTGAAGGTCAGCAAATCCATCATAGAAAGTTATGAGTTTTTCAGCTTTGGTCGGGAATAGACTCATAATACTGCTTGCAATTGGGAACCTCACTGAGATCTACTGTGCTATTCTGCTGTTTTATTTTATGCTAGATATCATAGGGCTATTGTACTGTGGAATTTAAGACACCAGGATCCTTTTTTTTTATTATTCATATACTTCTATTTTTATATGGCTTCTTTGAGACTTCAGAATGTCTCAAGTATGCTTCAGCATGCCCTTGAGGGGAACAAGAATGCCAAAAAATGTTCAGCATCTCTCACTTAGTGGACTGATGTTTTCCAGTTAAATATTGTAGAGTAAATTTTGTTAAATAAACCTGATTTCCCAATTGACTTCAGTTATAAATCTGAAGACAAAAACACTGTTGCTACCTAAGTATTTTTAAAAAAAGCATCCACCTAAAAACAACTGAAATTTGAGTAACAGTTTTAAGTGTTTAAAGACTTTACATTCATTAACTTATTATATAATTTCATTATTTTTGTGAAGATTTAAAAGTATTATTCTCATTTTACAAGTAAAGAGTGAAAAGTTAAGTAGCTTTTTTCAGATCTCACTGTTAATGTGTCAGGAACAATTTGAACTCATCTCCCTTTAATTACAACGTTCTATCCACTGGGCTAGAAAAGTGAAAAGTAAAACTTAAAAGAAATAATATCCTTTGAGTGTTATAACAGTATTAACTAGCATTTATCTGGTGCTTTAAGATTTTCAAAGTACTTTACATATGTTAACCCATTTGATCTAGTATAGTCTTTTATACATGGTGATTGCTATCTTAGCAGATGTTAAAATATTTAACAGATATGATAAAAACACTAATGATGACATATGAACATTTTCTGGTTCTTCTTTTAAAAAGTCACAAAATAAAAATAATGAAAATAAAACTATCAGTGTTGAATCCCACCTGTAGTATGCGATGTCATTGCATGACTTGAAGCAAAGAACAGTAAACACCTCTACCCTCTTCTCCCCTTTCTCCCAACCACATTTCTCCAAAGGCCTAGAAGGGAAGCAGGAAATTAGCACTGAAAGCTGGACATCTCTTCTGTCAGAGAGAGAGAGAGAGAGAGAGAGAGAGAGAGAGAGAGAGAGAGAGAGAGAGAGAGAGAGAGAGAGAGAGAGAGAGAGAGAGAATTAGCTAAAATTATATTTATCTGTTCCTTTAAATGTTATTAGTCTAGGGTATGTGATTTTTCAGGTTCAAACTAAACTTTTGATCTCTGTTTATGAATGAGGAAAGCAGGACCCTAAGCTTTATATCCAATGTTTAATTCCCTTCCAATCAAATACCAGTTCCATAATGAACACATACAGATATTATCAAAGAAATCAATTTCTCCAAGTTGATAGTAAAAACAGAAATCAGAGAAAGTATATATTGAACAATATTTACAAGAGTGAAGGAGTTCTCTCATTGGGATTGAAATAACTCAGCTTAACCAAGAGAGATATTTTGGCCATTTTTTTTAGTCATGTCTAACTCTTTATGACTTCATTTGGGGTTTTCTTTGTGACAACAGAACTTTAAATGTAGTATAAACTGGACTGATCTCTAATCTGTGGATGGTCGGAGCCCAAAAGTCAGCCTGGAAACAGGAGAGTTAGGAATCAATTAAGTTTAATTTAAGAGTGAGGAAAATCCTTGCAAGCTAAGGTCCATTTTTCAGAGAGGAGCATTGCTGACTTGTAACTGGGATACAATTTTTAAAATAAAAACACAAAGATGTGGGATCTAATAAAATCATTCTTAGGTTTTAAGTAAACAATTCCCAGAACAGGGCCATGTGTGTGTATGTAATTTGGGGACAATATAGTCATCTTTAGGTTCTGTGAGAACATTCTCCAAGTTATTAGAATTGTTAAGTATTGTGTGTTTCAAGTCTTAAGGTCACTGAGGCTCATGATCATTCAGTAGGACAAAGAACCAGAGTTAGCATGGTGGGAACAGGAGTATACTTCCTGGTTCAATTTACTTTGCAGTTACAAGTATAGGAGTTATATGGGAGTTATTTAGACTGTCAAGAGAAGTGATTGATCACTTTCTGCTACACATATCAGCTGTTTCTGGTTCTTAAATTCCTGGGAAATAGGGAAGTTCCAACAAATCTAAGTAGTTATTGATTAATATAAAAGTCACAAATCCCTCAGAGAACACCTGATCCTGGCCAAAGTAAGACATTTTGCCAGAGAGTGAGATCATCTAGAGAGTAAGCACAAAGGATTCTTGTACTAAACTTAGGACATAGCTTGCTTGCTTCCAGAAAACAAGATATCTTCTAGTATCTGGACATTTCCCCCTTTTGGCTAAAGGGAGCAGGTCTAAAAGAGCCTTTACCTTTATGTTCAATAGAAGGAAGACAGATATAAGCCAAGATGCCATGAAGGGTCATTTAGGCCAGGGAAATACATTTCCCAGGAAAGTAATTCCTTGAGGGAACCCACTGGGGAAGTGTGTCCCAGATTTCACTATTGTTTGCATTCAAGCAGAAAAAAGGGGGAAGCAAAAATTTAGTGGGAGAAAATGTCAACAAATACTCAAATCAGGGCTTTGATGGTTGCAGACAAATAAAAAATAAATAAAAATATAAATATAAAAATAAATTTAAAAAAATAAATAAGCAAACAAATAAAAAAGGAAGAGAAAAAAAAAAACAGACTAGGACAGTCTACTCAGCCCTTCTCTGGAATCTTAGAACAGCTATTTCATTTGGGTGTCAGCTGCTTCTGGATCTGTATTAGATGAACCTGGAGGTCTCTGGAGGATTTTGACATCCACTCAGGAGAAGGAATTTCTTCAGATGATGCAGGAGACAGCTGTGGGAATAGTCAAAAAGACCTCATTGAGGCTTTAGAAGACATGAGTCTATTACTTAATAGACTTAGTATTGTACTTACAAACATTTTTTATCATAAAAATTTGCTATAAAAGAAAAAGAGGGGCATAGATATAACACTGCCATATATCATAACAAAAGGAGGAAAACTCCCTTGTGATTCCAGGCATGAATTACAAGGTGTTAAAGGTAATGCTCAGGATTATCTAGGCTTGAATCTTTTTCTTCAGAAGGAAATAATGCAATGGGGAAACAGAGTCAGAAGAAGCCTACCTACCATAACTTGGACTCATATATTCTTCTTGATGTTTCCCTAATAGTTAATATTTAACTTATCCTTTACTTATAAATTAAAACTAACCATATTCTGGGGCTTCAGATACATAGCAAATACTTGATAATTGACTCATCATTAATATGTTGAAGCCACATCTTTAAATAACTCCATATACTTTCATATTAGGCAAGAATTTTCAAATGAAAATTCACTTTTATAGTCAACTTAATACTATTGTTACTATTACCATTATATTTTATAACAAACTTTACTTCACTAAAAATTTAACAATTTTCAAATATCTATTTTTATCTCATCCTTTTAAAAGTCCAATTCATGTTTAATAGCATCCAGATTTACCTAATATATTTCTGCTACAAAGGTTTTTCAAGTTGCACAATATAAATAATTTAGAAATATAAAAATGATGCAATCACATGTATTTAAAACATGAAACAAAACTTCAATTGCATTTCCAAATTATCATATATAAAAATCATTGATCGTATTATTTTTGACATTTTAAAACCACTTTTAGAGTTATTAAGCATGGAACAATACATTCAATTAAAGAGATAATAATAATGTACTGCTTACCATATATCATTGTGGTAGGCACTTTACAATCATTATATTATTTTGATCTTTCAAATAACTCTGGAAAGTGGATACCATTATTATGTTTCTCTTTCCAAATCTAGAAACTGGGACAAAGAAAGATAACTTGCTTAAGATTATATAGCTATTAAGTTTCTGCAACCAGAACAGAGAATGGTGGGTTTACCAAGGGCAAAAGCTAGTTGTCCTCCTCATCTCATCCTGCCATGCTAGACACCAGGACCTTTACATTCTGCAACTGAGCAGGGCCAGCTGAGTGCTGGACCCTGTATTGGGGACATTCACTGGACTCTGGGGAAGCAGGAGGCAATGCAACAGAAGGCACTGGCCGCAGAATAGAAATTCTAGGGACTGGCGTGACTGGTGTCAAGACCTTTTTAGTGATAGTAGTTTCTGGTGGGAGGGCAAAGTAGATTCTGGCCTCAAAAGCTGGACATTGGAGACCTAGTATTGTTAGTGCTGGGAACACCTGTAGCTGCTGAGGTAGGATGGACAGGATGTGTTGCACCTGGATTATTCCCTAAAACTTGCCTAGAGGGACAGGCTGAAGAATACCCAGAGGCACAAAATCACTAGAGCCATTGCCAGCAGGGAGATACATTTGCAGCTGCTTCACAGCTGAAGGGGCAGACTGTAATTCCAATTTTCCTATGTTTTTATAGTATGTTCCCTTCCTCCCCACCTTCCATCACCTACCTCAGCACCTGTATTTGGGAATCTCATCTGGAATGAGAAGGGTTAACAAAGAGAGTCTCTTGACCTGGGAGAGTCACAGGGGATCTGTGGTTTAAATCTTTTTTTTCTTTTCATGATGAGAAGGTTGTTATAAACTTTATACATATATATATATGTGTGTGTGTGTGTGTGTGTGTGTGTGTGTGTGTGTGTGTATGTGTGTGTGTATATGTGTGTGTGTATATATATATATATTTATATGTATAAAACAAGAAGTTGCTATGAAGGTACATCCTTCTTTTCTTTATTCTGGGATTCTAGAGAAGGGATTGTTCACTTGTGTCAGGGATATGGTTTCTAAACACAAAAACATTCTTAGGTCTTGTGATTTTCCCAAGTCTTATGGGTTGTTGAGCCTTGTGATCACTTAGTGGGGTACAGAACCAGAATTAGCATGGTGGGAATAGGAGTGAAACACCTGATTCAGTTCGCTTAGTAGTTAAAAGGACAGGGATTGTTCAGTGTTGGGAGATGTGATTGATCACTTTCTGCTTCAGTATGTTAGCTGCAGTTAGGCCAGGATCCTCTGGGAAATAGGAAAATGATAAGATCCAATTCTAAGAGTTTGCTATGATTGAGATCATTCAGAGAATGAGAATTATTGTTATTCTAAGCAGGACATAGCCTGCTTGCTGGGTCTTTGATTTGGAATACAGGATGTTTCCTAATACAGGCTGTTTCCTAATATCTTGACACTTGGCATATATAATGGAATGATTTTTATTTCCTTCTCCAATTAATTTTATAAATGAGGCAAACAAAGTTGAGTGACTTGCCAAGAGTTACACAGTTAGTATATGTCTGAAACCTGATTTGAACCCAGGAAGATGAATCTTTCAGACTTAAGTCCTAGCACTCTTATCTACTGTTCTACCTAACTGCCCAAGAGAGTCCTAGATCTCACCTAAAGAAAAGTTCCCTGAAGTCCATTCGTAGTAAGCTATACACAGGAATATAATAGAGACTGCTTGTTCTTCTCATTTTAGATTATTCCCCAATCTGACATGAAGTTGCTTTTTCTATATTTTCTCTTGAAGTTTGAAACCAAAAGAGTTCAAAGAGATTTTTCTCTCCTTTTCCTTATAACTTTTCCATGTCCTTTATAATATGTAAGGTGCTGATCTCAAACAATGAAGAGGGAGGGTTATATTAATGTGCTTTTGGACTTGTTTTTTAATGAAAATATAGTACATTACTAAAAATTGAAAGTATGATTATATTTTTCATTTAGCCTCATGTTATTTTCACTATGAAGATGATTGATAACATCTAAAGCTTTGGCTATTTTGGCTAAGGTGTTTTCCCCCCAGATCTCAATTTATTTAAAATTTTTAAGTTAATCTATAAAATAAAAAACATTTAATGTTTATTTAACCATTTAAAAATTTAAATTAAAATACATAGGTTTTATTACTTGGATTTACTAATCTTTTTTTAGAAATCTCTTCCCGGCAATAAATGCTTAGTTTGTGGCAATAACTTTGATCATAAGGCAAATAAACACAACAAAAAAAAAATTAATCATTTCTGAATATGGAAGCAAATAAAATAAATCATACTTGGTTGATATTCAGGATAATCTTGCCCTTCGCATTCCCCAATCCCACCTCTCCACCCTCTAGGAAAGGAAAGGAACTTTTCAACTATGGCAATCTATTTGATATCTTCTTATTTCAATTATTCTTGCTCTCTGGGTATCAATCTTAATTATTTTGAAGTTGCCATATTGGACTATCCTCACACTTTCCCATCTGCCTACTTTTAGTCATATCATTCTCCATACCTAGAATGACTTCTCCCACCATCTTTGATTCTTTAAGGTCCAGATTGACTATCAATTCCTCCATTAGTGGAATATTTTTCTTCTCCAATGAAAAAAGTAAATCTTTATCTTCTGAATTATTAGAGGACATTGTATGACAAGACTGGCAATGCCATTATACATGAATAACAGAAGGCACAATGATAAAAATAAGAAGAAAATGTTTAAAGTATTCAGAGGAGAGAAATGTCACTTTATATTAGACATGTTGGAGAAGACTTTATTAAGAAAAAAAAGCACTCATATGGGCCATGAAGAAAAGAATGAAGACATTCTAGACAAAAGAAATGGAATGACCAAAGATCTGGATGTGGAAAAAATATGGAACAATATTAGTAAAAACATGAATAGTTTAGTTTGGCTGCAATTTAGGATTGATGCAGAGAAGTACTAAGGATAATTGCTAAAAAAAAAAAAAAAAGAAAAGAAAAAGAAAGAAAAAAAAAAGAAAAAGATAGAAGGGGATAAAAGCATTGAAATATTTTAACTCCAAGTTAAAGATGTGAATTTAATTTGTTAGGTATTGGAGAGTTTTAAGTAGAGTGTCATTGAAAAAAAACTTTGATTTAAGAGGATTATTTGGAATAAAGAGAAGATTTTCATAGTATGGAGGTGGGTAGAAAAGGTTATATAGAGGGAAGATGCAGGGAAGCTGTTGCTGTAATCCATTTTAAAGTGTAATGAACTCATTTCAATTAGTGAGGACACATTTGCTCTGATTCATCCACATTCTTGTCACCAACAGCATGTGTTTTTAAAGCAATTGGTCAGTTAAGAGTATAGCTTATAAATAAGCAACACAATATAATTATTTTGCCTTGTAACTTTTGGGTCATTCAAATACCATCAATGGACAAATGGTACAGGAATGCAGGGCTGGTTCAATATTAAGAAAACTATTAGCATAATTAACTATATCAATAATCAATTAACAAAAATCATATAATTATCTCAATAGATGCAGAAAAAGCATTTGACAACATCGAATACCCATTCTTAAAAAACACTAGAGAACAAAGGAATAAATGGAGATTTCCTTTAAATGATTAATAGCATTTATTTAAAATCATCAGCAAGCACTATGTAATAGAGATAAACTAGAACCATTCCCAATAAGATTAGAGATGAAACAAAGTTGCCCAAGATCATCATTACTATTCAATTTTGTATTAGAAATGTTAGCTTTAGCAATAAGAGAAGAAAAAAAGTTAAAGGAATTAGAGTAGATAATGAGGAAACAAAATTATAATTCTTTGCAGATATGATGGGATACTTAGAAAATCATAGAGAATCAGCTAAAAACTACTAGAAACAATAGCTTTAATAAAGTTACAAATTACAAAATAAATTCACGTAAATCATAAGCAGTTCTATTTACCAACAAAATCCAGCTGCAAGAGATACAAAGAAAAATTTCATTTAAAATAACTGTAGATAATATAAAATACTTGGGAGTCTACCTGCTAAGACAAACCCAGAATCTATATGAACACAATTACAAAACACTTTTGACACAAATAAAACAAGTTCTAAACAATTGCAATAATATCAAGTCTCATGGGAGGCTGAGCTAATATAAAAAAAATAATGATTCTACCTAAATTATACCAATCAAACTGTCAAAGAATTACAGAGCTAGAAACAATCATAACAAAGTTCATCTGGAAGAACAAAAGGTCAAGAATTTCAAGGAAATAAATGAAAAAAAAAAGTAAACAAAGGTGACCTAGCTGTATCAGATCTAATACTATATTATAAAGCAGTGGTCATCAAAACCTTTTGTACTGGCTAAGAAACTAGAATAGGTTAGGTTCACAGGACATAATAGTCAATGACTATAGTAATCTAGTGTCTGGTAAACCCTAAGACCCCAGCTTCTGGGATAAGAACTCATTATTTAACAAAAATTGCTGGGAAAATTGGAAAATACTATGGCAGAAATGAGGCATTGACCTACATCTAACACTCTATATTAAGATAAGGTATAAATGGGTTCATGATTTAGATATAAAGAGTGATACTATAAGCAAATTATAAAAACAATGGATAATCTCTCAGATTTGTGAAGAAGGAAGGAATTTATGGCCAAAGAAGAACTAGAGTACATAATGTAATGCAAAATGGTAATTTTGATTTTATTGTCAAAATATTTTTGTACAATTCAGACAAGATTAGAAGAGAAGCACTACACTGGGAAAATGTTTTACATCCAAGGATTCTGATAAAGGACTTATTTCTAAAATACATAAATAATTGGTTCAAATTTATTAAGAATACAAGCTATTTTCCAATTGATAAATGGTCAAAGGATACCAATAGATAATTTTTCAAATGAAGAAATTAAAACTATTTCTAGTCATATGAAAACATACTACAAATCACTATTGATCAAATTAAGACAACTCTGAGGTACCACTATACACCTCTCAGATTCGCTAAGATGATAGGAAAAAAATAATGATGAATTCTGGAGGGGATGTGCAAAAACTGGGACACTAATGAATTGTTAGTAGAGTTGTGAACTGATCCAACCATTCTGTAGAGGAATTTGGAAGTATGACTAAAGGACTATCAAACTGTGCATACCTTTTGACCTAGCAGTGTTTCTACTGAGCTTGTATTCTAAAATGTGTAAAATTGTCTGTAGCAGCTCTTTTTTGAAGTGTCAAGGATCTGCAAACTGAGTGGATGCCCATCAGTCAGAGAATGATTGAATAAGTTATGGTATATGAATGTTACAGAATATTATTGGTCTATAAGAAATGATCAGCAAGATAATTTTAGAGAGGCCTGGAGAGACTTGTATGAATTGATGCTAAGTTATACACAGTGGCAACAAATTATGTGATAATCAATTCTGATGGACTTGACTCTTTTCAACAATGAGGTGATTCAGGTCAGTTCCAATAGACTTGTGTTGTAGAGAGCCATCTGCATCCAGAAATAGGACTGTGGGGACTGAATGGGGATCACAACATAATATTTTCACCTTTTTTGTTATTTACTTTTTTGTTTTCTTTCCTCTTTTTTTCTTTTTGATATGATTTTTCTTGTGCAACATCGAAAATAGAATATTTGTGGAAACCTGTTTAGGAGAATTGCACATATTTAACATATGTGAAAACATGTTTAGGAGAGTTGCACGTTTAATATATATTGAATTACTTGCTATCTAGGAGAGGGGGTGGGGAGAAGAGAGGGAGAAAAAATTTGGAACACAAGGTTTTTCAAGGGTGAATGTTGAAAACAATCTTTGCATATATTTTTAAAATAAAAGTCATTATTTTAAAAAGACAGGTGGTAGATACTTTGAACATGTATGGCAATGAAATAGAAAAGGCTGAGCATCTTCTGTTTCTTTGGTTTGAATTATAGCCAAGAGTTAAAGTCTGGACTAAAATTTTAAGTTAAAATTGCAGTATAAGCAGAGAAGGTTGAAAACTTTTTGGCAAAAGTCCCATCACTGAATTTCTCATGGTTCACAGAGAGATTAATGACAGGATATTGGTTGTTACTAATAAACTATAAAAAAATCATACTGTATATTTCCCATGTAGTACAGCATTGACTTAACAACAAACTAACAGATTTTGGAAACCTGTGATAACAAGATTCTCCCCCACTCCATCTTTATCAATAGGAAGAAGGAACAAACTAACAAATAACTTGTATAAGATATTAGTATGTATTGTAACACATGTAAAATGTATGGGATTACCTGCCATCGGGGGGAGGGAGTGGAGGGAGGGAGGGGATAATTTGGAAAAATGAATAAAAAAAAAAGGAAGTAGTAAGGGTCTGAAAAGTCAATATTTTTTTTCCTGAGCACTACTATGTCTTTTCCCCAATTTATTATGATCTTACTAAAAAACACATTGTTTTGTAAAAAAAAAAAAAAAAAAAAAAAAAAAAGATATTAGTATGTATACTGGGCTATCTAAATATATAAAGGCGACTCATAAGTAGCTTGGTTAGGTATGGCCTGATATCTAATATGATCGATCTTGAAGAGGAATGCCTTCCTCTTTGGTGGAGAATAGTAGAATGTTCTATTCCAAAGGGAGGGAGAATTAACCATAGCTTGCATTCAACAGTTTAGAGCCTTCCATCATAATCCTAGTAATAACAGAAAGCTATCACAAAAAAGGAATACTAGAGTAAATACATTTATTGAACAAATTAATAAATCGAAACTGAATATATGCATTAGAAAAAACAAATGAACAATGGAGGGAAAAAAAGGTTCTTTTTTTTAAATCTGGGAGTGAAGTAAAACACCATAGCTCAAAAGATCAAAAACTGTTCCAAGAAGAGGTCCACTCTTAGATTTATAAGCAGTGGATATCATGAGAAGTGCTAGGGACTAACTTTCTCTTACATATCTGTGACTGCTGGGCTGCAGTTATGTCTCTGAATCTTGAGCATATCCTTCATGGTCTTTGAAAGTGTGTTATCAACAGATTGAACTAAGTTCTTAATATAAAAATATTTCACAGTATTCTGCATTCTCTCAGCTAATCTGGAGTCTTATTCCTCTGTACTTGGACAGTATAGATATTTCTCCAAGCATTACAGATATATTGGTGTTTTAGTTTCCTAACTCAATTCCCACATATATCTTATGATACTTAGCACATGTATAATTCATTTTGTCTTATTAATACTGAAATCTGGTATATTACTACTCTCCTAAAAAATACACACACAAAAAAAAAACAATGGTAGTGCTTCTCTATTGCCTACACTTCAGTGGTCCTCACACTTTTTAAATAGGAGGCCAGTTCACTGTCCCTCAAACTGTTGGAGGGCCAGACTATAGTAAAAACAAAAACTCCCACTCTGTCTCTTCCCCTCATCCCATTTGTCATAACCCCGCCGGCCACATAAACGTCCTCAGCCCGCTGCATCTGGCCCGCTGGCTGTAGTTTGAGAACCTCTGGCCTACAGAGTAAAACATAGATGACTTTCACATGAATTGAAGTTTCTTCACACTATTATATGTTTACCTTTTCCTCTATATTGTATTTTGTATGCTATCATGCACTTTACACTGTAGATGAGGTATATATCTTCATCTTCTGGATATACTCACAATCTATTGTCATTCCTCTTTTTCTTCTACCTTACAATTCCAAATCCTGTTCTTCATCTACACTGTGATTTCTAATCACTTAAAGTTTTAGTTCTTTTCCAGGCCATCACCTGATCAAACTACAGTATCCTTGCTTCTTTGTCTCATTATCTTATTGCTGATCTTGCCCTGCAAAGCTTCAGACTTGGATTATTCTCCCTATGCACTGCTTTTGCTTCTATATTAGAAGCTGCTGAATAAAGCTAGAGAAAATCAAGAAATGTGCTGACTATTCCCTCTACCAATTTGTGTTACATAACCTCAACTGGCCCCTTATTGCTGCAAGGCAATGTTTTTACACCTCCCTAATTAACTCATTCTCCCACTCATCACAGCAGTTTTTCCAAATCTTTTCATACATCCTCAAATCTCGCATGACTACTTCTTTCCAAGTGTTTCAGATGAGCATTTTGCCTCATATTTCACTGAAAAAATGAGACCATTTACTGAGAGTTTACTCTTCTTTCCCACTCCTCATTTCAAATCACCTAAATGTTTTCTGTCACTATTTCTTCTTTTACTTCCATTTCACATGAAGAGTTGCCCTTCTTATCAAGGCAAACCCCTCTAAATATATGTTATCTCATTACATTTTTGCTATGCTTCATGCTATTCAGGCTTCTCCCTCAATCATCCCCTCCTGTTTATTTTCAACTTTTCCCTTTTTACTGGTTTCTTCCCTACATCCTATAAACAAAACTATTTCTCCTATGCTCAAAAATCCATCATTTAATACATTCACTTCTGCTAGCTATTGTCCTGTATCTCCCCTCCTTTTGTGACTAAACTCCTTGAGAAGCCATCTACAATTGATTCTTCCACTTCCTTTCTTATCACTTTTTAAACCCTTTACAATCTTTCAATCCCCTTATGAAACTATAACTCTTCTCTTTAAATTTGTCAATATTCTCTTAACTGCCAAACCTAATAAGATTTTCTTCATTCTGGTCCTTGAATTCCCTGATGTCTTTGGCACTGTCAATCATTCTCTCCTTCTTGATAATTTTTTTCTTTCTGGGTTTTTATAACTTTAATCTCTCCTGATTTTTCTCCTTGACCATTTCTTTCTCCTTTGCTTTTCCCTCTCCTTCTGAAGTATCACATTTTGTTTGTAATGCTAATTCTATTCACCCCAATGTAGTGGGGAATGGGATTATTAGTTGATCACAGGATTATAGACTTACAAAGGATTTTAGAGATCATTAATCCAAACTTTTCCATTTGAAAATGGGAAATTTGAGGCCCAGATGAAAGAACATGACTTGCCTATAATCACACAGTAAATATGAAGTCTGAGACTTGATGGCTTCTGACTCCCACCCAACTCATTGCTTTTTATCCCTCTATTATACCATCCTGCCTCCTTTAACCTTTGCTCCAAATTGTAATTTTGTTCTGGTCCATAGAGCCCTTTTTTAGAAGAATAGTCCTGGAGGCCTATGCCCATTGTTTGGTGAGGGATTCACACAGTCCAGGCACTGCCTTTTACCAAGAGATATTTTTTCCATATCCTATGTCAAACAGAGTAGAAGCTGCTCCAGATCTTTCGCCATTTCTTGGGTAAGTGAATTGAATTTCCCTAAGCACATTGCTTGTACTGTTCTTGCTTTTCTCTGTCAATCAGTGCCCTCCCATGGTCTTCCCACTTTGCCATTGACACTTCTGTGGCCTCTTATCCCCAAAGAAAAGATGAAGAGAGAAGATCATTTTGGATCTTAGCACTAACCCTGTAGCCATTGGACACCAATCAAAGGTGTTTTTCAAGCAACAGAAAAAAAAAATATGTACAACAGAAAAAAAAATGCATTGTATAAAGCTAACTCAATAGTTTGGTACCCATGGCAACAGGAATGTTTGTTAGATATTTTCTTTTCCCTAATGCTGTGCAAAGCCTCCCTTTCATTATTCAAATGCTATGCTTCTACTTTACCAAATTATGAGAAAATAGTACCAACGTGAGGCTCCAAAGAGTTTAAACTGGTTGATCACATTTAACTTCAAAAATGCTATTTCTTTTTAAAAAGCTTAACTAGATCAAAGCAGTTTGCTAGTGATAATTAAATGCATAAGCATTTTTTTTTCTTTTAGCATGTAGTGATGAATGAATCAGTGGCATTTAGCCCTACAAGGAGCAATAACCTCCTGGAGGAATTTGGATTTGGAAAGCAAAAAGGCTGCATGATTGACTTGCCTGTGGAAGCTTCAGATAAAACACATTGTCCCCCTTTTATGTAATTTTCTGAGGAACTTCAGTGAACAAAGGTCAATATAATTAGCTCTCTGTTGGCATTTTATACCGTGGCTATTTTCTCAATTTATTTTCAGATACTCAGGGTATTCAGTGACTTTTGAATGGTTCTTAGGTGGCCTATTACTGAGTTATATCTAATTCAGACTCAGTGGTGGGTTGAAGTTTTTAGCATCAACACCATAAGATTTCTCAGAATCCTAGCTTTGAAGCTGAAAAGGACCTCAGACCTCAATCTGTGGCTGGGTGGTCATAGATCTCCTTTTGTAGATCAGAGATATAAGGGACCTTAAAGGTTGTCTGGTCCAACTCCCTCATTTATAGGTCATGATTCTTAGGTCTTAAGTCAAAGCAACTTGCTGAAAAGTCAGGTAGTTTATAAATATTAAGGGCAGAATGTGAACTCAGATTCTCTAGTTCTAGGTGGCAGCTAAATGATAAAAGTGCATATGTTGAGGTTCAAGGGGGACCCTAAAAAAGTATGGGATTCCAGACCATCATCACAAGTTGTCTCAAAAGAATTTGCAAGCTCAGACTCATCTCCAAGTCAAGGGGCACAGTTTATTATATTTGTAATATCAATTAAGGCAAGCTAAGTTCCAAAAGTAGTTAGCAAAGAACCAGGACCATAAAGATAAATTTTATGGGGAAAAATCAGAGAGACCAAATGCTTCCTGTCACTGATATACTAGTTTTATGGCTAAGACGTAGAGATGAAAAGTGAGCTGTTTCTGAGTTTGCATGCAGGTGTATTCTCTGGGCAGAGTTCACAGGGGAAGGGGAGAATGGGGGAGGGAACGTTCTAGTCATGTGTTTTTAGGCCAGGAATGTCACTAGGTCAAGTGAAGACACCCAATTTTGTTCTGTGTCTGTGTCAACTTTAAGTACCTCATTATTGCTTCTCATTAATCTCAGAAACTCTGTTATCACTGACCAACAGGCTGTTACCTGACAATATTTGTGGCCTTAGCACTTAGTGGAGAGTAAACTGGGGCAAAATAGCCTAAGAAAAGAAATCATTTCTAACTACATCATTCTCAAAGCCAGGTGGCCTTAAGGATACTGCTCATCTTTTCTAAGGGCTGCATCACATCAGATAGAGTGCTGATTTAAGATAGGAACACCTGAGTTTATATTTCGTCTCAGGCACTTCCTAGCTGTGTGACTCTGGGCAAGTCACTTAACCCTTTTCTCCTAAAAAGCCCCTTCTGGAATCCTTGCCTTGCCATGGCAGAGGGACTATACTAGATCAACAAAACAATGAGCTGTGTTGTGGGGCATTACCCAAAATAGACAGGTCACAGTGGAGAGCTTAACAATAAAGCAGATTCACTGAAGAAGAAAATGTCAAACTATACATTTTCATTGCCAAGAAAATCCCATGGGGGAGAAATAGTCTGTAGGGTCACAAAAAAATTGGATATGACTAAATGACTGACCAACAACCTCTGGCTCCAGATCCAATATTCTTTCCACTGTTTCTGTCAGAGGTTCATAGATTTAGACCAATATTACAGGGCAGCTAGTTCAAGCTTCTAATTTTATAGTTGAGAAAACAGACCCTTCTCATATAATTGTTCTGCTTTTTGAAATCAAGGCGGCCATGGAAGCTTCCCAAAAAATGTCTCCTGAAGGCCTGATTCAGTCGTTGAAATATGGAGCATTGCTCCTTGATATTATACCTCCAGAGGTAGTTATGTAAATACAGATTTAATGTAGGAGCGTTCATATTATATGCTACCGTTTTACACTAAAAATCTAGCACCAATTCATTGATTAGCTTCCCAGCAGGAATCAGAGTATGTGGGAGCTAACATAGGGCAGATCAAGTTTAGTGGAAAAGGTTAGAAGCATGAAGCATTTGCCCATGGTGTTGGGGAAGCAGTGGAGAGCCCCAAACAGTTTAAGATCAGCATGAGGACACAGCAGCTCATGCTGCTCTGCACATGCTCTATCATGTGCAGCAAGAGTACACAGGTGCTTTGTAAGAGACAAGGGAAGCACAGGAAGGAATGAATAATGAATTCATTATGTATATAGGACAAACTGTAGATCACAGTTTTGCAGCACAATGACACTGTAGATACCTGACTCGTAAATGTTTGCATTCTAAGACCTGCCAAAAACAATTAATATTATGAAAGGGGTGGAGAAAATAGGATAGAGATTTATTTGTAACAAAATGAAGAAATATCCTTTTCAAAAAAAGTCCTCAGCTGAGTTATAAATAGATTTTTAGGACAAAACCATCTGATTGGTCACTTTTGGATCTCATCTATTTAGACAACATGTCCACCTCCTTCTTTCCAAGTTTATTTTTATGACTGTTCTCCATATTTATGTGGAGAATTCAGGGAGGAATAGAGCACACTTTAGGTAAAGCAATACAGCTGCATTTGCAATTATCCATTTTCTTTGTGCACAAAGCTCCTTGCAGGATGCATTCCTAGTAAAACAATGTGTTGAAAAACTGAGGCTGGGAAATAGGAGCCCTGTATCCTGGTTCTTGTTTGAAGCATTATTTAATGAAGATAAAAAAGACAAAAAAGGAAACAAAGAGGTTACATTTCAGTCACTGATTCACTAGGCCAGGGCTTCTTCAACTTTTTCTACTGGTGATCCCTTTTCACCCAAGAAAGTTTTACATGACCCCATCTTGAATCTGAGTCAAAGAGTTTCTGGCAGCATTCATGCCTGCATAATAATACCAAGTGTGTATGTGGTGTGTTCAGAACCAAAGTTACAAGGAAGTGGTGAGATGCAAAATGGCCAAACACTGCCAGAAAGACCTTGAATTCATTATGCATTTGATTTTGAATTAATTTTTGATCACTGCATTCAGAAACCTTTTACTGTGCCAAATTTTTTGCAACCCCCACATTCAGTTACAAAACCCCATACAGGGTTATGACCCACAGTTTTAAGAAGTTTTGTTCTAGGCGACCCATTTAAGCTCCCTGGGCTTTAAAAGCAGTCTGGGATAAATGATAATTGTTTTATTTCCTTGTTCTAAAAGCATTCAATTATTCTTTTATCGATATTGACATAAAATAAGCTTGCAGTGAGATGTTTGGCTGATAAACATGAGCTTTTTCAGGACAGCACAGTTGTATCCAGGAGGCTAACTAGATTAGTGTTGCTCTAGGGGATGGAAATAAACATTAATGGTCATTCATTTTGCCTGGCTTCCCTCATTAATGCTGTGGTCCTATGTATCTCTGAAGATCAGGGAAACTGTAGCTCTTGAAGATCTTTGGCACAGTTTGTAACTATTATAACAATCTTCACCTAATGCTATCACTTGGATCCTTCTCGACTTTTGTTTATTCATAGTCCAGTATTACTATTTTAACTAAAGTGGTCGAAAATATGAGACCCATGGCTCAAAGACCTCAGAATATGGATGCTACTAAAATTCTAGCAACTCTTATTTCCACTTAAGCCTATTCTGTAGAATTGTAACAGATATAGTCCTCCATAGTATAATAGTCAATGACAGGATGACAGAGGCACAGTTACTGCATCTTTAAAAATCACATAATTCCAGTTGGAAGGACAGTCAGTTGGTAGGACCAAAGCTACTCTGAAGTGTGGCTAATAAGACATCATGGCAAGAGAGATGCAGGAGACAGATTCTCAGGTACTGGACCTCCTAATAATGGAGGATAAATCCAGATTCCTGGCTTTATTACTTAATGAGTATTCAGGGATGATGAAAAATAGATACATTTCCAGCTTTTGATGAAAGATGAAGGAGATTGATCCTAGGTCACAGATAACCAGACAGTATTAAAATACTATTGGAAAGTCAATGGCATCCCAAATAGTGGCAGGATACCTGAGATTGTGGAGATGGAGACTTGACTTGGGATAGATTAAGCCAATAAGGAATCCACACTGAGTCTGTCATTATGGTGAACCAATAGGAATATTGAGGTGTCCAAGTTGCCTGAGAAAGGCAAAATCTTTCCAGGCCAAAAATGGAGCATATCAAAACTCCTTGTGGCTTCCTTAATAGAATTAAACCCATGGGTTATTCCTATACTTCCATCCTGGGCAAGATCCAAAGACTCAATTAAAATAAAAGTCGTGGATATATCCTAACTGGATGCATCCTGAACAGTGTCATTCCTTGTTGGGAAAAGACATTTATGAGGAATACATTTTGAGGTGAAAGAAGTGTATGGAAAATCTGGGAAACAATAGAGCAGTGGTTTTATTGTATAGGTTGAGATCTGGAGAGGGGTGTTGGTCAGTAGTGCTGATATCAGTTTGGATCATGTTTCATGTAATTTAAGCCTATACACACACACACACACACACACACACACACACACACACACAGTGTATACTGGTAAAGGGAGCAAGCAATGATTATAGAATATCAGATTTATTCTAGTCTTGTTTCTCTGAGCCACATCAGCAGAACTTCTAGTTGTTCTTCCCAAAAAGGGTGAACCCCTTTTTCAGGATTCATAATAATGGGCAAGATGATAATAACTTTGGTAAGAGCAAGCTATCCAAAACCCAGACCTCCTTTCTCCTTCCCCCTTTATTTATTTATTTTTAATACACATTGCTTTATGAATCATATTGGTAGAGAAAAGTCATAGCAATAGGGAAAACCATGGGAGAGAAAAAAATTGAAAAAATAGACAAAAGAAGTTATTTTTTTTCTCGACGCAGATTAGCATTTCCTTTCCAAAATCTATTGGGATTTCTTTGGATTACTGAACTACTGAGAACCAAGCCTTTCATAACTGATCATTGATCTAATTGTGTACAATGTGTTCCTGATTCTGCTTGTTTCACTCAGCATCAGTTCATGTAAATCTTCCCAGGCCTTTCTAAAATCAGCTAGTTCATCATTTTTATAGAACAATAATCCATTACCTTCATATATAACAACTTGTTTAGCCATTCTCCAATTGATGGGCATCTACTTATTTTCCAATTTTTTGCTACCACAAAAAGTACTGCTGTAAACATTTTTGTACATGTGGGTCCTTTTCCCTCCTTTATGTAATTTCCTTGGGATATAGACCTAGTAATGGCATTGCTGGGTCAAAGGGTCTGTAGAGTTTTATAGTCCTTTAAGCTTAGTTCCAAATTGCTTTCCAGAGTGGTTGGATCATTTCACAATTCCACCAACAATGTTATCAGTATCCCAGTTTTTCCATATCCCCTTCAACATTTATTATTTTTTCCTGTCATCTTAGTTTGAGAGATATGAAATAGTACATCAGAATTGGTTTAATTCACATTTTTCTAATCAAGAGTAGTTTAGAATATTTTTTTCATGTGACTAAACATGACTTCTGCTTTATAAAATAATTTTAGGTTTGGTACTGCTAAGCAATCATCCTTTGTATTTTTTTCATTAATTCCCTTGAGATTATTGGCCTTTTGTTCTTCCAGATGAAGTTTGTTATTATTTTTCTATTTATACAATATAATGGTTTGACAGTTTGGTATGGCACTGAACACATAGACCAATTTAGGCAGAATTATAATTTTTATTATATTATTTTGGCCACCCAGAAACTATTGATATTTTCAATCATTTAGATCTGACTTTATTTGTATGAGAAGTGTTGTAATTGTGTCCATATAGTTCTTGGGTTCTTCTTGGCAGGTAGACCCACCAAGTATTTTATTTTGTTTACAGTAATTTTAAATGGAATTTCTCTTTCTATCTCTTGCTGATAGGCTTTTTCAGTAATATATAGAAATGCTGACATTCTGTGGGTTTCTTGGGTTTCTTGTATATCCTGCAACTTTGCTGAAGCTGTGACTTGTTTGCAGTAGGCTTTTGGATGATTTTCTCAGATTCTCTAAGTATTTCATCATAGCATCTACAAAGAGTGATAGTTTTATTTCCTCATTGCTTACTCTAATTTCTTTTATTTCTTTTATTATTGCTAAAGCATAGAAATGTACTAGAAATGTACAATATTGAATAATAGTGGTGATAATGGGCATTCTTATTTCAATCCCAATCTTATTGGTAATGTGTCCAGCATCTCTCCATTATAAGTAATGCTTGCTATTGGTTTTAGATAGATGTCGCTTATTATTTTAAGGAAAGCTCCCTCTATCCCTATTCACTTTAGTATAGAACAGGTGTGTATGTGGTCAAAAGCTTTTTTTGCATTTATTGATATTATCATATGATTCCTGTTGTTCTGTTATTGATATGGTTGATTATGGCAATAGTTTTCCTGATATTGAACCAGCTCTGCATTTTGGTATAAATCCCACTTGGTCATAGTGTATTCTCTGATAAGTTGCTGTAATCTCTTTCCTAATATTTTATTTAAATTTTTGCATCAATATTCACTAGGGATATTGGTCTGTAAATTTCTTTCTCTGTTTGGCTCTTCTTGATTTAGGTATCAGTACCATATTTATGTCATAGAAGGAATTTGGCAGTGATCCTTCTTTACCTATTTTTCCAAATAGTTTACATAGTATTAGAATTAATTGTTCTTTAAATATTTGGTAAAATTTACTTTTCAATCCATCTAGCCCTGGAAATATTTTTTAGGGAATTCATTAATGATTTATTCATTTTCTTTTAATAAAATGGATTGTTTAAGTATTTTATTTTCTCTTCTGTTAATCTGGGCAATTTTTGTAAATATTCATCCATTTCAGTTAGATTGTAAGACTTGCTGCCACACAATTGAGCAAAATAGCTCCTAATCATTTCTTTGTCATTGGTGGCAAATTCAGTCTTTTCACTTTTGATGCTGGTGATTTGATTTTTTTCTTTGCTTTTTCTAATCAAAGTAACCAAAGGTTTATCTATATAGTTGGTTTTTCATAAAATCAATTCTTAGTTTTATTTATTAGTTCAATAGTTTCAATAGAAACTTAGTTTCAATTTTATTAATCTCACATTTGAGTTACAGACTTTCCAACTTGGTATTTAATTGGGGGTTTTAATTTGTTCTTTTTTTTAGCTTTTTAAATTGCATGTGCAATTCATTGATCTACTCTTTTTCTATTTTATTCATGTGGATAATTAGAGATATAAAATTTCCCCTAAGAGCTTTAGCTACATCCCATGGAGTTTGGTATGTTGTTTCATTATTATCTCTTGGATGAAATTGAGGATTGTTTCTGTAATTTGTTGTTTGATCCACTCATTTTTGTGAATTAGATTATTTAATTTCCAATTGGTTTTTAGTTTGTCTTTTCCTGCCCCTTTTTGAATATAATTTTTCTTGCATTATGGTTTGAAAAGGAAACATTTGCTATTTCTACCTTTCTGCATTTGATTGTTAGGTTTTCATGCCATAGTACATGGTCAATTTTTGTATAGATGCCATGTACTGCTGAGAAAAAGATATATTCTTTTCTGTCTCTATTTTATTTTCTCCATAGGTCTGTCATGTCTAGGTTTTCTAGGATCCTATTACTTCTCTAGTTTCTTCCTTATTGATTTTATGGTTACATTTGTGTGATTCTGAAATGGGAAGATTAAGGTCTCCCACTAATATAATTTTGCTGCCTATTTCTGTAACTGGCTTAAAATCTTCTCTAGGAATTTGGTTACTCTACTACTTAGTACTTACACATTTAGTATTGTTACTAGTTTATTTACAGTATTGTTTATGAAGATGTACCTTCCTTCCTTATCTTTTTTAATGAGAGCTATTTTTACTTTTGCTGTATCTGAGATTAGAATTGCTACCACTGCTTTTTTTTTACTTCAGCTGAAGCATAATAAATTCTGTTCTACCCTTTTGCCTTTACTTTTTATGTCTCTCTGTTTCAAATGTGCTTCTTGTAAACAACATATTGTAGAATTCTGTTTTAAGTCCACTCTGCTATTGGCTTCTGTTTTATAAGAAAGTTAATCCCATTCACATTCATAGTTTCATTACCAGCTTTATATTTCCCTCCTTCCTATTTTCTTCTCTTCATATATTTTTGTTTTCTCTTACCCACACCACCCACTACTTATCTTCTATTCCCTTCCCCTCTTCATTCTTTCTAATTTCCCTTCTAAACTACCCCTCCACTTTCTTTCCTCTTTCTCCTCCTATTTCTTTATAGAGTTAAATAAATTTCTATACCTGAGTGAATTATTAAGTTATTCCCTCTTAGAGTCAAAACTGATGTGATCAAGCTTTATCCTCCTCAATTTTTTGTGATAGTAATAAGTGTTTTCAAGTGAACTAATTATCCCAATATACCTCCACTTTTTTCTTTTTCCAGTACAGATCTTTTCCCACCCCTTCATGTCTTTTTCTTGGTTGTCATCATATCATAGTCTATTCACAACCACACTCTCAGTCTATGTGATACCCTGCTTTTGTCTGCCCCAGTGACAGATAACAGCTCTCAAGAGTTATAAATATTGTTTTTCAACTTAGGAGCGTAAACAGTTTAATCTTTAAATATATTTTCCCTCTGTTTACCTTTCTATGCTTCCATTGTCCTATGTTTATAGATTAAATTTTCTCTTTAGTTCTGGTTTTTTCAGTAAAAATGATTGAAAGTCTCTTCATTGAATCTCCATAGTCTCCCCTGAAAGATGATGCTCAGTGTTGTTAGGTAGTTAATTCTTGATTGTACCACTAGTTCCTTTGCCTTCTGGAATATGGTATTCCAGGCTCTCCAATCCTTTACTGTGGAAATTGCCAGATGCTGGGTAATCCTGATTATTGCTCCTTGATATTTGAATTATCTTTATTTGGCAGCTTGCAGTCATTTTTCCTTGAAGATTATAGTTTTGGAGTTTCGCAATAATGTTTCTGGGGGATTTTCTTTGTGGGATTTCTTTCCAAAGGTGATTGATGGACTGTTTCAGTGACTACTTCCCCTCTGTTTTTGTAATATTGGGGCAGTTTTCCTTAATGATCTCTTGAAGACTGCTACCCAGGCTTTTCTTTTGGTCATAGCTTTCAGTTAGGCAAATAATTTTTAAATTGTCTCTTCTGGATCTGTTTTCCAGGTTGGCTGTTATTCTAATGAGGTATTTCACATTTTCTTCCACTTTTTTTTTCATTCTTTTTAGTTTGTTTGACTGATTCTTTCTGTCTCACAGAGTCATTAGCTTCTATTTTCCCTGTTATAGTTTTTAAATGTATGATTTTCTTCAGTTAGTGCTTTTATATCTCTTTTTCCATTTGTTTAATTCTACTTTTTTAAGGAGTTGTTTTTTTCAGACAATTTTTTCCTTCCTTTTCCAAGCTGTTGACTCTCTCATGCATTCCTCTCATTTCCCTTTTTCATTTTTTTCTTCTATGTCTCTTATTTGCCTTTTAAAGTCTTTTATGAAAACTTCCAAGAAGCCTCTTTGGGCATAAGACCAATTTATTTCACTCTTTGAGATTTCTTTTATGGACATTTTGTCCTCATCTGAATTAGTGTTTTGGTCTGCCCTGTCACCATAGTAGCTTTCCATGTCAAGGTTCTTTTCTGTTTCTTGGTCATTTTCTTTCCTTTTCTTTTGGTATTTCCTCTTTTTTTTTTTTTTTTTTTTTTTTTAATTTTCATGGCTCCTGGGGTAAATGGGATGCTATCCCAAGTTTCCTGTGTTGCTCTGAGCCTTGGCCTTTTAACACATGGGCTTCTTGTGTTTGTAAGGGATAGCTTGGCAGCCCTTTCCAGGAAACAACTAGGATTAACAGAGTTTGCCTTTTGAGCTGGCACTGGAGGCTATCCCCTTGCTGTGCTCCTCTACTGATCCAGGACTGAGGGTCTTAGTTGCTTATTTGCTGTGATTACGGCCCTCTCACTGGTTTTCCCAGAGTCTATCTGAGCTGGGCTGAACATCCTTTTCACCCCAGTAAAATAGATCTTTCTTGAAGTTTTTTTCCAATTGTATCTTGAGCTGGAGAATGGTTTCATTCCATCAGATTCTGTTAAGAGGATTGTTTCATGTATTGGGAGAGCTTGAGCAGCTTCCTGGCTTTATTCCACCATGTTGGCTCCACCCTGGAACTCTCTCCTTCTCCTTTGATAGAGATTCTCTAATCCTCTTTCATATTAAAATTCCTAGTAGCTATTGTACTTGTTGAGTAAACCTGTCCTCAGTCTCTTTTGTGTCAGGTTCAGATTTTTTGTCTTCCCCTCCATAGCTTTTGCAGTGAATTAAGGCAAATAGAGGTGAAGTGACTTGCCCAATCTCACGCAGCTTCTGGTAAAGTGTCTGATGGCAGATTTGAAATCAGATCTTTTTGAGTCCAATTCAGTTTAGACACCTTGTTGTTTCATATTCATATATACCTATACCTACTATGCATATGTGAATATTTCATATAGTGTATACTATATATAATACATATATACACACAAACATAAATACACCCAAGACAATTGTGGTAGAAACTTGCATTGAATATATGAATATATTATATTCATAAGTTCTTTGAAGGTAGGAACTCATTTTGACCTTTTTTTGTGTGTGACCCGGGATTTGACATAGTAACTAACATATGGTGAGTGCTTAATGAATGTTTGTTGATTGAGTTTTTAATTGAATCCAAGCTCTATTTATTTATCATAAACTTATTATATTTGTGACATTAGTGAATTTGCGTAATATCTCTGGGCCTCAGTTCCCTTATCTCTAAAGTAAGAGAGTGGAACTAGACAATTTTAGTGGTTCAGAGATAGATCTCTGATTAAGTGTCAAAGGACATTAATTTATCTCCTTCATTTTATACATGTGGAATCTGAGATTCTGGGAACTGTGGGGACTTGCCCAAGATCACAGAGTTTGTAGATGGGACAGGCCACCCTTCAAACACTTGAAGATAGCAATCATATAACCACTCTAAATTAGATCTTCTTCAGTCTAAAACAACCCCAGCACTTTCAATCAATCTTCATCTGTGCTAGACTCAAGGCCTTTTACCATTCTCATTATCTTCCTCTGTATAATTTCTAGTTTATCAACATTCTACCTTGACTTTAGTGTACAGAACTGAATGACACTCTTGATAAGCCTAACAAAAGAGAAACTTTATCTGTACTTAAACTATCACCTCATTCCTAGAACTAAACATCTTATCCAAAATATCATTAGATTTTGTGGTCTGGTGAGAGAAAAAATTGAGTCATATCTTAAGTTCACTAAAACCTCAGCTATTTTCTGATAAAATGTCTTTCAACTCTGCCTCCTCTCTCCCATCTTGTGATTGGTAAAGTCATTTTTGAGGCCCAAGTATGACACCTGGATGGTGGGGGAGGGTGTCTATCTACTATGAATTGTCTATTAAGTTTCATCATCTTAGATTCAGCACAATATTTTACCCTGTCAAATCATTTTGAGATGCTGACTGAGACTGACCAATTTTCTCTTCTTAGTAAAATCAATCTTATCAGTAACTCATGAAATTTAATTTCTCTGGTCAGGAACAAAGCAGATAATCATAATTTTATATTTATTGTTATAAGAAATGTAGAATAAATAAAAATTGTCTCCATAACTATTGATAGATTCATTAAACTTCTTTTTAAAAATATCTAAGGGGACTGATGAAATAAATAGAAATACAACAGTATAATGCTGTGGGAAGAGTTCTAGATTAGGAGATACGAGACATGGGTTTCTATATCTACCCACATGCATGTTGTTTCCTTTATTAGAATATAAATTTTTTGAGGGCAGAAAAATGGGCTTCAAGTTCATTATGTGTAAATGAGTTAGCTATTCCTTAAAATATAGAGTCTTCCAGACATTTCAGAAGCTAACCATTTATTTCTCTATCTAAATCCTTGATTAAATAAGTATCACTCAGCATAAGATGAAGCACAAATCCCTGGGAATAACCTAAGGGAGACCTCTTTCCAAAAATGACATGGAAATCACAATTCTTTGAGTCCAACTGCTCAACTATTTTTAAATCCATCCATTTCTTTTGTTGTTATAAATAGAAGTCTTAGTTTTTTTCTGGAAGAAGAGCATCAAATATTTTATCAGATGCTTTGTGAAAATGTAGGTAACCTTTAGGTGTAACATTCCCTTGATCCACCAGATTAGTAAGCTTGGCAAGGAAAGAAAAAATATTAGGCTGTTATGACCTATTCTTGATGAAACTATATTGTCTTTTTGCATCCCTTGAGTCAATTCTTGGCTTAATCTTTTCTAGAATTTTTCCAGGAATTAATGTGTAGATTGCTGGTACATGGTTGGTAAATCACATTCTCTTCTCAGTTTGGAAAGTAAGAACAGCTTATCTCTTTGTCTAATTCTGCAAAACCCTACCCTTCTCCATGATCTTACAAACTTATTCCTCAGCAATCACACCTAACAGTATTTTCCATATCTAAGGTTTAATATAACTCAATCTATTTTACATATGAAAAAATGGAGACTCAAAGAAATTAAATGACTTGCTTAAAATTATATAAGTATTAAGTGACTGAGTAAAAGATATGCCAGATCTTTGGGCCCACAGAATCTTCACCTTTTTCCATTACAGAAGACTACCCTCTGTCAAATATTTCATTCTGTATTTTAGCAGTGTGTCTCAGATTCTACCTCCTTACTGTTTCAAGGATCTCTGTCAAAGTGCCTCATTTCTACATCATCTTTCTTATTTTTCCCTTCTTTTTTTTTCACTTCATTTCACTTTTCCTTCTAGCCAAGCAAAACTGCCTTCAGTTCTTGTAGATACATTATCTTATTTCATGCAATTAACTTTATAGAAATAATTATACTCCTATCTTCCTCCTCCCATGTCATTGAATCTATCAAAGTTGTAGTAACTACTTTCATAAACTTTATTAACTTCTCCCTCAGTTTCCTTATCTATTCCTACCTCCTAGGGTTGTTCTAAGAATCAAGGCAGAAAGGCTGCTTGTTCAATTTTCAGTGTGAGCATTTGCCCTTTGGAATTTCACCAGTGCTATAAATCTAGACTTGAAGTATTGTTTTGTTGATTGTTGACTTAAAAAGAGAGAGAGAGAAATATTAATTATGCAAATTAGACTTAAGAGTGTTATCATGAAACCATTCTACCATCATAACCATCTCCAGATAATTTTAAACATTTATCAGCTTACCACTAGATAGCGGAAATAAGCTATTATTGTTTCTTCTCATTCCTTCTCCTCCCTACTGACTTTTTTTATATATGAAATGGAGGCTTAAGAAGATTTTTTTAAAAAGTTTTTCCTCAAGAGTATTTTATTTTCCCAAGTGTATGTAAAGATAGTTTTCAGTACTCATTTTTGTAAGTAAAAACTTTTATTCCTCCCCCCCAAAAAAGCAAGCAATCTTATATAAATTAAATATGTGCAATTCTTTTAAATATATTTTCAGGTTTGTCATGTTGTATAAGAAAAATCAGACCAAAAAGAAAAAAAAATGAGAAAGAAAAAAGCAAATAAAAAGGTGAAAATCCTATGCTTCAGTCCACATTCAGTCTCCATAGTTCTTTCTCTGGATGTGATTGGCATTTTATATTCCAGGTCTATTGGAATTGCTTTGAATCACCACATTATTGAGAAGAGTCAAGATTTAATCATCACATAATCTTGTTGTTACTGTGTACAATGTTATTTTGATTCTGCTCACTTCACTTAGCATCAGTTCATGAAGACCTTTCTAGGCTTTTCTGAAATCAACTTGCTTATCATCTCATATAAAACATTCATATACCATACCTAATTCAGCCATTCCCCAAATGATCAGCATCCACTTAATTTCTAGTTCTTTGAAGTCCAAGAAGACTAAGTGATTTGCAGAAGAACATGTGGTTAGACATAGCCTATAGCAGAACCAAGATTCAAACCCAAATCTCTTGTGAATCCAGTGAGATCTTATTTTCTGATTTTTCCTAAATAGCTAACTTTTCTTAAAATTCACTGTATTCTTCCTAATAAGTATATTTCATTTAAAAGAAAGATGGAAGGAATGAAGCTGCTATTGGCAGAATTTCAGACCTTATGGCTCCTAGGAGAGAAAGAGAGTCATGATTCTCCTTCTCTTATCCTTCAAGTCATTTATTTCATAAATTCTGTCATCTTGCAATTTCCGAATAAATAATATATTCAGTTCTACATGGTACAGGAGAAAGAGCACAGAAATTGGAATTAAAGGGCCTAGTTTTGAATTCTAGTTCTGTAGTTTACTAATTGTTTAATGTGGGAAAAGTCACTTTACTTAGCCTCAGCTTCCTAATGTGTAACATGAGGGGATTGTATTAGGTGACCCCTAAAATCTCTCCTAGTTCTAAACTGATGATCCTACTAGAGAGTTTTCTAAATCAATGAAATAACAGGTCTAAAATAAAAACAAACCAAAACCAAGATAAACCTTGACAGAATAGAAATGATTCAGAATTTACTGGATGGCTAGATGTTTTTTGATAGCATTATGGCAAGAAGTCTTTAGTGGAGTACTTTGAGTACCTATGGTTGACTTTGTGCTGTTTAGTAGTTTTAACAGTGGTATGGATAAAGACCTAGATGGGATGCTCATCATATTCATAGATGAAATAAATCTGAAAATTATTTGAGATATTGGATGAAAAAATCAAATTCAAAAAAAATTGTTAGGTTAGAACACTGTGTTGAATATAAGGAAGGAGAAAGGAAAACATTTGTTAAGACTCTATTATGTGCCAGGCATTGTGCTAAGCACTTTATAAAAGATAAGAGTACTAGATTAGGAGATAGGGAATATGGATTTTTTATTATAGATTTTTATTTACAAGATATATGCATGGGTCATTTTATAGCACTGACAATTGCCAAGTCTTTTTCCAATTTTTCCTCTCCTTCTCCCCACTACCCTCTCCCAGATGGCACATACAGGTCCCTTTCCCTTCTTTAAGATCTCTTTGGGATATAAGCCCAGTAGCAACACTGCTGGGTCAAAGAGTATGCACAGTTTGATAACTTGTTGAGCATAGTTCCAAATCATTCTCCAGAATGGCTGGATGTGGAATATGGATTTCTTTTTCTACTCACATGTATATTGTTTCTGTTATTAGAATGTCAGCTTTTTGAGGGCATAAAGATAGGCTTCAATTTCATTATGTGTAAATGAAATGTAAATTACTAGGATGAAAAAATCATCTATTCAAGTATAATATAGGGAAAGTGTGAATAGATAGAAGTTTTTATGGAAAAAAAATAATCTGGGGGTTTCAATGGACTGCAAGCTCAAAATGAGTTAGCAGTGTGATGAAGTAGTGGAAAAAAATGTGAATAGCCAGAGTTCATGTCATGTGAGGATCAGTTGAAGAAACTGAGTATGTTAAGCTTGAAGAAAAGAAGACTCAGGAGTATAAAATTTAAAATTAATTTTAATTCTATTTTTAAGACTTAATCAAGCTGGCATAGTTTTAATAATCTCCCCCTTGTGATTCTAAACTCTTTACTCTTGTAACTTCACCTTTCATCTACATTCCCAAGAAACTTGTATAAAAGGTTAAGCTTTTGTCTTATAACTATACCACTTAGTGAATTCTGTCTTATAATTACCTCCATCCTTTAGTTGGGTAGGGGAAGCTAGGTCACACTGCTAGTAAGTATCTGAGGTCAGATTTAAACTTATGAAGACGAGTCTTCTGGACTTATCTTCCCGACTCTAGACATGGCACTCCTTCTACTTCTTCAAACTTTTGCATAGATTTCTGGATTTAGAATCAGAAAGATTTGGATTTAAATCTTGCTTCTAGACACTATCTGTGTGTCCCTGGACAAATGAAAATCTTTCTGATACATTGTTAGTGGAATTGTGAATACATCCAGCCATAAACTCATTTGCTGTAGGCTCAATGAAAGCATCTTTAAAATGTTTCCAGCAGCAGACAGGATCGTACATTGATGTTATTATGATTATTGTTTGAAAATTCATTCTTGTTTCTTTTGTTGTTTAGATAGAAACAATCTTGGGACAGGTAGCTAATATACTATTTTTATTTAAAGTTGACTATTGCTCAGTGAATAAATTAATTTTTGAAAGGTTGGGGATTTGAATAAAAGTATTAGGAGGTAAGTTCATCTTCCATAAGCTCACAAAAAAAAAAATCCATGGAACATCTCCATTTTACAGGTAGGCTGACAAGGATGATACATATCTCATTCTGTTCTCACATTATTTTAATTTCCTTTCTTAGGTATGCTTTGATAAGTTTTTATTGTATATTACTTAGATATTATATTTGTCCTGGTGGCATCTATTAAAAACTACATTCTTAAGTTTTTAAGGATCAATGTTATATCTGGCCAATTGTGGACAAAAGTTCAACCTGTAATGATATTCCGATTTTAATGGAAATCATGTCTTTTGTTCTCCAGATTATCCTGAGATCTATATTTGTTCAAGTAGAGATTTGCCTTCTGAAAGTCATGAAAGAGAACAAGCTTCTAATGCATAATGCTGTTCAAAATTATGTCTTTTTAGGTACTAAATTTTTGACCTTCTGCAGTAATGAGTTGAACAGTTTCTACCATATCCTTTCATAATCATCTGTGAACGTCTCTAAGCTGCAGAGAACAGGTTGCATAGATCCTTAACAATTGGTGGCATATTGGGTGCTAAAACTGGAATTAAACCCAGCTTCAAATACTTATTGTCTGTGTCCTAGGGCAAGTTATTCATTTCTCTCAGTCTCAGTTTCCTTATTCTTAAAGTTAATAATAGTCCCTATCACACAGAATTATCATGAAGATCCAGTGCTAATATATGAAAGTACTTTACAAACCTCAAAGCAAGCTATTATCATTATTGTTACCCCTAAATAATAGGGAGCCTGCTCTTTCTGTAATAGTAATTCGTTTAATATTTCAATAATATATGGTAAACATACTGTGCCTCAGTTAATACAGATATCACTGCCTATGGATGTCTTGATTCCTGTATTTAGCAATTTCTAAGGCTTTATCCAGAAGTATTCTATGATTTTATTACTATTTACCTGTTTAGTTTTGACTATTGCATGTAAAATATGGTCTCCTTATTTTATCTTTGTAGAAATCTGTAAAATTTTTACCTGCTTATTCTATACTCTAGAAATGTCTATTGATCCTCTTCTTCCTTTTTGATTGAGGAAGAGTTAATCACTTCATAGCTGATAGAACCATGGATTCTGTGATTTGTTATTGTCCTGATTTTTGTTAGCATCCTTTCCAAAAGGTTTATTTTGCAGTTCTGAAAGTACATATTAAGAATGATTTTACAGAATTATTGGCTGTTTTAAATGTGTTCTTCCTGTTCTTCTTCTTCTGCATCATCATAATCATCCTTATTATTATTATTCCTAAACTTTAGGACTCATTTCAAGTCCCACTCATCTCCTTGAAATCTTTAACAGATATCCCAGTCTATATTTCTGTCTCACCACCTTAAACTCACACAGAAATGAATGCCTACACTACACAATTTGGTATCTTATTTCCCTAACATGGAAAAATGAAACATTTCTGTATTATCAACCAAGATATCCCTAGAACTAAGAAAAAGAGAAGCATTATGAATCTGCCTGGTCAGAAAACTAGGTAATATCAAGGACTATTAGCTGATTGCTATTTTATTTTGCTGTTTTGTTTATTCATTCTTTCAGCAACTTTTAATTTAATATCTTCTACATTCTATCACATTAGAATGCAAGCTTCTTAAAGGTAGGAATTTTTTCACTCCTCATATTTGTATTGTCAGCACCTACCTGGCTCATTGTCTAGCAGATACTAGACACTTAATGAATACTCATGAATTTATTATGTGAAAGTTCTATCATTCCTAATGACATATATATATGTTTTCTGACATTTGTTTTCCTCACTCATGGAAGCCTTTTAATTTTAAATTTTGAATAATACCAGAATGGTTGAGGTTGCTGAAGATCAAGTCACTGCATAATTGGGATTCCACTTGTTTCGCTCTCCCTTGGAATGAGAGAAAATCTCATCTTCATTTATATATTTTTTCTGAGTATCCGTAAGTTTTCTTTCTTATTCTGATAGCACTAGATATAGATGATCCAAAATCTAATCTTCCTTCTTTCCTTTTTATCAGTTTTTGAATCACTCCTGGCAGCTTTGTTTATAAAACCATTTTATTCATCTATAAAACTAAGAATAACTATGATCAACAGATTGTGACAGAACTCCAAATTGTCTCTTAGGGAATCATATTTCACCATTGTTGAGAAGGGCTTATCATTCTAACTCTATAAGCAGTTCACTAGAGGTTAAGATAAATGGGTCCTAGTACTTGTTTTTTCACTAACTAGTTATATTTTCTTAGGAAAGTCCTATAATCTGTCATTTTCTTTGCCTTCAAAATGAAGGGTTTGGATTTATTCCCCAGGCCCCCTTCTAAGTCTAACATTTTCTGATTCTCTAATGTGACTTGTGAATTTGTACTGCCTGCCAACTCAAATTGCATTTAATGTAAGGTGATTTTCTGCATTAAATATTTATATTGAAGAAATTTGATAGCCTCAAAGTGGAAAAGCATCACTTGTACATGGATAACCTTGGGCATAACCCTTTTTTTGCCACAGCAAATTTAATTTACCTAACTACTTCACAGTATAATGCTCATGACAATTGATTTTGAATAAGCTCTTCTATGGTTAAAGAAAGAGAGTGGGAACAAGGGAGGAAGAAAAGACAGAGTCAGAGAAAAAAGAGAGAAAAAAGAAAGAGATAGATAGATAGATAGGTAGATAGATAGATAGATAGATAGAGAGAGAGAGAGAAATACGATTTGTTCTGTTCCTAGAGAGTTCATTCTTCTGAGATTTCCAATATGACAGGTAGTACTAATGCCGATACTTAGAGCATCTCTCAAAGGATCAAAACATTAGCATCAGAGGAAGGTGATTTTATTTTCATGAACTAATAATTAGAATATATAAGATCTCTTTCATCACAAAGTCAATGTTATCCATTGAAAGACTGAGAATGTGTCTTACCACCATCTCCTTTTCTATTCTCCTGATATGAGTCAACATTTCACAGGGACTTGGCAATTCATCTCAAATAACTGTGGTATATAGGTTGCTGCTGCCCAGAGGTAACCTAAGATTGGAACCAAAAAGGATGAATGGAAAAGCCAATTTCTCAATTATAGTAGCTCCTTTGTGAAGTCTATTGTATAAGTAAACATTATGTCACACCACAAAGAAAATGTAAAATAGATCAAGTTTCAATTTGATACCCACTCATTTCTTTACTTCTTATCTTTTTGCCTTATCATGGCAATTTTGCTTTTCTCCTCTAAGTACTTATCTTATGTCTTTTCTAGCATTCTCTCCCACATTGCAAGTGATGTGAAGGGGCTAAAGAAATGTTGCATTGGAGGAATTTCAGATAATAACATATGATCTGTAGAACTTTTGGTTCAAGGGATCATACCTTGACATCTTCAAATCATACCATACAAGTATTTATTTCAATTTTGTGTAAAACTAACTATAGTTGTGTGCAATTTTACCTGGCTGGCCAGTAACTCATTTCAACCAGTGTCTGCTAGGAAAGAGTTAGGGAAGGTTATCTTCAGTCTCCTATGGGCTCTGAGAAGTTAGTATTCACTTTAATCTTCTCATTCAGAAATATCAACTATCTATAAAAGTAAAATCTGCATAAAAATATACAGATTAAAGAGATAAAGGAGATCAGAACTCTCCCTTGGTAAGAAATTCATGTGTATTCAGAAAGAAAAACATCTGCTTCTTTCTATTTAATAGAGAAATATCATAAAAGGAAACTGTTTTGAACATTCAGGCAGACATACTCCCTCCAAGGTCCTATTATAGCAGAGGAAAAATGACTTCATATGCACATATCTGTATACATTCACAATATATAGTTGTATATTGATTGGCAAATCAATATTTTGGCATGGATCTTATTCATACATAGAAGAAAAGAGAAGTGAAAAAGCATTTATATAAAAAAGCCTCTTCTGTGCTACACTATGCTAAGAGCTTTTTATAAATATTATCTCATTTGATCCTCATAACAACTGTGAAAGGTATGTGCTATTATTGACACCATTTTTCAATTGAAGAAACTGAAGCAAACAGAGGTTAAGTGACTTTGAAAACCTTAAAGCTCTATTAAAATACAAGCTGTTATTGTACAAACTATAACTTTAAGATTTAGTTGGAATTCAAACAGCAGAAAAATTCAAATCAATAAGCTAATTGAGAGCAAGGCCCATGTCCTTTATTTCTTTGTCACTTGAGAATCTACCCAATTGGCTTGTAACACAACTAATCCTTAGCAGGAATTTTTGAACATTGGTGATTGTTCACCACATATGTTCACATATAATGCTGTTGCATTATAATGTGGGAATTTGAGAATTGTCCATTCTGCAAGAAATCAAAAACAACATCATTAAAACAGAAAATTCTGGGTTAATGATCCATGGCCCCCTCTAATGAAGTGGACTTCAGATATTCCTCAAGATCTGAGTTGCCCCTTTCTTCCAGGGTCTCGATTTTATAGGGCTTGATACCCAGACATTACAAATGGAGCAATACTAGTATAATCATTGATTCTTAATGATCTAATAAACATACCTTAACATATCTATCTTGATTTTTCAGGTCCTCCCCAGTATATCAGCACATCCATGGACTGGTAGAGAGTCAGATTACGGGCTGGAAACCTGGATCATTTTTGGGCTACATGCTCAATAGAGGCAATAAACAAAGTGACAAAAGGGCAACAAAAGTAGCTGGGGGACTTTCCATCTAATTAAGTTACTTTTGTCACCTTGGGCTTGGTCACTATAACAAGGAAACACAAAGATGGAGGTCCTTCAGTTGGCTTCCTATGATTAAACAAGTAAACTTAAAATCCACAGTTCACAGGTCTGAGATCTCATCTCAGAATTTATAATTACTACCTCAATGGAATTATATTAAACTGATTAATAATGGTTGGAATAATCATCTATCACAATAGATAATCAATTTCCCCCCACTCCCTTTGACTTTTACCTATATGAGAAATAAATAATTGATTACAAATTAATTTAAGAAGTTGATTTCAAATGACATTTCTAAAATGTTACAGAAGCAGTAGGGAATCAACTCAGTCTTTGTTTCTTGGGGGATTTATAGAAGTAAATAACTAATACTCAAAAGCTTGTCACATGTCACAACTGTACCTTTTACAATCACAATCTGATTGTGAAATTTGCAAGGGTCTTTTGAATCAGCAAGTCAATATGATTGATATCCTATTTTATAGCATTTTATTATAGCCTACTTCAACATTCTACTTCAAGGATAGAATCCCTTCAAAATGAATTAATTGTAGGTATTCCTATAGCTGACAGAAGTTGAAACTCCTCAGTGTCTTAGTGGATTCAATTAAAAGAACATTTTAAAGTGCCTACAATATGCAGGACCTTGTGTTCAAGAACACAAAACACATCAGCATAAACCATCTCTTCCTTTAAGAAGCTTACATCCTATTGGAGATGTTTTCAAATGATGGTTTTCATGAGCTGCTATCATCAATACAATATGTAACCTGGAAATCTCAAAACTAATGATACTGATGATGATTATGGATCATTAATATATAATGAGCTTTAAGGCTTATAAAATGCTCACTTCACTCTTCAATCAGTACTGAAGACTAGGTATAGTCATTATGTCCATTTTATGGATAAAGAAACTGAGTCTCAGCAGGATTAAGTGATTTACCCAGTATCATAATACTAGTGATTTTCAGATGGGGATTGAACAGAAGTCTTCTTAATCCCACAACTAGTATTATACCACAAAGTTTCTAGGTTCTATGATTGTTCTAAAATTAGTATTCTAAGTATATGAAATCAAATGTTACATTTGTGTTAAAGACAAAATACAGGACAACCACAATTATCATATGATGGCCCTCACATTGGCAAGAATTGCCAATTACACTCACACATTCTCTATTTCTTACTGGTGACAGTTGGAATATGCCAAATATACTATAATTAAGATACTGGCTTCTGGGTTATATTGTAAATCTCTAATAATTAGAATATTAAATTGGATAAAATGAACCATTCTCCAACCATTCTGAATAAATAAATTCTCTACTTATCAACATGAAATTTGATGAACCTTGTGAAAAACACTTTTTGATTCTGTTGGAGCAGTGGCCAAATGTATTAAATTTACTTGGAAAATCTGTCTCAAAGCACTAATGAAAATGAAGCTTGCTACTAAATTTCTCAAGCAATATGCTGGATGGGGCCATACTCATTCTATTTACCTGTCTTTTGCAGTCATCTCCTTAATGGTATTTGCCAATGCTTAACATATGCTAAAATTTTAGATGATATTTTATCATAATTAAATGTGATATTAGTTTATTGGAAGCTGAATGAAGAGAACTACTGCTTGCAATAAGTTTCAAGGAATTATTTGTTGCCTTATGAGCATGTATGGAAAGTCACATATTTCATTTTCATGTCTTAAGCAGCTCTCCATTATTCATCCTTAGATAGTTAGTCATTTAACTTCTAAATAAGAAAGCTCTCTATTTCCTCATCTATGCAATGGGATTAAGAATAAATGTACTACCTATGTCACAAGGTAAGTATGAAGTTTGTGGTGCTTTGTAAATCATAAATCTCTCCAAAACTAAAGGCTATTATTATTTTGTTTTTTTTTCTGATGTGAATAAATTTCAGATTCTGAATTCTGAATAAGGGTAAGCAATGTCTTTTTAATGGGACAGCTAAATCATGGAATTCAGATTTGTAAAGTGCTTTTAGAGACATTTGAATCTTTATGATTGATTTTTTCCCCAGTTTTTATCTACTTAAAATATTTTCTTTTTCAAGTAGATAGAATGAATACTAAACTGTTAATTCTCCCCAGAAACTAAGTTATTTGTTTAAAAATAAACAAACACACACTTTTCCACACTTCATGATCAAATTAATGAATATTATATTTTCATATTAGCATTAATTGATTAGAATCGATTTTGTTAGCTTATTTTTTTTCCTATAACAAAATTGGTCTAGGTCTCTGATTAGCTTCTCTCATCTCATTATCAAGGGTTAGGGAATTCCATGGACAAAGAAATCCCAGATAGCTTTTGTTGCCTCCTGCTTTTGCTGTTTCAACTTTTACCCCAATAGGAGCTCGACTGCCAAGAATTTCTGTAGTCCTCATATGTTCCAAAAGTAGAAAATGCTGAAGGAACAACAAGAAACTATAGTGAATAGACAGTACAAACTCTTTCTGAATAGAACCCAGACTTTAACTGACTATATTCAAACAGCATTTTCTTTTATTCCGCTGAAAACCAGAAAGGCAGATGATGTTATCCACTAACCTCACTCTGCCTCCTGGTGGTTGAATATAGTTAGTCTTTTTACTGATAGGTGATAGGTGATAGATACACATTGAGGATCTTATAGATGTCAAAATGCTAACGAAGTTGACCCAGTATAAGTCAGAGCCCATAAACACTGTACACAGTTTTCTTCTTGCCAAATCTAAACAAAGCAGGCTGCTCTCTGACAAACAAAGCCTGCTAGAATTTATTGCTATGTTTTATCTTTCTCTAAGGTCTTTTGAACTTTTCAGCTCTGTTTTGGTTTAAAAAGCAGCCTCTTCTTGATTTTGCAAGCACTTTTTTTCTACTCAAAACCCATACTCAGACAACAATCTCTCAAGGAGTAGTCTTTCATGACTTGTTCCTAACCTTCTCTTTGTTCTCTCACTACATCATATCTTTTTACATAGCCAATGAAACTGAAACATTTGTTGTTCTTCTTTGAGGTTTCCCACATTCTTGTCATCATTTTTACAACCTAACTCAAAACCACCATTTCCATAAACCTTTCTCTGATTGTTCTTCACATCTTCAACTGGATCTACTTCAGCTCTGAATTGTCTTATAACTTTATATATCCCATATAATCCCTGAGGATTCGTCTCCCATTTCTTACTCTCACAGATCAGTCTAAAGTCCTAAAGTAAGGCTCTATCTCCCCCTCAAAGTACTAGATATTTCCCAGAGAAATTGAGTGATTTAATATTTTCATACAAGCCACACTGATATGCTTTTCCCCAAGAGTAAGAATAATTTAATCACCTAGTCTTTAATAATTTTAGAAATGTGTAATTATTAAGGTAGCATAATAAGAAAATTTAGTGCAAACTATCCCTCAAATGTCTGTAATTGACTTTCCCATAAGAATATAAGAGTCCAGAGGGGGAAATATACTCAAAGTTAGAAAAAGCATATGTTAAGAGGGTATGATGTAATTTCTTTGCTAGACTCTTCATAAAGCCATGAATCTAATCTGTCCTTGGTTCCTGATAGTGCGGACATTGCTGCCAGCTGCTGCTGTCCTAAGGGGATAGTGTTAAAGACATTGATGGGAAGTCTGAAATCCAAAAATCCCAGAAGTCTTTGAAATTTACAAGGAGGAGAATCTAAAGAGTTTTAGCATGAGTGAAATGAGGGACAGCAAGGATCCTTCTTAAAAGAATAATCCTGAGGAAATAGTCATCAAATAGAATAGCAGGGTCTCAAGTTAGACATTGTCCTAATGTGACAAGACAATAGGTAGAAAGGAAGGAAGAGGAGATATTCAGAGTATATTGAGGGTGTCTTGCCCTATATTATTGTTACCACGGTAGATTAACAGCTGCCAAGGCTTTCCTGAACTCTAATCCCTCAGAACTTGATCTAACTGGAGCTAATCTGATAACATATTTCTCATTAAGGTGTTATTTGGTCATTGCTTATATTTGCATATTATATTTGTATATTAGCAAAGAATATTAATGGATTTGACCTAAGAGAGTGGTAGAATTTCAGATACTATGGTAGGTAATTTTATGTAGTAAGCAAGATTCTTTTTAGAATTATATTAAATTATATCCTAGATGTTCCACTTTTTCTGATTGCATAATTTTATCTATAGGTAATAAAATAGGTCAAAAGAAACTAGTAGTGTAGGAGTAGCAGTTTGGATGTAGCTGGAAGTAAACACTTTTAAATTTAATCTGTTTATTTAAGAGTTTTCTCCATCACTTTCTTAAATCTAGAAACTGACCAGATAATAAATAGAGACCTGATTTGTAGCATTTGCTGATTTCTAAGGTGTAAATGTTCATAATGAATATTTAACAATTTGCTCGCCTGAGCCTGCTAGAACTGACTTCAACACATCTCTGGATAAAACCATAAAAGTTAGCTTACAATGACCTTCAACAAGAAAAAGAAACATGTTTTCTACTAAATTCCTGGAACTGTCCCTCTTCTGATAAAAACTCTCTTGGCATCAGAAATGACTCTAAGTTGGGTCATCATGAATTGCCTATAGATCATAGCATTCTGCCTCTTTCCCTGATGATATCTAAGCCAAATTGAATATAAGATAATGTTTTGTTTTGTTTTTTCTTTTAGAAAAGTATAAATTCAGAAATAATATGTGAGGTCCAAAGTACTTGTAAACAGAAGTGCTTAATGGCTCCCAAACTTTTTTCTTTTTTTTCCCTTCAATTATAAAATTTTTATTGCTTTTGTTACATATCCTTTCTTTTCTCCAGATTGGAACAATGAAAATAAAATAAATAAGGCTTTCATAACAAATATGCCTAGTCCAACACAGTTCCCACATTGTCCTTATCCAAATATCTATAACCAATTCTATATTTTAAGTCATCCTTTCTTATAGGAGATAAGTTACATGTTTCATCTTCAGTTTTCCAGAACATTGATCAAACTTAAGGTCTTTCAAAGTTGTTTTTTTTCTTTATAACATTATTGTAATAGTATAAATTGTTCTAGTTCTATTCACTGAACTCTGTAGTAGTTTAAAGAGGTCTTACTAGTTCTCTTAGAAACTTTTTGACTATTATGATTCCCACACTACAAATAAAATTACCTTAGCCTAGTCTTATATCGTGGTTATCTCATTTTCACATGCCCTATTATAAGAATTATGCTTTTCCCCCCCAGAATACTCAGACACAAATTTGGGATTAGACCAGAGTGAACTCATTCATCCTTTTACAATCCCAACCCAATCTCGAGAGACTTTGGAACATGGTGAGCTTTCTGGAACTCTGTTCATATACCCCTTGTTAGCCAGTATTTCATCAAATGACCATAGCCTTGTTTCTCTAGATATAATTTCATTTACCCCAAGTTTAACATTATAGAAAGAGATAGTCTACATATTCTCAAATCTTCTATGATTCCTCACTTCCCCCCAAAGTCCAAGTGATATAAATTTATTTGACTTAGCCTATGTCATTTTCCTCTTGTGGATCATTATCAAGTAAATGTGAACTATGATTGTCAAAATATCATAGTACAGGGTGGTTCATGAAACCTTTTAGTAAAGTTTGTTAATTGGAGAAAGCAGTTGCTGCCTCTCTGTTAGGTTTGTACAAGTATAGTTTCAATTAAAGATAGATTTTAAATGTAGAAAGCTATTAACATTGCCTGACCAAAAGTCCTTTACTTAATTATTATGGAAAATAGGGTCCCAAAAATGGCCTTTAAGGGTTGCTTCATGCCTTTTCCCACACCATGTTGTGATTGGCTAGCCATGTCAAGAATGGGGCCTATTATTTGGGTTATTCACTCCCCAAACTTTAGGAATTCACTTCAAGCTTACTATCAATTACTTTTAATTATTCACTCCCTCATCTCAGTACCTACTTCAAGCTCAGCTTTAGAATGTATTAACTTGCTTTGTTTTACTTTTAAGGCCAGACAGCTCAAGTCTTTGGGTAATAGTTTTAGCAGTAAGTGCCTTTGGCTAAGTTAATTTTAGAATCATAGTCTCTTTGTTACTCATTCTTTCAATTTCTTCTTTATCTTCCTCTATACGTCTCTTCAGTTCCTGTTATTTCTTTATTGTATACCTAGATTTTTGATATTACTTGTCCTCAGATGTGTCAGTCCCAGTTTTTGTTTACCTACGTTTGACCTCATAGCTTGCTCAGGCCTTTGGTATGTATGTTTGTTCTTTGCTTCATGTCAACCAGAGACATATTTAAGTGGCTACTGTCCACAAACAACACTGAAAGATCTAAGGCAAAAATGAAATATTTCTTGATTTCAGCAAGCTTACATTCTGCTGGGAAGACTTCTTCATATTATTAGTATATCTGGGCTATCATCGAAAGATCATGGATATTCAGTTTCTTAAAACTCTGGTAGGTGAGAGAAAGTGATGATTCTCTGATCCAAGATCCTGATTGGACCTACTACATGACTGTACTCCCTCTCAGTTGTCCCACTACAAGAACATTTTGCAAGCAGCTTAGTAGAGAAAAACTGAAAAGTCCCAGAAGTAGAGATGCTTCTGTTTCAAATCTATTGTTGTTGTTAGAATTATAGAATCCTATAGAAGTATAGAATTAGAGTTTAATTTCTTTATATTTGAGTTTCCAGAATGAAATTTTCCCTTTGCTAGAGGGTAGTAATTCCCATCCTGAATAAAGGGGACAAGGTTGTTAATCTTGGCAAAGATACTTGGGAAAACAGATGAAGCCTATAGCAGTGAGATGTCCCTGCACATAAGTACTGCAGCTGAGTTAAGTTCCCTTTATCTTACCCTAATAAGTCTGAGGACCTCTCTCATTGTATATCCTAATGTGAAGGGAATGATCTCAGTAGAAGGATCTCAGGAATAAAGCATGCTAAGCTTGGGATCATTACTGAACAATTTTCTTTTGATGTACTCTGTGTTGGAACCAGTGATAAATACAGGAATAGGCCTGCAAGACATCTTTTCTCCTCCAAAATGCATCGTTGATAATAAGAATTAATAAAATAAGTTCACAAACCACTTTACATAAATTATTTCATTCAAGAGTCACAATTCAGAAGTAGAATGTACCATAATGAATAGGGCACTGGGTTTGGAGTCAGGAAAATCGGGGTTTGAATCCAGCCTTAGTCTCTCACATTTATAAGCTGTGGGATGCTAGAAATATCCCTTAAGCTCAGTTTGCCTTGATTTTCCCAATTATAAAATGGGTATAATTACCTCTCCCTTCCCTCAATTTATTGTGAAAGTCAAATGAGAGGGGCAATTAGATGATACAGTAGATAGAACACTGGCTTTGGAATTAGGAGGACCTGAGTTCAAATCTGACTTAACACTTACAATGGGCAAGTAACTTAACTACAACTGCCTCGCAAAAATAAATAAACAAATAATGAGAATAAAATGAGATGATAATTGTATAAGACAGCACAGTGCTTGCCATAATATAAATGCTATGTAAATATTAATTATTATTGTGATTATTATTATTATTTTATATAATGAATAAGTCTTTGGGTTTAGAATCAGGAAGACATGGATTCAAATCTTTTCATAGATAAACATGAGATAAAGACCATGAGAAATTTACCTTTTCTTTTTGTGCTTTAACTTCCTCAGTTGTAAAATGACTAGGTTGGATTCAATAGCTTCTAAAGAACCCTGATCTTATGCATCTGTGATATTGCTAGTATTATTATCTTCATTGTAGAGATAAGGAAACTGAGGCTCTGAGAAACTAAATAACCTGCCCATAGCAAGTAAGTATTAGAGGCAAAAATTGAAACCAAGTTTTCATCACTACAAATTTTGTTTTATCTCCTTTAAGCTGTGGTGTCCCTCTACTACATGACCAAATTGTCTCATTTTGGGAACAGGGTAGGGGAAAGAGAACACCAAAGAATGGGCAGAGAGATGGTCACCTGGACCACGTGGATTTCCTCTCTCTAATCACTTGCTTTCATTTGCAGTGCTATGACAAGCAAAGATTTTAAGGAATGGCACCAATAAGAAAATCATTTTTCCTTATCTTCTGTATATATAGTACATATATATTTTTTATATATTTTCTGTATATATAGTCAGTTTAGTATGAGAAAGAGGCTGATGCACTCAATTCTGTATGCCCTCCTAACCACTGCCCCATGCCCATTGTTGCCTTGAATTACTTGTCTTTTGTTATCCTTAGCAAGTGCAAGGTATCTGGAAAAGAGCAAATGCTTATGAAATAACCACTGATTGATTGATTTCTTCACAGATTTGTTGGGAGGATAAAATGAGATGATATAAAAGTATTTTGTAATCCTGAAGGCCTAGAGAAATATGAGTTATTAATAGTAATCTAGATTTTATTCCTCTGATTCTAGGGTCCAAAGATTAATAGAATTACAGAAAGAAAAGAAACAGTTCAAAGATCTCAATACAATAACAATAAAAATAACTAATATTTATATAGTGTCTAGTATGTACCCAGCTCTGTGCTAAGTATTTTACATAGTTTATCTTGTTTGATACTCACAACAATCCTGAGGTAGGAGCAAACAGTTTCAATAACTTGTCCATGGTCATACAATTTGAAAGTGTGTAAAACTGGACTTGAACTCAGGTCTTCTTGATTTCACACCCAATGTTCTATCTACTGTGTCATTGAGGCTTGGAATCCAAAGACCAGGATTTGAATGTAAAGCTTATTAATGTCCTTCACCAGGTTACTGAATTTCCCTAAGCCTAAATTTCATCACTTGTCAAAATGGGAAAATAAAACTTGCATTTCCTAGTTCATGTGTTCTTGAGTATTTTATGTATGTATGTGGGAATGTTAATCATTGTGAGAAAGTTCTTTTGTAAACCTGAAATCTTTGTGTAAACATGAATAATTACTACTTTAAACTCCCCCCACTATGAGACAAGCAAGATTGTTTTATCATCATTCATTATAATCATGTCACAATCATCCCCTTCCTTAGATGACATACCTCAGTAGGGGACCAACAGCAGCTATATACCTCTTAAATATAGTAGACACAACTAGGCTTTCTCGATATTTTTATGTCTCTCCTTTCCTAACCCACTTTTATTATGGCACAGAAAAAAAAAAAGAGGCCAGTGCCTGTTAGGACTCTAAAGCAGTGATCCCTAAATATCTGGAATAAAATAACATCACTTCTTTCCATTCCTGGCTGTTTCCTATCAACATAGCTGTTAATAGGAGCAGATGAACAAAAATCTCATTTTTCTCTAATGCACATTTGAGAAGTTTGGAGCAGAATCAAATGCAAAAGAATTGGAATGGGAAATATTTTATTTCCCATCTGGTTTGAGAAAAGTAAAGAGAATCCATATTTTCTAACAGTATGGCATTAAACATTCCTTATAAGTACATATATATACATGCACATATCTGTGTGCATGTCAGTATTTATATTTATATGTATATATATGTATAGTTTTGTATATGTTTATACACACGTGCATATATACAACAAATAGATGAGTCAAAGTGTTGTGTGTACAGAACAACAGTCTCCAATGAACAGAGGGTTTTTATTTATAATTTACAAATAAGGAAATTGCTTTTTGACCTCAAATTTTTCATTCTACACTAGTTTATACAAGTTATTCCATGTTTCTTTTTGAATTATTCATATTCACTCTATGTTTTTCTGTCTTTGTCTTTGTGTCTCTGTCTGTCTCTCTGTGTGTCCCTTTCTGTCTGTTTCTCTGTCTCTGTCACTCTTTCTCTGTCTCTCTCCGTCTCTTTCTGTTTCTGTGTTGCTGTCCCTCTCTGACTCTGTCTCTGTCTCTCTTTCTTTGTCTCTCTTTCTCTGTCTTTCTCTGTCTATCTGTCTTTCTGTTTGTCTCTGTCTCTCTTTTTCTTTCTCTCTCTCTTGCTCAGGCTCTTGCTTTCAGTCTTTTTCTCCCTCTTTGTTAGAATCTCACTTAAAAACTATTTGCTGATGGGGCAGCTAGGTGGTGCAGTGGATAGAGCACGAGCCCTGAAGTCAGGAGTACCTGGGTTCAAATCTGGCCTCAGACACTTAACGCTACCTAGCTGTGTGACTCTGGGCAAGTCACTTAACCCCAACTGCCTCAGGGAAAAAAAATGTGGATTTTGCCAAAATAGTTGGATAAACAGTAAAGGAGTTTGACAGAAACTAGCTATATATCAACATTTCACACAGTGTACCAATATAAGATCAAAGTGGGTATAATATTTGGAAATTTAAAGTAATGTGGAATATCTCATCTGGAAAATTTTATGATAAATAAAGAAACAGAGAACATTGTGGGATATAAAATGGATAATTTTGATTATATTAAATTGAAAAAAAATTTTGCCCAAACTAATCCAATATAGCCAAGATTAGAAGGAAAGCAGAAAACTAGAAGGAGGGGATTTTACAACAAATTTCTCTTATAAAAAGCCTCATTTTTCAAATACATGTAGAGCTGAGTGAAACCTTTAAGAAAATAAATAATTCCTCAATTGGTAAATAATCAAATGTTATGAACAGGTAATTTTTAGGAGAAGAAATCAAAGCTATCTGCTGTCATATAAAAAATGCACCAAATTTCTATTGATCAGATAAATGAAAATTAAAAATACTTTGAAGTACCATTTGAGCCTATCAGATTAGCTAAGATGACAGAAAATGCATGTGACAAATGTTGGAGGTGATGTAGAAAAATTTGGATGTAAATGCATCGTTGGTGTATCTGACTATTTTGAAGACCAGTTTGGAACTATGCCCAAAGAGTTATAAAACTGTTCATACTCTGACTCAGTAATACCACCACTATTTCTTTATACCAAAAAATATTTTTTTAAAAAAGAGAAAGGACCTAAATACAAAAATATTTATAACATTTTTTTGATGGTGGCAAAGAATTAGAAATTGAGAAGATGCAAATTGAAGTGAATAGAACTAGGAAAACAATGCACACAGTAATAGCAATGTTGTACAATGATCAAGTGTAAATGATTTAAATATCCTCAGCAATACAAGGATCCAAGACAATTCTGAAGGATTTATAATGAAAAATGCTCTCCACCTCTAGAGAAAGAAAGAATTGAGGGAATCTGAATGCAGACTAAAACATACTTTTTTTTTTTTTTTTTTTGCTTTCTTTCTTTTTCTTGTTATTTATTTGTTTTTGGTTTATTTGGTTTGCAACATGGCTAATATGGAAATAAGTTTTGCATGATTGTAATATATAATGCCTTTTCAAGGAGGGAAGTTAAGAATGAAAAGAGAAAGAGAATTTGCAAGTCAGAATTTTTTTAAAAGAATCTTATTGTTTTTTCATGTAATTGAAAAACATATTAAAATATTTTAAAAGCTATTTGCTGACATTCAATTCTTATTTCAGAGTGCTATAATGATTTGGTTGAAAAGAAGTATTAATTTTATTTTAAAAGTTTCTATTAATAGGAACAGTTAAAAGAGCATTAAAAAATTTTAAAATGTCTATGTTGCCTTGGCCATACATTTATGAACATGACAATAAGATGTAGTGAGGACATAGAATCGACTGGAATCATTACCTACTCTGGAATCACTTGTGTAAAGCAAAGGCAGTTTCAAAGAGTACTAGGTTCTGAAAAAGACCTGAGTAGTAATATTAGCTGCAATCTCATTTCACAGATAGAAAAACTAAATCCCACCTAGAAGAAGGAATTGAATGGAGTCCGATTTTAATAGCAGAGCCAGCACTAGAACCTGGGTTATTAGACATTGGGATTAGTGTTCTATTCAGTATATCACTCTGTTAATATCTGGTTATCTTTGATATATGCTGCTTGAAATTATTGTTTTCTTTAAATATTCTGAGCATCTCCAACCAAGGAAAGAGGGTTGGTAGAAATGAAAAAAAAAATCTTTTCTTCTAGTTCTTTTCCACTCATTCTCCACTACAGTCTTCTTCAGGCCAATTTCCTTATTGTCTCACACTTGGTACACCATCTCTGCCCCTGTGTTTTGATTCATACAGTTTTTGCTGCCTATGTTGTCTTATCCTTTTGTCCCCTGCTTGATCTGCTAAGTCAAATTTTAACCTTTCAAGGCCAAAATTATCTTATCTTCTCCATTTAGCTCAGGTGAAATCTAGAATGCAGAGGACTCCTGGAGTCCCTGAAAAGGACTTTATATATGACTGCCATCCGGAAGAAAGAATAACTTTTACAAAACACTAGAAAAAAAGGAAGCATATTAGGAGCTTTTCCAGTAGTCCAGGAAAGAAATAACAAAGATCTCAACTAGGCAATGCTCTCATGTGGATTGAGAAGGGGGCAGGTTTGCGGAATGTGGGAATTTGAGAAATGGTGAAAACATATAGGATTTCTGAGATGTTTCTCTGTATGTTATATAACTAAACAGGATCATGACAAGCTCCTATACTCGCAATAGTTTTTCATCTCTCTCCATCATCATTTGTGAGTTGATATGGTGAACAGGGATTTTCTTTCATGGGATCTGGCACCTTGAGAATTACATTTATTTTATTTGTGTTCTCTGTAATTTGGGAGAGATGGTATCCCTTATGAGGTGATTGATTTTGTTTTGTCTGTTTCCAGTTCAAGGTGAGTAAGCTAAAGGGAATGACCCAGCCTGCTCAATTCACATATGAGGAAATATGCCCTCTGGCTCTGCTGAGTCAACAGGTGCCAACAAAAGGACAGTTTTGACTCCCTGATTTACTATAGACAGTAATAATCAAAGGCAGAAATGCTGGACATTTTTCTATTCTCTCTGTAAGAACTGTCTGCTTCTTTCCTGACCTAAGCTTTTGATAAAGATGAAACATGAAATTATTATATGTTTAACCAAGTAAAGAAAGGACACTATAAAGATAAGGCAAAAAGCTACAAAAAAGAAACATTTTACTGCAGGCTACTGTTGGCAACTGTTAATCACTGATTATCATAAGAGAGATCTGGTTCTTATTAGAATGAGAATGACAAAGACTTCCCAAATAGCTTACTGACCCAGATCTTGAAACTTTGGGGCTTTTGATTTTAAATTAATTTGATATTCATTGTCTCCATGTTCAAGTATTTAAGATTGAAATTGATTCTCAGATATTACCTTTCCCCTTAGTCTTTTTTCTCCTATCACCTTCCCTTTGACCTTCTGATTCAGAGCACAATATGCCCATCTTCTTTTCCTGCTGGTTCTGTATCTCACCAGCTCTCAATCAGTGTTCCCATATGTAGTTTTCATTGTTTCCTTATGAAGTCCTTTTAATTTCACTTGTCTTACACATAATCACATAAAGCTGCTTATCTCTTAATGTGCTGTTTAGGTTGTTTCTGCATTTGAATTGCTGCACATCACATTTCATTTGCATAGTGACATCTTTTATTCCAGTCTATATTTTACATAATTCATCTTTTACTCTTGTCAAGCTATGCTGCCTTCTCACACCATCCTTCCCAAATCAGCTGTTCATTTTTCCCCCTGTGGTTGTCACTGATAATTTCCAGGTTAAATTGTATAAGTGGAAATTGGATCCACAGCTGGAGCTGAAGTCTAGTTCCTTGGAGTTATTACCACAATCTGTTCCTGGATAGCTAAGGCAGTTGAAGATGATAGATTTCCAGTAACTAGTGATCATAATATAGTCTATTTGACTGTGAATGTAAAGTATATTTGTGTATGTGTGTGTATGTATTCCTCTCCTAAGTTAGAACAATGTATATAACCCTTTTTGTGGTTGGAGAGGTCATTAAAGATCATTTGAAAGTGTAGGATAGATTTCCAGAAAATAATTTTAAAAAACTGTGCTAGAAAATGATATAATGTTACTTGGATAGCAAATAAGTTACAAATGATGGGCCTTTTTTTTTTCATTTTTTTTTTTTGGTCAAATATAACAAGAACAGATTTAGAAATTGTAACATTTTTTTCCAGAATATAAGCATACAAGCTTGATTCTGCTGTACATAGAGATCATTAATTCAAGTGGCAAAAGAGAGTAGAGTTCTGTATGGATTGTTCTTGGGGAGAGGTTGCTGGTGGGGGTACTTCATTAAAATCCATTTTCTTAATCTCTGGTCCTCAATTACATCACTCTTTTGAAGGAATGAGCAACCTCTAAAGTCTCTAATTCTTTCAACTTCTTATTGCTCCATCTCCCATTTCCTGTTTCCCCAGACTTCTCACTGGATAATAGAGAGGTTTGGAAAGATGGTAGAGGGAAGGCATTTGAGATGGTAACCATTCTAGCTTGTCATAATTTAGTAAAATAATCTATCTGAATCATAACTAAAAATATTTCTTATGTAGTAACTGGAATCAAAATACCTTTCTATTATCTTATTTTTAAAACTTCAGTTTTTATGGCTGGACAAGGGATGATGACATATTAAGATTGCTTCTATGAAGATTTTTGCTTTGGACATAGGGTTTGGCAGAAATGACAAAAAAATTTTGAGCCTTGCCATCTTGTATGTTCCAATTTCAACTAATTATTTTTGATAACTATGAACTAAACTCAATTTTTTCTCTGAAGATTGAAGACTTAAAGTGGTAATAGAGCCCTCTAAGTTTTAGCATAATGGGGTAGAATCCTGGTCCCCCTTTAAAAATTACAGTTTGGTCTACCAAAGGAATCTTTACCATTTGAGTCATCTCAGACTATTGGATCTGACATAAATCTGAAAAAGAATCATCTTTAAACCAAAATGTATAATCCAATCATTCCTTAAAGTTTTCCAGTGGAAAAAAGCTATGAAACAATGGTTCTAATTATTGAGAAAATTTTTCCATTTTCAAAATATTCAAGTAATTAAGTGCATCTGTGATTGCATAGATCTAGGTGTTCCATCCACTGATGAAGACCACACTTATCTATTGCCATTTATCCTATAGAACTCTCATCCATATTCTCTCAAAAGTTCAGCACTAGGGAATATTTAATACCTAGAATACTGGAGACTTTCCTTGTTTTCTCCAAACATTGTAAGCTTAGTAGCTCAACACTTTGGCTCTCTATCTGTCATCTCTCACTCTAGGAACATGAACTTCCTTTCATCTCTTCCTGGCATACAATTCCTTTGAAGATATTCTTTTACTTCTTTTTTTCATCAATGTTTCTTTACAGTTATGAGTTGAAGCCTGTTCATATCTGTTTCTCCATTGCCCTCTCTCTATACAATAGTCTTCAATAGTATTAGGAGGCCAATAGCATTTGACAACTTAATATTAAATAGCAGTGCCAATAAAATGTTAGCATTAAAAAGAGGGATCTTTGCTTTCCTGTGAAGGTTGGGGCCATTAAAATAGCTTCACAATTTTGTGCAAATTATGGTGTTACTTCCCTCCTTTTCAATTTGGTGCCTGGCTCATTGTCCATCTGCACTGTCTCACACATACACACACACACACACACACACACACACACACACACACACAAAAACTTACATATAGACATATATGCATATAGACATGTTCTCTAGATTGTCCTTCCTAATACATGTTGAAATCTGGGGAATAGACATTTTTCATCTACTTAGTCTTTTCTGTGAAGATGGATTGAACAAATTCCTTACATTAAACTCGTTTGTCTCTCAGTTTCTTCCACTAATGCTTTCTAATTCCATCTTCTAGGATCTGAACAACTTAAAAAAGATCCTTGAATGGAATGGAGGATAAAGGAAATGGCTTTCTTTTATGAACACCTCAAACATGTATATTAATCAATTAATTACTTCAATTGGGTAGTAGCTATTTTGGGTTCTGACTGTGACATGATGATCCTATCAGGTAGAAGAAGAGGGCAGAAGAAAAATGAAAGGCATTTGATAAAGAGCATTGTGTAGAAAGAAGTAATAGAAAGGGATAGGGGTTGGGCTTAATATGTCAACGATGTGAAGAAATGATATTTACGACTGTAAATTGGCACCTTCCCTGTAACTTAAAGTTTTAGAGAGATGTGTAGACACACAGAGATTAAATGAATTGCCCAAGATCACAAAGCAAAAATCAGTACCATTTAAGTAGAAGGCCAAAACTATATGAATAGTCAACTTTGGAAAACAGACCTAAAACCACCACAGTTAATTTGATCAGTGACTGGGCAATGAGGACTACTAGCACAGGTTTATTTAGAACTTAAGAATCCAAAACCAGAAATTGATTAGATATTAAATTTACCTTTCCTGGGACCTGTATGTGCCAAAATGTTTGTGGCAGCCCTTTTTGTAGTGGCTAAAAACTGGAAAATGAACGGATGTCCATCAGTTGGAGAATGGTTGGGTAAATTGTGGTATATGAATGTTATAGAATTTTATTGTTCTGTAAGAAATGACCAACAGGATGAATACAGAGAGGCTTGGAGAGACTTACATCAACTGATGCTGAGTGAAATGAGCAGAACTAGGAGATCATTATACACTTCAACAACAATACTATATGAGGATGTATTCTGATGGAAGTGGATATCTTCAACATAGAGAAGACCTAATCCAATTCCAACTGATCAATGATGAACAGAATCAGCTATACCCAGAAAAGAAACACTGGGAAATAAGTGTAAACTGTGAGCTTTTTTGTTTTTCTCCCCAGATTATTTTTACCTTCAGAATCCAATTCTTCCTTTGCAACAATAACAACAACAAAATTCGGTTCTGCACATATATATATATTGTACCTAGGATATACTATAAGATATTTAATATGTATGGGAATACCTGCCATCTAGGGGAGGGGTGGAGGGAAGGAGGGGAAAAATTCGGAACAGAAGGGAGTACAAGGGATAATGTTGTAAAAAATTACCTATGCATATGTATTGTCAAAAAAAGTTATAATTATAAAATTAATAAAAATAAATAAACTTACCTTTCCCAAGGGACTACTGAACAAAAACTTTTTAAAATGGAAAATAAATACTACGTATTGGAATCTATTTTCTTTATATGTGGGACATTGCATATTATACACATACCCATGTACACAGATGCATATTCATAAGAAGACTGGAAAGGTCAGAAAGTATATAAGTTGTGAATGGCTTTAAAAGTTATTTTATATTGGATACTCTTGCAAAATGGTGACTTTCAAATGATACCCTCACAAATATTTGCAAACAACTATAATGCTCTGAAATTCCCCCTCCCTCCCAGTTTTCTCTTTTCTATGTAAAATATTTCAAATTTCTTCTATGGAGCTTTGGATGGGATAGTCTTCTAGGCCTTTCACCTTTCTGGTTAGTGTCTACTGGATTCACTTAAAGGATAAGGATGACCACATCACACTCTTCTACTCAATAATTTTTCTTATTTGACATTTAAAACTTTTTCTATCTTTATACTCTTTTAATGTTTTTCTCCTTTTCACATATCTTATGGCCCAATAACAATGTTCTTTGGTATTTATTCCTCATGCACAACATTATCTTCAAACACTGTACATTTTTATCAGATGCCCTCCAGACCAAAAGGTTCTCCCTTCTCATTTCTAAATAAGACCTTTCCAGTATTTGTCTTCCCAATGCTTTTTCTCTGAGTTTACCTTTATTGTATCTTCTGTATATCTTGTTTATGTATAAAGTTTATTTCTATTGTTCCTCTCCCATTAAAATGTGAGGTCTTTGTACCTTTCTTTTTTTTGCCTTTCTTTGTGTCCCCCCAGCACTTAGCACAGTGCCTGGCACCTAGTAAGTACATAATAAATACTTGTGCTTAATATGTAAATGCCTAATAAATACTGTATTCAAGCTGACAACATCCTTTTCTCCTATGAAACTCCCTATTTCTATTTTATTTCTTCCTGAAGTATTTTCCTTTCCATTCAAAAGGAAGTAGCTTCCTGACACAATCTAAAAATAAGCAGAAATATCCACTGCCTCCCAGGTATTTTCATCTAGTAGCTGCTGGCCAGGTGTTATTTGAAATTTGAATATGAGTAAGTCCCTTTAGCAAGTCCCTTAACTGCATATTTTTACTGATTGCCAGGATGCCAGCCTTTCTAGAAAGTCTTACAGAATATCTCTCCCCATAGATTTTGGAAAGACAACATTTAAAAGAGGCTTTTGAGTGTCAATTTAAATAAGTTTCATTACCACTTGAAATAGGTATTGTGCCTCCCAAGAGCCTCAATTAAGAGCACAAAACTAATTGAACTTAGTTAACTGAGCCAACTAGCTAGAGAAAAAGTGGTGGCCAGAAAGTTCCTTTGAGAGAGTGTCTAATCTTCCTTCCTCTTCTTTCTGTCTTAATATTATTGGGCTCTATGACTCAGTTCTAGGCTAGTGGGGCTTTTCCAAGTGCTCTTTAAATAGGTAATGATGATTAGTTTAGCTTTTTATGTACAGAGCTAGAGGCTGGGTGGTCAGGCTATTCATGAATCTAAGTTAATAAGAAGATTTATTCAACTGCCTCTCTTTACCCAATTTCTACATTCAAAAAAAAAAAAAACTCCTCTATATTTCTGAAAATTCACCATCATTAAAATATGCCCTTTCCCTTACAATATGAACTGAAATGTAACCATTTCAAGTACACTATTCTAGCTTGTATTTACAGAAAGCACTAGCATCAACTCAGTTTAAACTGATTCCATCACATGTGTGCTTCAATTATTGAAAATCTGGATAGTATCGCCTGGGCAGCTAATGAAGTCTCAATATCCATATGTTGTTGAAGCATAGTGTTATTTATTCACTTAATAAATCAGGCCTGTTGGGGGGGAAAGTGGATATAATTTCAACATTTGAAATGAGGAATAATGATAGTATACATCATTGCTGAATAAGTTTGGGCTATTTTACAGCCTTCAAAATACATTGAATTCCATAAAAATGACAAATGACACAACATTGTAATAAATAGCTGTAGTTTATGCATTGCGAATTGGAGCTTAGATCCAGATAGGAGCTCTCTTTCAGAAGGCCAGATGATGAATTAAGTCTTGAAATGAGACTCCATAAAAAGGAATTGTGTATTTTCCACTTATCCTGATTTATGATATGACATCATGAGCTTAAGTATATGTAACCTTTCCAAATTGAGTTGATTTAGTATTAAGGAAAACATGAAAAAAGATTCGGTATATTCAAAATAGCTTTTTTGTTCTCCTGCTGTGTTTTTTTGTATAGGATCTTTTTATATATCATTTTTTCTGCATTATTTTGTGCACTTTTATGAAACTTAAATCCCCCATAAGCAATATTTTCATTTAGCCTGCCAAAGATGAATGTACCTTGATATAATTAACGCATTTATGTTTCTTATAAACACAAAATACATGTTTGTGTCATAAAAATAAGTGAACTCTTTGAGTGGATCATGAAATTTTTAGATAGTGACTCAGCACTGTTGATTGACTGAGTCAAAGTAGAGTGTGAAAATTGAAAGGGAAATAAATTTGCAGGGACAGAAGCTAGATTTTGATTTTTTTCTCTGCTACTTTCTATCTCTATGACCTTAGCTGTTCTAGAAAATTAGCGAATTGAATTAGGTGATTGATCTTTAAGGTCCCTTCAAGATCTACATCTGTACTACTATAATCTATTATTTATCAACTTTTAGATTCACGGCATTAAAGGGGACCTTGCAGGATATTAAGTTGAATCCTCCCGGAAATCTTGAGTTCCATCTACAATATCCCTGACCTCTAAATTCTCATGTAACCTTTGCTTGAAGTCTTTCTGACAAGAATTTTTTTTTTATTATATATATATATATATATATATATATATATATATTTTATAATATTATCCCTTGTATTCATTTTTCCAATTTACCCCCCCTCCCTCTATTCCCTCCCCTCGACGACAGGCAATACCATACATTTTACATGTGTTACAATATAGTCTAGGTACAATACATGTGTGCGAATATCATTTTCTTGTTGCACAATAAACATTAGAATCCGAAGGTACATGCAACCTGGGCAGACAGATATTAGTGCTAACAATTTTCGTTCCTCTCCCAGTGTTTCTTCTCTGGGTGCAGCTACCTCTGTCCATCATTGATCAACTGGAAGTGAGTTGGATCTTCTTTATGTTGAAGATTTCCACTTCCGTCAGAATACATCCTCATACAGTATTGTTGTTGAAGTGTACAGTGATCTTCTGGTTCTGCTCATTTCACTCAGCATCAGTTGATTTAAGTCTCTCCAGGCCTCTCTATATTCCTCCTGCTGGTCATTTCTTACCGAGCAATAATATTCCATAACCTTCATATACCACAATTTACCCAACCATTCTCCAACTGATGGACATCCATTCATCCTCCAGTTTCTAGCTACAACAAAAAGAGCTGCCACAAACATTTTGGCACATATATGTCTCTTTCCGCTCTTTAGTATTTCTTTGGGATATAATCCCAGTAGTAGCGCTGCTGGGTCAAAGGGTATGCACAGTTTGATAACTTTTTGGGCATAATTCCAGATTGCTCTCCAGAATGGCTGGATTCTTTCACAACTCCACCAGCAATGTATTAGTGTCCCAGTTTCCCCACATCCCCTCCAACATTTGTCATTATTTGTTCCTGTCATCTTAGCCAATCTGACAGGTGTGTAGTGGTATCTCAGAGTGGTCTTAATTTGCATTTCTCTGATCAGTAGTGATTTGGAACACTCTTTCATGTGAGTGGATATAGTTTCAATTTCTTCCTCTGAGAATTGTCTGTTCATATCCTTTGACCATTTATCAATTGGAGAATGGTTCGGTTTCTTATAAATTAGGGTCAGTTCTCTATATATTTTGGAAATGAGACCTTTGTCAGAACCTTTGTTTTTAAAAATATTTTCCCAATTTGTTACTTCCCTTCTAATCTTGTTTGCATTAGTATTATTTGTACAGAAACTTTTTAGTTTGATGTAATCAAAATCTTCTATTTTGTGATCAATAATGATCTCTAGTTCTCCTCTGGTCATAAATTCCTTCCTCCTCCACAAGTCTGAGAGGTAGATTATCCTCTGTTCCTCTAATCTATTTATTATCTCCCTCTTTATGCCTAAATCATGGACCCATTTTGATCTTATCTTGGTATATGGTGTTAAGTGTGGATCCATATCTAATTTCTGCCATACTAATTTCCAGTTTTCCCAACAGTTTTTTCCGAATAATGAATTTTTATCCCTAATGTTGGAATCTTTGGGTTTGTCAAAGATTAGATTGCTATAGATGTACCCTTTTTTGTCCTTTGTATCTAATCTGTTCCACTGATCTACCGGTCTATTTCGTAGCCAATACCAAATGGTTTTGGTGACTGCTGCTATATAATATAGCTTTAGATCAGGTACACTTAGACCACCTTCCTCTGAGTTTTTTTTCATTAGTTCCCTTGCAATTCTTGACCTTTTATTCTTCCATATGAATTTTGTTGTTATTTTTTTCTAGGTCATTAAAATAGTTTCTTGGGAGTCTGATTGGTATAGCACTAAATAAATAGATTAGTTTGGGGAGTATTGTCATCTTTATTATATTCGCTCGGCCTATCCAAGAGCACTGAATGTCTTTCCAATTATTTAAATCTGATTTTATTTTTGTGGCAAGTGTTTTGTAATTTTTCTCATATAATTCCTGACTTTTTTTGGTAGATGGATTCCCAAATATTTTATACTCTCAACATTTGTTTGGAATGGAATTTCTCTTTGTATCTCTTGCTGTTGCATTTTGTTAGTGATATATAAAAATGCCGAGGATTTATGTGGATTTATTTTGTATCCTGCCACTTTGCTGAAATTTTGAATTATTTCTAGTAGCTTTTTAGCAGAGTCTTTGGGGTTCTCTAAGTATACCATCATGTCATCTGCAAAAAGTGATAGTTTGATTTCCTCATTTCCTACTCTAATTCCTTGAATCTCTTTCTCGGCTCTTATTGCCGAGGCTAGCGTTTCTAGTACTATATTGAATAGTAATGGTGATAGTGGGCAACCTTGTTTCACTCCTGATCTTACTGGGAAAGGTTGCAGTTTATTTCTATTGCATATTATGCTTACTGACGGTCTTAAATATATACTCCTGATTATTCTAAGGAATAATCCATTTATTCCTATACTCTCAAGAGTTTTTAGTAGGAATGGATGTTGGATTTTGTCAAATGCTTTTTCTGCATCTATTGAGATGATCATATGGTTCTTATTAATTTGATTATTAATATGGTCAATTATATTAATAGTTTTCCTAATATTAAACCAGCCCTGCATTCCTGGAATAAATCCTACTTGATCATAGTGTATTATCTTGGAGATGATTTTCTGAAGTCTTTTTGCTAATATCTTATTTAAGATTTTAGCATCAATATTCATTAAGGAGATTGGTCTATAATTTTCTTTCTCAGTTTTCGATCTACCAGGTTTAGGTATCAGTACCATGTCTGTGTCATAAAAGGAGTTTGGTAGGACTCCTTCATCCCCTATTTTTTCAAATAATTTATATAACATTGGGGCTAATTGTTCTTTAAATGTTTGGTAGAATTCACATGTGAATCCATCTGGCCCTGGGGATTTTTTCCTGGGGAGTTGATTAATAGCTTGTTCTATTTCTTTTTCTGAAATGGGACTATTTAAGCAATTTATCTCCTCCTCTGTTAATCTAGGGAGCCTATATTTTTGGAGAAAGTCATCCATTTCACTTAAGTTATCAAATTTATTGGCATAAAGTTGGGCAAAGTAACTCCTTATTATTTCTCTAATTTCCTCTTCATTGGTGGAAAGATCCCCCTTTTCATTTGTAAGACTATCAATTTGATTTTCCTCTTTCTTTTTTTTTGATCAAATTTACCAAAGGTTTATCTATTTTATTGGCTTTTTCATAAAACCAACTCTTGGTTTTATTTATTAATTCAATAGTTTTTTTACTTTCAATTTTATTGATTTCTCCTTTTAATTTTTGTATTTCGAGTTTAATTTTTGGTTGGGGGTTTATAATTTGGTCTTTTTCTAGCCTTTTAAGTTGTAAGCCCAATTCGTTAATCTTCTCTTTCTCAATTTTCTTCAAATAAGCCTCTAAAGATATAAAATTTCCCGTTATTACTGCTTTAGCTGCATCCCAAAGATTTTGATATGATGTCTCATCATTATCATTATCTTGGGTGAAATTGTTAATTGTTTCTATAATTTGCTCTTTCACCCAGTCATTCTTTAAGATGAGATTATTCAGTTTCCAATTACTTTTTGGTCTATTTACCCCTAACTTTTTACTGAATGTAGCTTTTATTGCATTGTGATCTGAGAAGAAGGCATTTATTATTTCTGCCTTCCTACATTTAATTTTGAGATCTTTATGTCCTAATATATGGTCAATTTTTGTATAGGATCCATGAACTGCTGAGAAGAAAGTATATTCCTTCCTATTGCCATTCAGTTTTCTCCAAAGGTCTATCATACCTAGTTTTTCTAATGTTCTATTTACTTTTTTAATTTCTTTCTTGTTTGTTTTGTGGTTTGATTTGTCTAAATCTGAGAGTGCAAGGTTGAGATCTCCCACTATTATAGTTTTACTGTCTATTTCTTCTTGCAGTTCTCTTAACTTTTCCTTTAGAAAGTTAGATGCTATACCACTTGGTGCCTATATGTTTAGTATTGATATGGCTTCATTATTTATGCTACCTTTCAGCAGGATATAGTTTCCTTCCTTATCTTTTTTAACGAGATCTACTTCTGCTTTTGCTTGATCTGAGATAAGGATAGCTACCCCTGCTTTTTTGGCTTTACCTGAAGCATAATAAGCTCTGTTCCAACCTTTTACCTTTACTCTGTATGTATCTCCCTGCTTTAAGTGTGTTTCCTGTAGACAACATATTGTAGGGTTCTGCTTTTTGATCCAATCTGCTATCCGTCTCCGTTTGATGGGATCGTTCATCCCATTTACATTTACAGTTAAAATTACTAATTCTGTATTTCCTGCCATCGTATTATCCCCAGATTATACTTTTTTCCCTTGACCCCCCTGATCCCCCTCCCCGATATTTAATTTACAGACCCCCCTTGTGACGCGCAACTCTCCCTCTTTTTTTTTTTTTTTTTTTTAGGATCCCTCCCCCCTCCCTCCAAGTCCCTTCACTTATTCTCCTTTTCCTTTCCCCTTTTCCTCTCCCCCCTTTTAATGAGGTGAGAGAAAATTCTCTGAAAAACAAATATGTTAATTATTTACTCTTTGAGCCTCTTCTGATGAGAGTAAGATTCACACAATGATTCTCCCCCTCACTAAGTTCCCTCAGATATGGTGTATTTTCTATGTCTCTTCCTGGGATGTAGTTTCCCTCTTTTTATCACTCCTTCCCCTTTTTCTGAACCGACCTCCTTCCCTTTACCACACCCCCCTTTTTTTCTTTTATATCAGTAAAATCAAATTATCCTTGAGTATTTTTTATATACCCACAATAGAGTTACAGTTCTCAAGGGTTCTGTGTACCTTTTTCTGTTTCTCTTCAGTCTTGTGGATGTAGATCAAATTTTTTGTTTAAGTCTGGTTTTTTTCTTAGAAACATGTAGAATTCCTCTGTTTCATTGAATGACCATCTTCTTCCATGGAAAAAGATGCTAAACTTAGCTGGGTAGTTCATTCTTGGTTGCAGTCCTTGATCTTTTGCCTTTCGGAATATCAGGTTCCAGGCTCTTCTATCTTTTAATGTGGAGGCAGCCAGATCTTGTGTGACCCTTATTGTGGCACCTTGGTATTTAAATTGTTTTTTTCTAGCTGCTTGCAGGATTTTCTCCTTTGTGTGGTAATTCTGCAGCTTAGCCACAATATTCCGTGGTGTTCTTTTTTTAGGGTCTATTTCAGAAGGAGTTCGATGAATTCTTTCCACATCTACTTTCCCTTCTGTTTCTATTATCTCTGGACAGTTCTCTTTGATAATTTCCTGTAAAATAGAATCTAGGCTCTTTTTTTGGTCATAGTTTTCTGGAAGTCCAATAATCCGCAGATTATCTCTCCTAGATCTATTTTCCAGGTCTATAGATTTTCCCAGTAAGTATTTGACATTGTTCTCTAGCTTCTCATTTTTTTTGTTTTGTTTGACTGATTCTTGGGTTCTCTGTGAATCATTCATTTCTATTTGTTCCATCCTGACTTTTAAGGAGTTATTTTCTTCTTTCACAGTTTTTAGTTCTTTTTGTAAATGCCCAATTTCGTTTTTAAATGAATTATTTTGCTCTATTGAGTTTTTTTCCATTTCCCTAATTTTTTTTTTTGAGAATTATTTTCTTTTTCCAATTCAGAAATTCTATTTTCTTGAGACTTTTTTATCTTTTCCATTCAGAAATCCTACTTTCCTGTGTTTTTTTAACCTTTTCTAATTCACTAATTTTGTTTCCCTGCATCTCCTGTGAATTCTTTATTTTTTCCAACTCCAATTTCAGGACGTTGTTATTCTCTATCATAACTTCCCTTTCTTTTCCCCATTTTTCTTCGATCTCCCTCAATTTTTTAAGAGCTTCTTCTAGGAGAGAGTTATGTGATGGGGGGCAGGAATCGTTCCCCTTTAGGTTGTTATCTGATTCTCTGCTGTCAACTTCCTCGGGGTTGGACACCCGCTCTTTCTCTGTATAGAAGGAATCTATGGTTTTTCTAGCTTTTTTGCTCATACTTAAAAAAAATCTTTTGGGGTCTGTCTCTGGGGTAGGAAATTATTTACTTCTTTACCAGCTTCCTCCCAGACCGGATGGATGCAGTGGCTCCTGAGCCTGAGCTAAGAGAGAGCTCTGGGAGAGAGTTCCCCACCCCCTCCCTGGAAGTGCCTCAGAGGTGATTAGCACTACTGTGCTTCGAGGGCGTAGAATAGTGAAGACAGCACGAAGCCCAGCCTATGTGTCCGGGTGGGGAGTGGGTGTCTGCAGCAGGTGACGTGAGAAGCCCCTGCGCTCAAACTGGAAGTGTCTGCCAGAAACCGCGGTCCCTAGTTCAAAGGTTCCGCTTCTCTGGGACTTCCTGGAGCTGAGTTCCACTCCCTCCAGCTAAGCTAGGCAGTGTGTGTTGCCTTGGGCCGTATCCACCCACTTGTCAGTCTCTTAACTATTCTCAGGAGGTAGCTGAGGCCACACCCCCTGGTGCCGATATCTGTGCCTGAGTCACCCCCAGGGTCCGGGGAAAATCTAATCTGAGTTTTAAAATATTTTGGCTTTCTCTTCTGAACTGCTAAATAATTAGCAGAGAAGAGCTAACAGCCTGTGCCAGATTCCTTTACCTCAGTGGCTTCTCTGATCCCAGAGCCCCTCCCAGCGCAATGGGCGCAGTGTGCCCCTACCCCACCGTCTGTGCTGGTCTTTCTTATTCCTCCCCTGAGAACTGACCTTTCCTGTTGAAACTCCAGATTCTCTTCAGCTGGTAAGTCGTGCTTCCAGTCCTTGTGGTATCTGTCAGTCCTGAGCTAATTTTGAGACTTAATTTATCTAATTGGTTGTGAGGGAGTGAGGTCGTTCACTGAGTCGTGTGTTTCTTCTCCGCCATCTTGGCTCCGCCCCCCCCCCTGACAAGAATTTTTAATGAGGTATTGATTTTCAAATCTATGGAGTGTTGATAATAAAGATTTGTATTTTTTTATTTTGGAACTTGTGGATGTGCTGGAGACATTACTATTGGATCAGGTGAGCCAGTTGTTGAATTTTTAGTGTAAACATTTTATACATAAAAAATAGTAAATTCTACAACTCAGGTCTTGGTTTTTTATTTGATTTTTTTCTAGAATTAAGAAAGTAATGGAGGAAATGCTAATTATATGTATTACACTTACAATGTATCATGTATACATTTCCCCCCCATAGAAAGCTGGTTGTTAAACATTTACCAGCATACCTATAACTGGAGCCAATGATCAGTCTTCCTCCAACTTCCATCTATAGTTCTGCTTCTTTCCTCTTCACCTACTGGGACCAAGGAGAGCAATTTTCCTAACTAAACAAAAGCTGCTTGCAGAGTTTAGAATCTAGAACAAGTCCCTTAATTTCTTTGGACTTCTGTTCCCTCCTCTATGGAACCAAGATCACTCTTTCTTACCTGATTATTTCAATTGTATTGTGAAATAATGCAAAATGCTTTGTAAATAGAAGCCTCATGTAAATATCAAATTCTTATTAAATGGCTATTGATAGGACTCAGAATGAGAGTGCTTCCAATTAACTCTGAATTTTCTATAATTAAGTAAAACTTCACTGTTGTGACATTCTTCCTCCTAAAAAATAATTATTAGGAAAATAAGAAAAAGCAAACAGTGCCATATGTGATCTTTGCAGCCTCCTGCCTAATAAAACAATCTGGTTCAAAGGATAAAAGAGAGAAAAAAAAACAACAATAAAAAGCCTTGAGCCCTCATCTATTACATGTTTAATAGTTTATTTTATTTTCATGTCAACACATTATAATAATAATAAATTGCATTTATATAGCACTTGAAGGTTTATTAAGCACTTTCCTCACTCCATAATTTTAGAGTGACTTCACCGAATTGAGACCTGAGACTTAAAACAGTAATCTCCAGGTAAATCTATATATAGGTAATAGAAAATCTCATGTAACATTAATTGTATAATGGATAGATTGTAGTCCTTGGAATCAAGAAGGGCTTGGTTCAGATTCTGCCTCTGATATTACCTATTTCATGAGCAAGTTTTTTTTTGAATCTTTTATTAATTTATTTTGCTTTTACATTGCAAATATTTATATATCAGTCTCATTTTGTGAGAAGTCATTTATAACAAACAGTTGAATATAAATAATAGTAGAGCAACCATATCTAAAGTTTATTTGACATTTCACATATATGGCACTCCTCATATGGTGGTAGACCATCAAGAGGGACAGTCCACCTCCTAGAGAGTATTAAAATACCAAAGGAAGAGGAGCATTTCATGTCAGCATGTTAATAAATAGGTTTGAAGAGTTTACTTACAAGTCTAGTCCTAGGTAGTGACAGTAGTGATAGATGTCAGTACTATACTTAATCAGGCCAGATAATATATAGAAATAGAACAAAGACTGCTTAGGCCAAGAGATGACTAATAGTCACATGGGTGGGTACATGTAAATTTTCCTATAGGATCCATTTCAATGTTTACAATAACCATGATGCCATTAGATTCTCAAGTTCTTTTTCCTACCATACACTCCACTCTTTGTGATTTGCTCATACAGTCTTTTTTGATAATAACTTTCACAATATTTCTTGAACAATATACAAATGACAATTATCATAAAGAAAGCAGAAGAACTCAACAGTGAGCTACATTGGAGACACAATTCACAACAACAATACAAGGACAAGCAAAAAAACAATATAATTACAAAAATATTATCACAGCTGTTACAATTTCATTTTAGACTCCAAGGAAATTAAAGAAAATGTCTATGACATCTGGTGATTAGTGGGAGAACTGGATTCCTGAACTTAATTTATTATAGGCTAGCTAAATTTCTGAACTAAATTCTGAGACATGATCTAAGTGATTTTATAATATAATAGGGATGATACATCACATAATCAATTACAAAACAGAATCAGAATTATTTAATTTTCTCAGTTTCCCTCTTTTTGTTAATGAGACTAATATTAGAGGAGAGATTTACATATCACCAAAGTAACTAAGAAAAATCAGCAAACAAGATACTATAAAATAAAAAGCCAAAGTAATACAATAATGATCATTAACATTACCTAATACCATGTCTCTTCGTATTTTAGTAAACCTCCCACCTGCAGAGATTCTTAGATGTTTTTAAGAAAATCTTCTACAAAACAAATACCAATACAAATTAGTATAGCCTCTGAAATTTTAATTCTCTTTAATTAGTTGATGTGATTAAAAACAAGATCAAGCTTTGTGGTACTGACCTGTTCAACAACAGAACTAAGAAGAACATCAAATTAAGAATTCATACTTTACTTAAAACTTCAGAGAATTTAAATTTTTGAATTTAAAAAAGCCTTTGATGATTGGTCTTAACCTTTCTTTCTAATCTCATTGTACATTATTCTCCCTTCCACATATTCTGATGGAATAGCCTTTTCTTTTTTTCTCCACACACTAAACTTCATTTTCTATTTCAAAGTCTTTGTATAGGCCATCTACCAGTCTGGAACATACTCCTTCATCTATATCTCATGAAAGAATCAATATCTTTCTCCAAGATAGAATTCAAATATTACCCTCTAAATGGATATTTTCTTGATCCCTAAACTACTATGACCTACCTTCCCTAACTACATTATAATTATTTTTTCAAATTCATTCTCTTTACTTTTATTTTTATATTCATACACACAAACATATTCCTGTTTTTATATACAAGTTACTTATTAATAAGGATTGTTTTATCCTTTATACACAAATACTTTTACATCTGCCAAAGTGATTGACTTATATTAGGATGCTTAATAAATAGGTTGTATTGAATGTTGATTGATGAGACAGTTGGAAGGAAAGACTTGAAGATGAAGTGACTTAACTAAGGAGGTTTTTATGTAGGTAGTGGTATTTGGACTATGACTTATAAGACTTCATTAGTTGGATATATGAGAGTATAGGCATTCTGAAAAGGAGAAATTCCAGGAGCTTTCTCACAGATTCAGAAAAGATGTCTTTAAGAAGTACTGAAATAAATGGTCTAGTTTAGCAGCAACATATAGGGTAGGGCTGGGAGAAAAGGCCAGAAACATATTGTACAATAGTATTTTGAGTTCTAAGGTGTGGAGTTTTTATATTATTCTATAGACAATAAAATGTGATTAAAGATTTTTAAGAGAAAATGGAAGCTTTTATAGGATTTTTGTCTTTTAGTGCCTCACATAATGTTTAGCATGTATTGATTGAATTAGATATGTTTAGTGATAAATGGCAATAACAAACTTTATAGCTTTATTTCTCTCCCTGTCCTTGAACCACTGGGTTCTGGGTGACCTTAGATACCCTTGGGAAAGAGGAGAATGATTTTCCTTCCTCAGTTTTTCATTCTATTCCTGATAAACATTTACATATATTATGTTACCTTTAGAATCATGTTTATTCTGTGGATGAATTTGTATCTGTATTTGTGTTTAGAAGTAGAGAAGGAAGAGATAAAGGAAGAGGAAACAGAGTGGGAGAGAGGGATTATGGGGAGAAGTGGAGAGAGAGAAGAGGAAAGAAAGAAAAAGAAGGAAAGAGGGAAAAGAAGAAAGAAGAGGAAGAGAGAGAAAGGGGAAGTGAGAAAAATATAGAGAGGGAATGAAAACAAGAGAGACAAAGAGAGAAAGACACACCCAGAAAGAGACACAGAGGGGGACAAGAAAGACACACAGAGAGAGACATAAAGAGAGAGACAAGAGACAGAGATAGAGGTAGAAACAGAAAGAGAGAGACAGAGACAGAGACAGAGAGATAGAGTGAGAGAGAGAGAAATACATACACTTACAGAATAGTCACTCACTTGAAGAATTGTTCCTTTTTATCTATAAAGCCAAATTATTTCATTCAGTCACAGTGTGTGTAAGAACTAAAGACATGCTCTCACTGCCCTCAGGAAATGAACACCAGATAGAAAGATGCTCAGGTTTTTCTAGAAATCTGTCAAGTTTCTTTGGGCTTGAGGGTATCTGATTTTGGAGTGGCTAGAAAGAAATAAACAAGAGCCCTTGATTTAGAATCAGTTTCTTGTCTTGTACTAATACCCCTTTGTAGACTATTGTTCTTTTAAGATAGGGACCACAGTTATTGTCTTCTTAATTGTAGTAATGGTAGTATTTTAAGTTACTTTTCTTATATTTTATGTTCCTTATAAATGTGTGTATGCATGTATGGTTAATAAATTAATATTTAGTAAGTTAATTCAGATTTGAGGAGAAAAGGGATATGGAATAGATTGCTGTTAGCCATGTCTCCCTTACTTATGCTGCCCATGATTAAAAACAAAAACAAAAGAAAATCTCTCTTATTACCCAGCTACTAAGCATCATCTAGTTAAAAGTATTTAAATATGATTTCATTGAAGAAGTTGATTTTGATTTTGAGGTAGTGTACCATAGTAGACCTGAGAGAACACATAAGTTCACTTAAATTTTGTTCCTGGAAGACAAAGGTTGATCAAGATTGAAATTGGCTCTTTCACTGAATCCTAATGTGTTATGTAAATTTGTTTAGCACATATATTACTACAATGGAGAACCATTTGGGAAAGACATATTTAGATAATAGCATGCAATAGTGGGAAATGGAATCAAGCTTTGGCCTCAGGTCTACTGACTTCTTCAAGTCCTAGACTTCAATCCATCACTAATGGAGATGTCTAGAACAACTCATTTAATTTGGCTTGTGACAACATTGATTCATCTATAAAATGAGGATCCCTAACTTATTATAAATTCAAAAGAAAAAATAGTAATCAATCTGTCATATTTGGGACTTATATCTGGAGAAGAAAATGGTAAACCACTCCAGGATCTTTCCCAAGAAAACTCCAGTGGGTTTAAGAGGAGTCAAACACCATTGAAACAATAAAAACATACCTGGAAAGCAAAGTAGTAAGCTCTGGAGTTTCAAAGAAAAAGAAAAGCAGCCCTTCCTTCAAGGAACTTACATTTGAATAGGAGAATTCACATCTAATAAGGTGCATACAAGACACAAATACAATAGAAAAAAAAATAACCTTAGAAGGAAAAGTATTAGCCTTTGACACTGCTGGAAATGACCATGGTTGGAATTAGGTTGGACTACAGAGGTGGATCTCCTGATCAGTGGCAATATTCATTTAGTATTACATACCCCTCTGAAAGCTCTGATCAGGAAAGTCTTTAAGAAAGTATCCTTTTTTATAGCTTTTTTATTTATAAGATATATGCATGGGTAATTTTTCAGCATTGACAATTGTAAAACCTTTTGTTCCAAATTTTTCCCTCCTTCCCCCACCCCTCCCTCAGATGGTAGGTAGACCAATACATGTTAAATATGTAAGATAGTGTCCTTTAAGTTGAATCTTGAAGGAAACCAGAGACTCAAAACAGAGGTGAGAAGGATGAACATTTTCTGGCATGAGAGACAAAACAAGGAAAGGGAAAAGGGAGTGTCCTATAAAGACATTTTATGTACTTGGGAAAAGAAGGGATGACATTGAAATATAAAATATTATTTCAAAGAAAATGCACATTGACTTATGGGAAGACCTGGGTTCAAGTTTCACTTCTGGGATATATTATCTGAGAGATCACTTTAATTGCTGAGTGACTCAGACAACTGAAGTTCTAAGTTGAGGCAAAGGTATTGATCTGTACAATTTATTAGAGAGAGTATTATTGTTGAGTTGAGGCAAAGGTGCTGATCTGTACTATTAGTTGGGAGTTCATTCCAATGAAATTTCAGATCTAGTCCCTTTTCTGAATGCTGATATTTCTGTGGGTCTTTCTATTTCCATATCTGCATCTATGTCATTGTGGGTATTTCTCTCCATCTCTTTTTCTCCTTGTTTCTTTCTTTGTTTCTGCATTCTCTTTGTTTTGGTCTGTTTCTTAGATGATTAATTCCATGGAAGCAATGAGCATATCTTAATTATCTTTGTATTTCACCAGGAACAAGCAGTGTGGTTTATAAGTTTAATAAACGGCTACTTGATGAGTAATTTAAATCTAACATTTCTTTCCCTTAATTTTTTCTTTTTCTCCATACCCTCATTTTATCAATCTTTCCTTGTCTCACTTTGTGCCTCTCCTAATTTTACTCTTTTCTATATCTCTGTCAGTCTCCTCCTTGTATTTTTCTTCTCTTGCTCTCTTGGCCATTTTTTCTTAATAATACAACCATAATACAATTAAATTTACTATTCTTGTTGATGTTACTCTTATTGAATGACTAGATTTCTTATCTTAATTTGAAAATTGTAAATGTGAAGTCGAATCTTTTTTTATTTAGATCTTTATAAAGCCTGGTAGAAATATTGATATGAGTCAAGGAGACTTAGTTTTGATTTTGTTTATTTAGAAGCAATCATGGTTAAGTGACTTTCCTGGAGTCACACAGCTAGTAAATATCTGAAGCCTAATTTAAACTCAGGTCTTCTTAATTTCAGGAATGGTGCTCTATTGACTTAGGCTTGATAATTGTAAGATTCTGGATAGATCACTTTCCCTCTTATAGCCTCAGTTTCCTCACTTATACAATATGTATAATAATAATAATCCACTAGTACAGAACTATGTTATTGTAAGGAACGTACCTTGTATATTTTAAAGCACCATACAAAAAGCTCTCTTACTATTAAAATATGGAAACATCTAAATTATCTTTATATATATATATATATATATATATATATATATGGCTCTTATTGATATTTTTCTGTGAATGAATGGCTCATGATATTTCCATCATTTGGAGGCAGTGAGCTATCATAGATGACTTTATAAGGTTGTTTGGGTCTCTGACTCTAAGAAACCATTTCCAATAATAGCATCATTCATCTGGCACTTTTAGGTTTGCTAAGCATATAACAAATATTTTTCATTTTATCTTCATCACAATAAGTGAGAGAGGATTTTTTTTTAATATCTACATTTTAAAATTGAGGAAACTGAGGCAGAGATGAAGTGACTTATTTTGAGTCACATCTCTAGTAAGTAAACAAGACCTAATTAAAACTAAGGTATTCCTGGCTGCAGGCCCAGCATTTTATCTATTGTTAATGTCTCATCTAAGGTAGAAAGGAGGAGGTGGTAAGGTGAGGTAGAGAGGGAATTAAGAAGAAAAATCCCTAGCTTCTCTACATTGTAGCTGGTATACTTACATAGTCATTCCCTAAGGAGCTTTGGAGCAAAAAAAAAAGTTGTACATAAATACTTCAAACTCTGCTTTTCACAGTCTCAGCATTTTTAGCCCCACAAGAGATGCACTGAACAAGCTAATGTACTTTTAAGTTAGCTCTAAAATATATTCTGATATGGGGGAGCTATTTTTAAGACAACAGCAAGATCCTGACTGACTGATAGTTGCTGAAACCCAAATTGCCTTACATCTTTTTTGACCTCATCACATCAGCCCCATCAAGTTATTATTGTCCCAAGGAAGCCATCCTTTGCATTGTAGTGTGTGCATTGCCACTCACCATAAAACCTCCTATGTTTTTAAATAGTGCAGAGGGAAGAGAAGATGAGTAGTGAACCGGAGGAATGGGAAATGTAGCCAGTGTACAGAGTAAGGGATCCAAACTGGAAAATGAAACAGGAGCAAGGAAGCTATGATCATATATTTTTTTAATTGCATAAGCCGGGGGAGAAAATAATAAACCTGAACTAATGTACAGGACAATAATGAAACTTCTTACTTCTGAGTTCCTTTCATTTAAGAGGCTGAAAAGGCTAATGATTTCTACCTGGCTATGGGGGTATTGCCTCTTTATGCTTTCATGGATGATGTGAAAAGAGGTGAACCATCTATCATCACCCTTTATGTCTCCCTTGAAGGGCAGTGGCTGAGCTTTGGTGACATGATGTTGTAGACCACTTGGGAATACCTAGGAGGTTTATGACCACAGCCTTCACAGATGTTAGCAGAACTGCAAGTGATAAACCAACCTATGCCACAGTAGAGTCTTGTCACAGTACAGAATACGTGACTTAGGGCTAAATAGCAGAGGAGATATGATGCAGTGGAAAGAATGTTGGAGGTGGAGTCCAACAAATGAAGTTAGAGTCCCAACAACCACTTAATAACAATGTGACCTTATATTAGTCTCCAGGCCTCATTTTCCTTTAGGAGGATGGACTAAATGATGCTGTAGGCTAATTTATCTTTAATTTGAGGACCTAGATTTAAATCCAGCTCTGTCTCCTATTCTATAGTTCTCTATTTATATCTTCTGTTTTCCAGGTGTTTTTTTTTAAATAAAATCCAAGTTCAAGAACATCATTCAGTACCAGCTATAATTGCATCATCAAGATGATGGTAATCACATTTATTTCCTTTTTATTTTTTAAAAATAATTTTATTGATATATTTTGTTTTTTCATTGTATTTCCCAAAATATTTCCCCTTTCCTTTCTAATAGAATCATTCCTTAGAAAAGAAATGTAAAAAACATGGTCTGTTTGCCAACAATGCACCCAACTGTAGCTCCAAACTAAGTAAAATGAAATTTAGAAATATTTAAGAATATAAATAAAAATATAATGAAACAAATATGATATTAATATGTAGTTTCTAAATTAATGTGCAAACTTTGGGGATCCTTATATATGGTATAGTGGCCTTTGATGCTATTATAGTTTGTTACCATTAGTTTGGAACAAAGAATTTTTTAAAAATCAAAAAACAAACAAACAAAAAACCCCAACAGAGTATACGACTAACTAATATACCAACTGAGTCGTATTTGATGTTCCATCCCTATAATCTCTCATGTGTTAAAGAAGAGAGAGAGAGAAATCATTATTTGTCAACTTCATCTACTCATAAATTATCATCAACTTCATTAAAAATGAACTTCAAATCTTGTTAAAATAACTGCAAATATATATATAATATGACATCTTATCAAAGGAACACAGTCAATACCAGAATAAGAGCTTCATACATGTTTACCTTGTTATCTATTCAAACTTCCAAGAAATTTAATATAGTAAAAAAGGAGGCTAACTTCAAAGAATCAGGAACTGGAAAAGGAAGATGGAATTTGGAAACATCTGCCAAGACAAATATGGGAAAATCTCTTGGAGCTGAAGAAAACAAAACCAACCAACAAAAAAGGAATAACAGGATATTTTGAAAGACATAGAAGATGAATTTCAGACTGTGGAGGGAGGGAGAGGTAATGAGAAGGTAAATGGACAACTTTGTTAGGGATAGAACTGGACATCCAAAAAGAAAAAAAAACAGAACAGAATTTTATGAAAGGAAATGAGAAACTTTTTTTTGAATAGAGGACTTTATAAGTATATAACAAAAAAAAAAAAAAAAAGAAAGATGTGAGGCTCTATGTGGGGGTTGGGGAAAGTGATAAAGAGACAACAATGATGTGAATATAGCTGATTCAAATGTAAACTACACAATTTCTTTTGGGTTATTTTTGCTGATATCTCCCTTCACTTAATTATTATATATTGGTTCACTTAATTATTATATATTTGTTAATTATTACATATTGGTGCTGATATATCTTAAGCACAAATACCTCCTCATCAAATGGGGAAGACAATTAAATAGAAGTTAAGAAAAAAATAAATAAAACCATTGAAATACAGTGAAAATAGTTCAAAGTAGAATCATGCAACATAAAAAAAAATCAGGAGACAAGAGAAGTGGACTATGCATATGTCTTGTAGAGAAGATAAACCATATAATTTTAATAAAGTAAACAAGGTCAAGATAGAAACTGATTGTATGTAAAAGACTTGGCCTTCTGTCCTAGTAAATTGGACAAGACAATCTACAAGGTGGAATTTTAGTTTAACTTACAAAAGTTCAAAAGATGAATGAGTATAGGTTGGAAGATTTGTGATTTTTTTTGTGAATTGGAAAGAATACAAGGTCAGTTTTCAAATGTGTATAGTCCTGAAAAAAGTGAGGGGAAAAATAATATTTTCTGATAGGTTATAATAAGAATGGGGATATTGGAAAAAAGAATGGAAATATGCAAAAGTGATCTAGAAAGATGTTACTTAGGCTCAGCATACAAAAAGCCAGGATTGATAGGTATTTCCCCAGTAGGAATATGTCTGATAGAACTAACTAGTTTTATCCATAAGAAATAATGTAAGTAAAGATTTGTGTATGAATCCTGCTTTTGAGATAATTTTATGGTAATTTGTTGGAATATGTACAGGATCTAGATTTATGATTTCATCTATGCAGAGCAATGTGGCTCATATATTGATTAAAAACATAAATCTTCGTCTTCTTCTTCTTATTATCATCATCATCATCATCATCATCATCATCATCATCATCATCATCATTAAATATTTCCGAATTACATTTTAATCTGATTGGGAGTTGTGACTTTGGCACTTCTGGTATAGAGGATTTTTAGTTCAAAAATCTTCTTCCTCCATGCTGATGAGGCTCTTATCTGTAATTTATAGTCTTTAGAAAAATTCCTGAAAGCTCTGCTCTGGCCTATGTATAAATCTTGTTTAAAGTCCCACAAACAGTAGATGTTAGAAGCAGAGCTTGAACTCAGGTGTTTTTTACTCCAAGGCTACCCCCCCCCTTTAATATTCTACCACTGACTTTGGTAATAGTCGAAATTAATTTCTAAAAAAGCCAAGAAACATGGCAGAAATATATGGAAAGTCAACAAATTCTCTAGTCTCTTTCATCTCTAGATTTATTGTACTACCTCCTCAAATCCTATGGAGTGGAAAGAACTTATTAATTTGGTAAAAGAAACAATCAAAGGCACAGAAGTCCTACTATTTTTAAATACTATGAGTTGTAAGATAAGATTTAAAGAAAGAAGTCAGGAGAAGCACTGACATGAAAGCTTTAATGAGTAGTGATTTCCAGCTACAGAAGAATTTATCAGAGCAAAGTGACAAAAATTTACAATCACAAAGCCCACTACTGTAATGGCAAAAAAAAAAAAAAAAAAGGAATTAGAACCAAAATGGCAAAATTCAAAGCACCAATGAAAAGTTATGAACAGAGAATTAAGGTAATGAAATAAAATAAAGATGATTAAGTAAGAATAAAGTTACAGTTACTGGGATGATGCTGTAGTAGTAAATATAGAGCTAGCTTCAAAATTAGGAAGTAATGGGTTCAGTTTTCATTTCAGTTAATTACTGGCTGTGGGAGCTCAGGAAGATCACTTAACCAATAGGTGCTTCTAGGAAAAGTTTAAATTGCAGAGAAGGTATAGAGGAAGTAGGATCTTCCCACACTACTGAAATCACTGGTCAAGAAGAACAAAATAATAAAGATACTGCCTCTAGACATTTAGAGAGTGTAAAAATGAGAGTAATGAACTTAAATAATACAAATAGAGTTGAAAATGCCACTGAAAGAGAATTTGCAGATAACTTTATAAGTCTAGAGGAAAAAGTACACAGGGAAATGAGGCAACCAAATGCTGGGACATGCATCTAAGGTGGAAGTAATGTGATTTAAAAGCAAATACCACATCTCTGGAAAGGATCAAGTCCACTCAAACTCTTTAGCTGTGTAACTCTTCCCTTCACTAAATTAAAAGGGCCTTCCATGAATAAGAGTTGGGGGCAGAGCCAAGATGGCAGAGAGCAGACACGAATTCCCATGGCTTCCTCTTTCCTTCTCTCAAACCAACAGTAAATTAAGCTTCTATACTGGTTATGGACTCAAAGAATGCATAAATATTTGGAGTACAACACATTTCCAGAAGAAGATACCTTGGAAGAATTTCAGAAGAGGTCTGTTTCAAATGGGCAGGGTAATAGTCTGGCAAGCCTAGACCACAGCACAGGGAGACTGGTGCAAGGAACTGGGATGGGTAATCAGAGTGTTGCATCTTCCACCCACCTGGGAAATTTATATGAGCCTCTTGGGCTAATCTGTCCTGGTTGCAAGCATGTGGTTTGAAAGATATTTTACAAAAGGCAAATTGTAAACCTTTGAGCCCCAGAAGAAAGGGACCTAGCCAGGATTATCCAGTACCAAAAGTGAATCAACAGAACTAACTCAGGGTAAACTAAAACAACTGTCACTCCTTTTAATTAAGAGCATACCCCTAGCCTTTAAAATGAGAAAAAAACCAAAAAGAACTCTCACCATAGGCAACTTTTATGGAGAGAAAGACCAGACCTAAAATCCTGAGGTTCCTAAAGGCAGATGAAACCCCAAAGGAAGATATGACCTTTTCCCATTTCATAAGGCTTTTTTGAAAGATTTCATAAAGGATCTTAAAAGAGAATTAGAAGAAAAATAGAGAAAGGATATGAGATCTTTGCCAGAAGGGATGAGAAAAGCATATAACTCCCTACAAAATAGATTTGATGAAATGGAAAAAAAAAACCATATAACTCCTTACAAAATAGATATGAAAAAAAGATACCAAATGAACAAAATAATTCAATTGGCTAAAAAAAAGGATATAAAAATGTAAGTGAAGAAATAATACACTAAAAATTACAGTGAAAAAATAGAAGTGAGTAATTCAATAAGACTTCAAGAATCAGTCAAACAAAAATTTAAAAATTGAAAAATTGAAGAAAATATGAAATCTCTCCTAGGAAAAACAACTGACCTGAAAACAGATCTAAGAGAGACAATCTAAGGACTATTGGATTTCCTGAAAGCCATGATGGAAAAAAGAACCTAGATATTATCTTATAAGAAATCATAAAGGAAGATTGCCCTGATGTCTTAGAATCAAAAGATAAAATAGTCATTAAAAGATTTTACCAATCACCTCCTGAGAAACCCCAAAATTAAAACCCCAAGGAATATCATGATTAAATTTCATAACTATCACATCAAGGAAAAGATATTGCGAGCAGCTAGGAAGAAACAATTTAACTACTAAAGAGCTACAATTAGGATTATCCAGGACCTAGCAGCTTTCACCTTAAAGGATCAACGGGCCTGGAATCTAATATATCCCAAAAGGCAAAGGAACTTGGATTAAAACCAAGAATAAGCTATCCAATTAAAATGAGAACTATTGTTTAGGAAGGAAGATGGACATTCAATGATGTAGGTGAATTTCATCAATTTTTAATGAAAAGACTAAAACTGAACAAAACATTTGATCTCCAAACACAGAACTCAAGAGAAGCATAAAAAGGAAAGAACTCTTGATAACTATATTTCTGTTATGGGTATATTTAGAGAGTGCTTGAATAATTTGATTTTTATTATGATAATATGAAAAAGAAATTAAATGTGGAAATGGGATTGTACTGGAAAAAGAAGAAAAATGAGGTAAAATGAGGGAATTTGCATCTCAAGAAGAGGCAAAAAAGACCTATAATAATTGAGGGAAAGAAGGGAGGGGGAAGAGCATTGTGTGAATCTTATTCTCATCAGATTTGGCTCAAAGAGAGAATATCAGACATATTTGGTTTCACTTTTCTCATTTCATAGGAAAGTTGGAGAGGAAAGGGGAAAGAAAACTGAAGACTAATAGAATGAAAAACAGAAGTATTAGGAAAAAGGTGTAAAAAAGAGGGAGGGGCTCTAAAGGGGGAAGGCTGTTTGAGGGAAGTAGTTATCAGAAGCAAAATACTGGGGAGAGAAAATAATAATTTAGGGTAAATAAGATGGCAGGAAATACAAAATTAGTTATTTTACCTGTGGATGTGAATGGGATTAACTCTTCAAAAAACAGAAGCGAATAGCAGATTGGATTAAAAGCCAGAATCCTACAATATGTTGTTTACAAGAAACATATTTAAAACACAGTGATACCTACAGAGTGAAGGTAAAGGACTGAAACAGAATCTATAAATCTTCAGATGAAGCAAAAAAAAAAAGCATGGTTAGCAATCCTAATCTCAGATCAAGTAAAAGCAAATATCTAATTAAAAGAATTAAGGAAGGAAACTATATTTTACTAAAGGGTACCATAGATAATGAAACAATAGTAATACTAAACATATATGCATCAAGTGGTATAGCATCCAAGTTCTTAGAGGAGGAGTTAAGTAGATGCAAGAAGAAATAGACACCAAAACTATACTAATGGGGGATCTCAACCTTGCTCTCTCAGAATTAGATAAATCAAATCACAAAATAAATAAGAAAGAAATTAAAGAGGTAAAAAAAAAAATACTAGGAAAGTTAGGTATGATAGATCTTTGGAGAAAATTGAATGGAGACAGAAAGTAGTTTACTTTTTTCTCAGCAGTCCATTAAACTTATACAAAAAACATTTATTAGGGCATAAAAACCTCAAAATCAAATGCAGAAAGACAGAAAAAGTAAATGTTTTTTTTTTTTTTTCAGATCATGATGCAGTAAAAATCACATGCAATATAATGCCAGGAAAAATAGACCAAAAATTAATTAGAAATTAAATAATCTAATCCTAAAGAATGAATGAATGAACCAACAAATCAGACACAATCAACAACTTCATCCAAAAGAATGACAATAATGAGACAACATACCAAAATTTTGGGGATGCAGCCAAGGTAGTCATTAGGGGAACTTTTATATCTCTAGATACTTACTTGCATAAAATAGAGAAAGAAGATCAATGAATTGGGCTTACAACTAAAAAACCTAGGAAAAGAACAAATTAAAAATCCTCAATTAAATACCAAATTTGAAATTCTGAAAATAAAAGGGGACATCAATAAAATTGAAAATAAGAAAATTATCAAATTAATAAATAAAGCTAAGAGTTGGTTTTATGAAAAAACCAACAAAATAGATTAACCTTTAGTTAATTTGATTAGAAAAAGAAAAGAAGAAAATCAAATTGTTAGGCTGAAAAATGTAAAGGGAGAATTTTCCACCAGTGAAGAAGAAATTAGAGCAATAATTAAAGATATTTTGCCCAACTATATGCCAATAAATTTTATAATCTAAGTGAAATGGAATAACAAATATAAAAATATAGATTGTCCAGGATAACAGAAGAGGGAATAAATTATTTAAATAGTCCCATTTTAGAAAAAAAAGAAATAGAATAAGCTATTAATCAACTCCCTAAGAAAAAATCTCCAGAGCCAGATGGATTTACATGTGAATTGTACCAAACATTTAAAAACCAAATAATTTCAATACTGTATAAACTATTTGAAAAAATAGGGAAAGAAGGAGTCCTACCAAATTCCTTTTATGACACGATATAGTGCTGATACATAAACCAGGTAAGGTCAAAACAGAGAAAGAAAATTATAGACCAATTTCCTTAATGAATATTGATGCAAAAATATTAAATAAAATATTAGCAACAAGATTACAGAAAGTCTTCCCCAGGATAATACACTACGACTAAGCAGGACTTACACCAGGAATGCAGGGCTGGTTCAATATTAGGAAAACTATTAGCATAATTGATTATATCAATAATCAAATTAACAAAAGTCATATGATTATCTCAATAGATGCAGAAAAAAGCATTGATAAAATCCAATACCCATTCCTATTAAAAACACTAGAAGGCACAGGAATAAAAGGAGTTTTCTTTAAAATGATCTATACCATCTATTTAAAAACCATCAGCAAGCATGATATGTAATTGGAACAAACTAGAATCATTTCCAATAAGATGGAGTGAAAAAAGGTTGCACACTATCACCATTACTATTCAATATTGTATTAGAAATGCTAGCTTTGGTAATGAGAAGAAAAAGAGATTAAAGGAATTAGAGTAGCTAATGAAGAAACCAAATTATCACTCTTTCAAAATGATATGATGGTATATACTTAGAGAACCCTAGAGAATCAATTTCAAAACTACTAGAAACAATTCATAACTTTAGCAAAGATATAAATCATCAGAATTTTTATACATTACCAACAAAGTCCAGCAACAAGAGACACAAAAAGAAATTTCATTCAAAATAACTGCCGATAGTATAAAATATTTGGGAATCTATCTGCCAAGTGAAAGTCAGGAGGTATATGAACAAAACTACAAAACACTTTCCACACAAATAAAGTCAGATCTAATCAGGAAAAATATCACGTGCTTATGGATAGGCTGAGCAAATATAATAAAAATGAAAATACTACCTAAATTAATCTACTTATTTAGTGCCATATCAATCAAACTCCCAAGAAATTATTTTACAGACCTAGAAAAAATAATAACAAAGTTCATCTAGAAGAACAAAAGGGAATTTTTAAAAAAATGCCAATGAAGGTGACCTAGATATGTCAGAACTAAAATTGTATTATAAAGCAGCAGTCATCAAAACCATTTGGTGCTGGCTAAGAAATAAGAGTAGTCAATCAGTGGAATGGGTTAGTATCACAGGACAAAATAGTCAATATCTATAGCAATCTAGTGTTTGGCAAACCCAAAGATCCTAGCTTTTGGGACAAAAACTCACTATTTGACAAAAACTGTTGGGAAAATTGGAAACTAGTATGGAAAAAACTAGGCATTGACTTGTCTCAGACCTAACACCACATACCAAGATAAAGTGAAAATGGGTTCATTATTTAGACCTAAAGAGTGATATTATAACAAAATTAGAAGAACACAGGATAGTTTACCTCTCAGATCTGTGGAGAAGCAAAGAATTTATGTCCAAAGAACTGAACTCATAATTGGATACCAAAGAGATAATTTTAATTATATTAAGTTAAAAAGGTTTTGTACAAACAAAATGAATGCAGACAAGATTATAAGGGAAGCAATAAACTGGAAAAACATTTTTATTCAAGGGTTCTGACAAGGGCCTCATTTCTAAAATATATAGAGAATTGACCCAAATTTATAAGAATTCAGTTCTCCAATTGATAAATAGTCAAAGGATATGAACAAATAATTTTCAGATAAAGAAATTAAAATCATTCCTAATTATATGAAAATGTGCTCTAAATCATTATTGATCAGAGAAATGCAAATTAAGACAATTCTGAAATACCACTACATACCTGTCAGGTTGGCTAAAATGACAAGAAAAGATAATGACAAATGTTAGAGGGGATTGGGAAAACTGGGATACTGATACATTGTTGGTGGAACATTTTTTCCAACCATTCTGGAGAGCAATTTGGAACTATGTTCAAAAAGTTATCATACTGTGCATACCCTTTGATCCAGTATTGGGGAAAAAATACAAGTTCCCCAAAGGAATTTGCAATTAATCAGGAGAAAGGAAATAGTCCATAAGGTGGGAGTAGGTCAGTGACTAGTAGGTTAGACTGACCAGAGAATGTATAGTTGATACATTTTTAGGTCTAGAGTTAGAGTTACTTGAGATCAAATATGAGCTCACTGGGGCGGAGCCAAGATGGCGGAGAAGATACACACAACTGTGTAAGCTCCTTTCTTCCCTCACAACCAACTAGATATAATCAGCCTCAGAAATAGCGCTGGACTGACAGAATCCACAAGGACTGGAAGCACGACTTACCAACTGAAGAGAATCTGGAGTTCCAACAGGAAAGGTCAGCTCCCAGGGAAGGAAGAAGAAAGGCCAGCACAGACGGTGGGGTAGTGGCACACTGCGCCGATCACGCTGGGGAGGGCTCTGGGATCAGAGAAGCCACTGAGATAGAGGAATCTGGCACAGGCTGTTAGCTCTTCTCTGCTTATAATACAGCAGTTCAGAAGAGAAATCAAGCCAACTTAAAATTTAAAACCAGATTGGATCTTCCCGGATCCCAGGGGTGACTCAGCAGATCTTGGCACTGTGGGTGTGGCCGACATAGGCAATCCAGGCTTTCACCTGTGGGTAGTTAAGAGATTGAAAAGTGGGCGGGGCAGTAACTCATAGTGCCTGGCTCAGCTGGAGGCTGTGGAACTCAGCCCCGGAAGTCCCAGAGAAGTGGAATCTTTGAACTAGGGACTGCGGTTTCTGGCAGACACTTCCAGTTTGAGCGCAGAGGCTTTTCACGTCACCTGCTGCTGACATCCACGCCCCACCGGGAGGCATAGGCTAGGCTTTGAGTCGCCTTTACTGTTCAGTCTCAAACCTCAGGAAAGCCGCTAAAACACAGCACCCTCAAAGCACAGCAGTGCTGATCACCTGTGAGGCACTTCCAGGGAGGGGGTGGGGAACTCTCTCCCAGAGCTCTCTCTTAGCTCAGGCCCAGGGGCCACTGCATCCATCCAGTCTGGGAGGAAGCTGTTAAAGAAATAAATAAATAATTTCCTACCCCAGGGACAGATCCCAAAAGATTTTTTAAGTATGAGTAAAAAGCCAAGAAAAACTATAGATTCCTTCTACACAGAAAAAGAGTGGGTATCCAACCTCGAGGAAGTTAATAGCAGAGAGTCAGCAGATAACAACCTAAAGGGGAACGATTCCTGCCCCCCATCACATAACTCTCTCCTTGAAGAATCTATTAAAAAGTTAAGAGAGTTTGAAGAAAAATGGGGAAAGGAAAGAGAAGCTATGATAGAGAATAACAACGTTCTGAAATTGGAGTTGGAAAAAATAAAGAATTCACAGGAGATGCAGGGAAACAAAATTAGTGAATTAGAAAAGGTTAAAAAAATCACAGGAAAGTAGGATTTCTGAATTGGAGAAGATAAAAAAGTCTCAAGAAAATAGGATTTCTGAATTGGAGAAGATAAAAAATTCCCAAGAAAATAGGATTTCTGAATTGGAAAAAGAAAATAATTCTCAAAAAAAAAAATTAGGGAAATGGAAAAAAATTCAATAGAGCAAAATAACTCATTTAAAAATGAAATTGGGCATTTACAAAAAAACCTAAAAATTGTGAATGAAGAAAATAACTCCTTAAAATTCAGGATGGAACAAATAGAATTGAGAACCCAAGAATCAGTCAAACAAAACAAAAAAAAAAAAAAAATGAAAAGCTGGAGAATAACGTCAAATACTTACTGGAAAAATCTATAGACCTGGAAAATAGATCTAGGAGAGATAATCTGCGGATCATTGGACTTCCCGAAAACTATGACCAAAAAAAGAGCCTAGATTCTATTTTACAGGAAATTATCAAAGAGAACTGTCCAGAGATAATAGAAACAGAGGGGAAAGTAGATGTTGAAAGAATTCATCGAACTCCTTCTGAAATAGACCCTAAAAAAAGAACACCACGGAATATTGTGGCTAAGCTGCAGAATTACCACACAAAGGAGAAAAACCTGCAAGCAGCTAGAAAAAAACAATTTAAATACCAAGGTGCCACAATAAGGGTCACACAAGATCTGGCTGCCTCCACATTAAAGGGCCTGGAACCTGATATTCCAAAAGGCAAAAGATCAAGGATTGCAACCAAGAATAAACTACCCAGCTAAGTTTAGCATCTTTTTCCATGGAAGAAGATGGTCATTCAATGAAATAGAGGAATTCCATATGTTTCTAAGAAAAAAACCAGACTTAAACAAAAAATTTGATCTACATCCACAAGACTGAAGAGAAACAGAAAAAGGTACACAGAACCCTTGAGAACTATATCTCTGTTGTGGGTATATAGAAAGTACGCATGGATAATTTGATTTTACTGATATAAAAGAAAAAAAAAGGAGGGGGTGTAGTAAAGGGAAGGGGGTAGTATCAGAAAAAGGGGAGGGTGTAATAAAAAGAGGGAAACTACATCCCAGGAAGAGGCATAGAAAATACACCATATCTGAGGGAATTTAGAGAGGGGGAGAATCATTGTGTAAATCTTACTCTCATCAGAAGAGGCTCAAAGAGTAAATAATTGTCATATTTGTTTTTCAGAGAATTCTCTCTCACCTCATTAAAAGGGGGGAGAGGAAAAGGGAAAAGGAAAAGGAGAATAAGGGAAGGGACGTGGAGGGAGGGGGGAGGGATACTAAAAAAAAAAGGGAGGGCTGTGCGTCACAAGGGGGGTCTATAAATTAAATATTGGGGAAGGGGTTCAGGGGGGTCAAGGGAAAAAGCATAATCTGGGGATAATATGATGGCAGGAAATACAGAATTAGTAATTTTAACTGTAAATGTGAATGGGATGAACTCTCCCGTTAAATGGAGGCAGATAGCAGACTGGATCAAAAATCAGAACCCTACAATATGTTGTTTACAGGAAACACACTTAAAGCAGGGAGATACATATAGAGTAAAGGTAAAAGGTTGGAGCAGAATCTATTATGCTTCAGGTAAAGCCAAAAAATCAGGGGTAGCTATCCTTATCTCAGATCAAGCAAAAGCAGAAGTTGATCTAATTAAAAGAGATAAGGAAGGAAACTATATCCTGCTGAAAGGTAGCATAAATAATGAAGCCATATCGATACTAAACATATATGCACCAAGTGGTATAGCATCTAACTTTCTAAAGGAAAAGTTAAGAGAGTTGCAAGAAGAAATAGACAGTAAAACTATAATAGTGGGAGATCTCAACGTTGCACTCTCAGATTTAGACAAATCAAACCACAAAACAAACAAGAAAGAAATTTAAAAAGTAAATAGAACATTAGAAAAACTAGGTATGATAGATCTTTGGAGAAAACTGAATGGCAATAGAAAGGAATATACTTTCTTCTCAGCAGTTCATGGATCCTATACAAAAATAGACCATATATTAGGACATAAAGATCTCAAAATTAAAAGTAGGAAGGCAGAAATAATAAATGCCTTCTTCTCAGACCACAATGCAATAAAAGCTACATTCAGTAAAAAGTTAGGGATAAATAGACCAAAAAGTAATTGGAAACTGAATAATCTCATCTTAAAGAATGACTGGGTGAAAGAGCAAATTATAGAAACAATAATTTCACCCAAGATAATGACAATGATGAGACATCATACCAAAATCTGTGGGATGCAGCTAAAGCAGTAATAAGGGGAAATTTTATATCTTTAGAGGCTTATTTGAAGAAAATAGAGAAAGAGAAGATTAACGAATTGGGCTTGCAACTTAAAAGGCTAGAAAAAGACCAAATTAAAAACCCCCAACCAAAAATTAAACTTGAAATACAAAAATTAAAAGGAGAAATCAATAATATTGAAAGTAAAAAAACCTATTGAATTAATAAATAAAACCAAGAGTTTGTTTTATGAAAAAGCCAATAAAATAGATAAACCTTTGGTAAATCTGATCAGAAAAAAGAAAGAGGAAAATCAAATTGTTAGTCTTACAAATGAAAAGGGGGATCTTTCCACTAATGAAGAGGAAATTAGAGAAATAATGAGTTACTTTGCCCAACTTTATGCCAATAATTTTTTTATTATATATATATATATATATATATATATATATATATATATATATATATATATATATATATATATATATATATATTTTATAATATTATCCCTTGTATTCATTTTTCCAAATTACCCCCCCTCCCTCTATTCCCTCCCCCCGACAACAGGCAATACCATACATTTTACATGTGTTACAATATAGTCTAAGTACAATACATGTGTGTGAATATCATTTTCTTGTTGCACAATAAACATTAGAATCCGAAGGTACATGCAACCTGGGCAGACAGATATTAGTGCTAACAATTTTCATTCCCCTCCCAGTGTTTCTTCTCTGGGTGTAGCTAACTCTGTCCATCATTGATCAACTGGAAGTGAGTTGGATCTTCTTTATGTTGAAGATTTCCACTTCCATCAGAATACATCCTCATACAGTATTGTTGTTGAAGTATACAGTGATCTTCTGGTTCTGCTCATTTCACTCAGCATCAGTTGATTTAAGTCTCTCCAACCCTCTCTGTATTCCTCCTGCTGGTCATTTCTTACCGAGCAATAATATTCCATAACTTTCATATACCACAATTTACCCAACCATTCTCCAACTGATGGACATCCATTCATCTTCCAGTTTCTAGCTACAACAAAAAGAGCTGCCACAAACATTTTGGCACATATATGTCTCTTTCCGCTCTTTAGTATTTCTTTGGGATATAATCCCAGTAGTAGCGCTGCTGGGTCAAAGGGTATGCACAGTTTGATAACTTTTTGGGCATAATTCCAGATTGCTCTCCAGAATGGCTGGATTCTTTCACAACTCCACCAGCAATGTATTAGTGTCCCAATTTCCCCACATCCCCTCCAACATTTGTCATTATTTGTTCCTGTCATCTTAGCCAATCTGACAGGTGTGTAGTGGTATCTCAGAGTGGTCTTAATTTGCATTTCTCTGATCAGTAGTGATTTGGAACACTCTTTCATGTGAGTGGATATAGTTTCAATTTCTTCCTCTGAGAATTGTCTGTTCATATCCTTTGACCATTTATCAATTGGAGAATGGTTCGGTTTCTTATAAATTATGGTCAGTTCTCTATATATTTTGGAAATGAGACCTTTGTCAGAACCTTTGTTTTTAAAAATATTTTCCCAATTTGTTACTTCCCTTCTAATCTTGTTTGCATTAGTATTATTTGTACAGAAACTTTTTAGTTTGATGTAATCAAAATCTTCTATTTTGTGATCAATAATGATCTCTAGTTCTCCTCTGGTCATAAATTCCTTCCTCCTCCACAAGTCTGAGAGGTAGATTATCCTCTGTTCCTCTAATCTATTTATTATCTCCCTCTTTATGCCTAAGTCATGGACCCATTTTGATCTTATCTTGGTATATGGTGTTAAGTGTGGATCCATATCTAATTTCTGCCATACTAATTTCCAGTTTTCCCAACAGTTTTTTCCGAACAATGAATTTTTATCCCTAATGTTGGAATCTTTGGGTTTGTCAAAGATTAGATTGCTATAGATGTACCCTTTTTTGTCCTTTGTATCTAATCTGTTCCACTGATCTACCGGTCTATTTCTTAGCCAATACCAAATGGTTTTGGTGACTGCTGCTATATAATATAGCTTTAGATCAGGTACACTTAGACCACCTTCCTCTGAGTTTTTTTTTATTAGTTCCCTTGCAATTCTTGACCTTTTATTCTTCCATATGAATTTTGTTGTTATTTTTTTTAGGTCATTAAAATAGTTTCTTGGGAGTCTGATTGGTATAGCACTAAATAAATAGATTAGTTTGGGGAGTATTGTCATCTTTATTATATTCGCTCGGCCTATCCAAGAGCACTGAATGTCTTTCCAATTATTTAAATCTGATTTTATTTTTGTGGCAAGTGTTTTGTAATTTTTCTCATATAATTCCTGACTTTTCTTTGGTAGATGGATTCCCAAATATTTTATACTCTCAACATTTGTTTGGAATGGAATTTCTCTTTGTATCTCTTGCTGTTGCATTTTGTTAGTGATATATAAAAATGCCGAGGATTTATGTGGATTTATTTTGTATCCTGCCACTTTGCTGAAATTTTGAATTATTTCTAGTAGCTTTTTAGCAGAGTCTTTGGGGTTCTCTAAGTATACCATCATGTCATCTGCAAAAAGTGATAGTTTGATTTCCTCATTTCCTACTCTAATTCCTTGAATCTCTTTCTCGGCTCTTATTGCCGAGGCTAGCGTTTCTAGTACTATATTGAATAGTAATGGTGATAGTGGGCAACCTTGTTTCACTCCTGATCTTACTGGGAAAGGTTGCAGTTTATTTCTATTGCATATTATGCTTACTGACGGTCGTAAATATATACTCCTGATTATTCTAAGGAATAATCCATTTATTCCTATACTCTCAAGAGTTTTTAGTAGGAATGGATGTTGGATTTTGTCAAATGCTTTTTCTGCATCTATTGAGATGATCATATGGTTCTTATTAATTTGATTATTAATATGGTCAATTATATTAATAGTTTTCCTAATATTAAACCAGCCCTGCATTCCTGGAATAAATCCTACTTGATCATAGTGTATTATCTTGGAGATGATTTTCTGAAGTCTTTTTGCTAATATCTTATTTAAGATTTTAGCATCAATATTCATTAAGGAGATTGGTCTATAATTTTCTTTCTCAGTTTTCGATCTACCAGGTTTAGGTATCAGTACCATGTCTGTTTCATAAAAGGAATTTGGTAGGACTCCTTCATCCCCTATTTTTTCAAATAATTTATATAACATTGGGGCTAATTGTTCTTTAAATGTTTGGTAGAATTCACATGTGAATCCATCTGGCCCTGGGGATTTTTTCCTGGGGAGTTGAATAATAGCTTGTTCTATTTCTTTTTCTGAAATGGGACTATTTAAGCAATTTATCTCCTCCTCTGTTAATCTAGGGAGCCTATATTTTTGGAGAAAGTCATCCATTTCACTTAAGTTATCAAATTTATTGGCATAAAGTTGGGCAAAGTAACTCCTTATTATTTCTCTAATTTCCTCTTCATTGGTGGAAAGATCCCCCTTTTCATTTGTAAGACTATCAATTTGATTTTCCTCTTTCTTTTTTTTGATCAAATTTACCAAAGGTTTATCTATTTTATTGGCTTTTTCATAAAACCAACTCTTGGTTTTATTTATTAATTCAATAGTTTTTTTACTTTCAATTTTATTGATTTCTCCTTTTAATTTTTGTATTTCGAGTTTAGTTTTTGGTTGGGGGTTTATAATTTGGTCTTTTTCTAGCCTTTTAAGTTGTAAGCCCAATTCGTTAATCTTCTCTTTCTCAATTTTCTTCAAATAAGCCTCTAAAGATATGCCAATAAATTTGATAACTTAAGTGAAATGGATGACTTCCTCCAAAAATATAGGCTTCCTAGATTAACAGAGCAGGAAATAAATTGCTTAAATAGTCCCATTTCAGAAAAAGAAATAGAACAAGCTATTAATCAACTCCCCAGGAAAAAATCCCCAGGACCAGATGGATTTACATGTGAATTCTACCAAACATTTAAAGAACAATTAGCCCCAATGCTATATAAACTATTTGAAAAAATAGGGGATGAAGGAGTCCTACCAAAATCCTTTTATGACACAGACATGGTACTGATACCTAAACCAGGTTGATCGAAAACTGAGAAAGAAAATTATAGACCAATTTCCTTAATGAATATTGATGCTAAAATCTTAAATAAGATATTAGCAAAAAGACTTCAGAAAATCATCCCCAGGATAATACACTATGATCAAGTAGGATTCATACCAGGAATGCAGGGCTGGTTTAATATTAGGAAAACTATTAGTATAATTGACCATATTAATAATCAAATTAATAAAAACCATATGATCATCTCAATAGATGCAGAAAAAGCATTTGACAAAATCCAACATTCATTCCTGCTAAAAACTCTTGAGAGTATAGGAATAAATGGATTATTCCTTAGAATAATCAGGAGCATATATTTACGACCGTCAGTAAGCATAATATGCAATAGAAATAAACTGCAACCTTTCCCAGTAAGATCAGGAGTGAAACAAGGTTGCCCACTATCACCATTACTATTCAATATAGTACTAGAAACACTAGCCTCGGCAATAAGAGCCGAGAAAGAGATTCAAGGTATTAGAGTAGGAAATGAGGAAATCAAACTATCACTCTTTGCAGATGACATGATGGTATACTTAGAGAACCCCAAAGACTCTGCTAAAAAGCTATTAGAAATAATTCAGAATTTTAGCAAAGTGGCAGGATACAAAATAAATCCACATAAATCCTCAGCATTCTTATATATCACCAACAAAACCAACAGCAAGATATACAAAGAGAAATTCCATTCCAAACAAATATTGAGAGTATAAAGTATTTGGGAATCCATCTACCAAAGAATAGTCAGGAATTATATGAGAAAAATTACAAAACACTTGCCACAAAAATAAAGTCAGATTTAAATAATTGGAAAGACATTCATTGCTCTTGGATAGGCCGAGCAAATATAATAAAGATGACAATACTCCCCAAACGAATCTATTTATTTAGTGCTATACCAATCAGACTCCCAAGAAACTATTTTAATGACCTAGAAAAAATAACAACAAAATTCATATGGAAGAATAAAAGGTCAAGAATTGCAAGGGAACTAATGAAAAAAAAGTCAGTGGAAGGTGGTCTAAGTGTACCTGATCTAAAGCTATATTATATAGCAGCAGTCACCAAAACCATTTGGTACTGGCTAAGAAATAGAACGGTAGATCAGTGGAACAGATTAGATACAAAGGACAAAAAAGGGTACATCTATAGCAATCTAATCTTTGACAAACCCAAAGATACCAACATTAGGGACAAAAATTCATTATTCGGAAAAAACTGTTGGGAAAACTGGAAATTAGTATGGCAGAAATTAGATATGGATCCATACTTAACACCATATACCAAGTAAGATCAAAATGGGTCCATGATTTAGGCATAAAGAATGAGATCATAAATAGATTAGAGGAACAGAGAATAGTCTACCTCTCAGACCTGTGGAGGAGGAAGGAATTGAGAACTAGAGATCATTATTGATCACAAAATAGAAGATTTTGATTACATCAAACTAAAAAGTTTCTGTACAAACAATACTAATGCAAACAAGATTAGAAGGGAAGTAACAAATTGGGAAAATATTTTTAAAAGCAAAGGTTCTGACAAAGGTCTCATTTCCAAAATATATAGAGAACTGACCCTAATTTATAAGAAATCAAACCATTCTCCAATTGATAAATGGTCAAAGGATATGAACAGACAATTCTCAGATGATGAAATTGAAACTATATCCACTCATATGAAAGAGTGTTCCAAATCACTACTGATCAGAGAAATGCAAATTCAGACAACTCTGAGATACCACTACACACCTGTCAGATTGGCTAAGATGATAGGGACAAATAATGATGAATGTTGGAGGGGATGTGGGAAAACTGGGACACTAATGCATTGTTGGTGGAGTTGTGAAAGAATCCAGCCATTCTGGAGAGCAATTTGGAACTATGCCCAAAAAGTTATCAAACTGTGCATACCCTTTGATCCAGCATTGCTGCTATATATCCCAAAGAAATACTAAAGAGTGGAAAGGGACCTGTATGTGCCAAAATGTTTGTGGCAGCTCTTTTTGTTATAGCTAGAAACGAAGTTGAATGGATGTCCATCAATTGGAGAATGGTTGGGTAAATTGTGGTATATGAAGGTTATGGAATATTATTGCTCTGTAAGAAATGACCAGGAGGAGGAATACAGAGAGGTTTGGAGAGACTTACATCAACTGATGCTGAGTGAAATGAGCAGAACCAGAAGATCACTATACACTTCAACAACAATACTGTATGAGGATGTATTCTGATGGAAGTGGAAATCTTCAACATAAAGAAGATCCAACTCACTTCCAGTTGATCAATGATGGACAGAAATAACTACACCCAGAGAAGGAACACTGGTAAGTGAATGTAAATTGTTAGCACTACTGTCTATCTACCCAGGTTACTTATACCTTCGGAAGCTAATAATTAATGTGCAACAAGAAAATGGTATTTACACACATATATTGTATCTAGGTTATATTGTAACACATGTAAAATGTATGGGATTACCTGTCATTGGGGGGAAGGAGTGGATGGAGGGAGGGGATAATTTGGAAAAATGAATTAAAAAAAATTTTTTTAAATGCGCAGGAGAAGACAAAGGCAAAAAAAAAAATATATATATGTATATATATATATATATATATATATATATATATATATATATATATATAAGCTCACTTCCTAGCTGTGTGATTCTGGGTAACTCATTTGATCTGTCTCTCTCAATTTCCTAAACCAGAAAATAGTTCTTGTGAGCATCAAATAAGATATCTGTAAAGCACTTAGCTCAGTGCCTAGGACATAGGTGGAACTTAATAACGACATATGCCTCCTCTCCCTCCTATCTCCAGCCCATTTCCAACAAGGAAAATAACTATAATATAGAAGAACAAATTTTGACCTTGTCTTCTCTGGGTACTGTGACTTTTGTGGTGAGGTCCTGGCCAATTCTCTATTGACATTGAGTTCTATGCCCCTTAGAAGGGGTGTAATTATAGTCTGTGTGTGTGTGTGTGTGTGTGTGTGTGTGTGTGTGTGTGTGTGTGACAGTGTAAGTCTGAGAATTATATAATCCATGGGAAGGTGAGGCACACTGGAGAGAAGACAAAACTCTGGTAGTCCCTAGTGTTTTTTTTCTTGAGGCTGGAAGGTGAAGTAGGGAGTAGAGTAAGTGGCAAACTTATTATACATACATACATACATACATACATATATATATATACATACATACATACATATATATATATACATATATATATATATATATAAAATCTACAAATATGCAGAACCATATAGATCTCTGGGATAAGTGAAAATATTCACAGGAGGAAAGGAGAATTGCCTTAGTATTTATGGACTTAATGCAAGTCTTTATTTTTTGTTTTCTGTCAGGTTAAATAAAGGATGTTTTATATTTGATATATTGTTAGCCTGAGAATTTGAGTATGGTCTGAGAGCTTTTTAAAATTTTTGAGTTTGGTGAGAAATCTAGATATAAGTTATAACTTGATTTTCCCAATATCAACTTAAGACTGAAATAAGAACAAAAAATAAATATACGAAAAGTTCACAAAGTTGAAGCTGATTTTTTTTTAAATCCAGGGATTTCTTTTGGTACCATGAATTTAATTTATTGGTACCATTTGCTTCTTCCTGGACCACATTATCATTCTTTTGACTTACATCTATCCCTACTCAGCATACTGTAAATAATTTGGTAATTCATTCAAAAACATTTGAGTAACTTAGATGTATGAAGTATCTTACAAGTTATTTTTAGAATAAAATTATGAATGAGATAAAACATACTCCTTTCAGGATCTTAGGAACTAGATGGCAAAAGAAGGCTGTGAAGAAAGATAAATGGTAATGATGATTGCCTCAAGTGAGAAGAAGAATAACAGAGTGTGGATAGTGTTGGATTTGGAGGCAGGAAGATTTGGGTTCAAATCCCACATTTCACACTTACCAGTGGTGTGACCATGATTAAGTCACTCATTTTCTCTGAACTTGCATTTCTTCATTTGTTAAATGATGGCCTTGGAACAGCCAGTGTCTTGGGTCCCTTTCCACTCTAAATGATCTCATGAATCTCCAATCAGGAGTAAACAAAAATTTTGGAATAGGGGGCATATTCCTGAATTCAAATCGTTGCCTCTAAAATAGTTTCTTCATGTGAGATTTTTTTTCAAGAAAAAGCACACTATATGTGCTGAAAGAAATAAGATTAATCAATACTAAGCATTTTTTAAAGCTCTATCTTCCTAATTAATATGCTAATATGTTTTGCATGATTGAACATGTATAACCAACACAAATGATTTGCTGCCTCAGGGAAGGGGGAAGTAAGGGAAGTACAGAAAAAGTTTGAAACTCAATTTTTAAAATGAATGATAAAAATTATCTTTACATGTAATTGGAGTAAAATAAAAAATATTTTTGAAAACATGAAAAAAAGAAAAAAAAACACACACTGAACATAGAGGTCAAAAGGACATGAGCAGTTGTTGCATTTGGACATGTAAGTATTTTTAAAAATGTTTTCATTAATAAAATTGCCCCATGGTGAAAGAGCAATGAAAATCTTATCTGCTTGTACCCCTTGAGGGTCAGATAACATTTAATAACTAAGTTTCTTGTAAACTTAAGGTTGCTCAATCTGGCAGAAGAGGAGATTAAAATCATCTTCTATAATGACAGAAAATAGTTTAACATTTAGGGCCTCAATCATTCTGCCAGCAGCACCAAATGTATTTTATCCATTTAAAAGGGTTTTTCCCTTCACATTTTCCTCCACCCCCTCCCCCAAAATAAAACCTTTCAGATGTGATAGAGTTTAGTTTGACTGATTAATTTTAGTTTTTCTGCTTCACACAAGGCAGACTGTGATGAATTGATATATTAAAGATGTGATTAATGGTTACTTTCTATTCAGTATAATTATCAGGTGATAGTTCCAATGAAAGATGCTTGGAAATGAAACTTTTCACTCTAGATAACCATCCACCCTGTCTAGAAAGAAAAATGGATCTCTATTTTCAACATATTACTGTAGAGCAAGGCCATGGGAGGGAGAGCACACTGTTTTGTGAGTTTTGAAGGATAAGATAGATTTGAAAAAGTACCTGTCAAGGAGGAAGTTTTAGGCAGGAAAAAAAATCCAGAGAAAGAAAACTTTGAATAGCATCTCCCACCTGATTGTTGCAATACCATCCCAATTACTCAAATTCTCTATTTTTGAGAAAGAGAAATTTGAATTTCTCTTTACTCTCTCCAATCTGTCTTAAAAATCTTCAGCCAAATTATTATCTATCTATTGTTTCAATCTTACTTCTCTACCAATCCAAAACCTTTAAGAACTTCCTACTGATTTTAGGAATGTGAATTCATCATTTTGACAATAACAGATTTTTCTGATCTGACAATATCAAGTACTTTCCTCTAATAATATCAAAATGGTTTCTCATCTAAGGAGCTAATTTTATGCAAAATGTTTGGTAAAAACTTAAAGCACTATAACATGTTATTTTTAGATCTGAAAAAAATCCTAGGAGGCTTGTATTTCAGCACCTTTCTTTTTCTTTTTTTTTAATCAAGTAGGCAACTGAGGCCCCAAAAGATTAGTAACTTGCTCCAAGTAACAAAGATAGTAAATGGCAGAAGTAGATGTGGACCAAAGTCCTCTCTCCCTAAACTATTGCTTTTTCTAGTGTATTGTTATATTCTCTTAATATATATTTGCTGAAGTGAATAAAATTTAAAATCCATAGAAGCAGAAACTATTCTTGCATGAAAAAAAGCTTTTTTTTAACAATTTTTGGAAAATAATAGTCTTCAAAATAAAAATTCATTGCTTTATTTGGTCAGAAGTACAGATCCAACCCACTTATCAGGATGAAGTAACCTTTCAGTATAATCCATGCATTTATATAGTGCCTATCAGCATGGTCCCCAGGTGTTTTGACAGCTGTTCTATTTTAGCACTGAATAATACTCTGCTGTCTTCTTTTTTCTCCTGTCTCTGAAACACTGACTCTATATTTGTTTCATTTATGGAACAAATAAAGAAGTGCCAGATTCAGAAAGACAATAAATAAGACCAATTTTATGAGTATGCAGAGCATACTGCCTTTGATTTGATATAAGGATTGCTAGAAAGGTAAGCCTTTCACATATATACCCCACCATATACCACATAAGAAAGAAAAAGGGAATTCATCTGAGGAAAACTATGTGGTTATGTATCAACTAATAGAATTCAAAAAGAAATGAGCAGGAAAATGGAAAAACAACTAACACAAAATCAATATAACTATTGCATATAAGATTATATAAAGAATGTGGTCCTATAAAAACAGTGTAAGAAGTTATAATGTTCAGATAGACCTAAGGCTGATAAAGGAAACTAAGGAAAACAAAACATAATTTTTAACTTATATTGGAAGAAAAAAAGGATCAAAGACAGGTTATAACACATATATTTTGCATGTCTGATAACTGAGAAAACAGGACAGGCAGGGTTGTTCAATCCTCATGCAAAGGATGAATTTTGTAATGTAAATGGTAGAATAAAAATGATTAACAATTGATACAACAAATATAAAAAGGAGATTATAAGAAAGCACCTATTGCTCTTAATGAATTCAAGTTTATTTGACCTGGAGGAATTGTAATGTTGAGAACTTTAAATGTTACTTAAGTAACTACTGAGCCAGTTTTAATGATATCTGGAATATTATTGTGTTCAATTTTGGCCATTACAATTTTAAAAAGGCATTGATAGTCTAGAGGTAGGGAATCTTTTGTTTGCCAAAGATCATAACATCATTCGTAGGCTACACAAGGTTATCAACTTAAAAACTCAAGCAGTGGGAGGATGTTGCACTTGGCTTTCAGCTCATTTCCTGCTGTTGCTTTGGCAGGGCCAGACTGAATGATTTAATTTCTTTATACATCCTGTAGGTCAGATGTTCCTCACTCTTGGTCCAAAATATATCTAGAAAATGGTGTCTAGGGTGCCAAAAGATTTTGAATCCAGGTCAGGATAAGCAATTAAAGGAAGTCCGATTGTTAAGCCTAGAGAAGACAAGACTCAGGGAGGATGTGATAGCTTCAAGTATTTGAAGAACTATTATGTGGAAGAGAGAGGATGAATTAGGAAGTTGCAAAGAGTAAATTTAAGCTTGATATAAATAAAATGTCTTAACAAATAAAGCTTCCCTGAACTGGAGTGGGTTAGTTTGAGAAGTGGTAAGTTTCTTCTTCCTTAGAGATATTCAAGCAATAGCTGAGCAACTGACCACTTTTTGGGATTATTATACTGGAGAATTCTTCCACATATGTGTTAGGCTAGATGACTGAATGCTGAAGTCCCTTCAGATTCTCAAACTCTATGATTTTATGTGATTTGATAGTAGGTCTCAAATACTCCTTGGTTCCTTTGGGAGGCTTACACAAGGCTATTTGTACATTTCAGATTAAATGAAAATTACTCTCACTTTTCTCAGGCTCATTCCCATTTCCCTTCCCTTAATATTCCTTCACAGTTTCAACCCTACTAAACTTTTTCTGATTCCTTAGTGATTGAATTGTTCAAGTCTTGGAAATATAAATATTGTCATTTCAGCTGTGCCTAAATCACTAGCAATTGGCTAGTAATTAATAAACGTCACTAGATATTTCTCTTGGTCTCACATAACCAATTCATGATTGAGAAGATTTGATCTTTCCCAAATATGTTTTATTAAAAGATACCTTATTACCAGCAGGCTTATTTGAAGTATTTTTGTATTTCAGTTATTGGACAAAAGAGGGGGAAAATCCACCATAAGTAACATTGTTAAGTCTCAGAACTAAACTGCTAAGCATTCTAGTTCTACAGCAGAGAGCACAACTCTATTGGACTGGCCACATTGTTCAAATGCCAAATGTATATTTGTCAAAAACATTATTTTATGGAGAACTCACACAAGGCAAATGTTCACAAGGTGGTCAGGAAAAGCCATACTAGAACACTCTCAAAATATCTCTTAAGAACTTTAAAATCAATTGTATGACATGGGAGACACTGGGCACAGGACTGCCCAGGGGAGTGTCCCCTTATCAGAGAAGGTGGTCTTCTATGTCCAAGCAGAATTAAATTAGCCCAAAAGAAATGCAAGACGCATAAAATTAGAGAAGCTTCCAAATGTTCATAGGGTCTATTTGTGTCTGATCTGTGGCAGAGCATTCCAAACTTGTATTAATCTGATCAGCCACACTTAGACATAGTGTAACTTGACTCTCACATAGTGCTGTCATTTTGGTCTTCTTCATAAAGAACAGCAACCAATCGATGGCACATAAGAGAGATAATGGCTTTATGCAGAACATTGGACTGAAAGTTGAGGATAACAAGATTAAACAAGGCCTAGTCTCTGTGCTCATGGAGTTTACAATCTAATCAGGGAATATGTTACATAAAAATTGCAATAATATATAATAATTAATGAAAGTAAATTAGAGAAGATCAAAGCACAATTCTACATTATGCCTGTGTAAGGATGTAATTACTGATTGAGTTGGGTGGGAGGTGTGGGAAGCAGGAAAGCACTTAAGGCATAGAGAACAGTTTGAATTTTTTTCTGATATATAGTTAAGCCATTTATCTTAAGAAACTAGTGTTAAAATAAAAACTTAGTTCATTAGTTTTAGCTCTATCCTTTTTTTTTTTCAAATTTATGTGATAAGGCACTAAGTATGGAATTTAGATATAAACAAAACAACTGTCATCCATAAAAGGGGGTGGGACACATCATGTGCACAAGTGGTGAGGCATATGTTATAAAGAATGTTGAGTTGGTCAGAATGATAAAGAATCTTTTGAAAAGAAAAAAGTCATCAAAACCGATAAATAGTTTTTAAAACCCTGATAATATATGCAATGTTCTCCATTCATAGACCTCATATCTTTAGAAGAGTTTAGGATGGTGGTGGTGGTATATCTTCTTATATCTTTTCTTAATGTGGAGCATTGTCTTATCACTAAATCCTTGTCTAAGATATTTGATAAAGAATTTTTTTTTTAACATTTGACTACTTTTCTTCTTAATTTAGAAATGATAATTTTGCTTGTAAGCTTTTCTATTCCATGAAATAAAAAATAATTATTTTTTTTTGTAATTGCCCTTAATATGTGTTTAATTAAGAATATATTGCCTATTCATAGATGAATAAAATGTATGAAATCAGGAGTTTTTAACCCGGTGTTATGATATGTGTATGTGTGCGTGTGATGTATATGTATCTGTACACATACATATTTATTATGGTTTTTCAATAAAATGGATTCCTTTTTAATCTATATATTTTATTTTTACTCATTTAAATTCATTATATACTAAAATAGCTTTATTAGACTACCAAAGAGGTCTAAGACACAAAATTATGAAGTATCTCAGCTTCAGATGCTCATTTTCATGATATTAATGACTCTTTTGAAAAGTGCTCATATTTACAGTATTAAATTCTCCCTCTAGCCATCTGTTTTCTGTTTATTTATTTGTATTAATGTTAGAATTTCAATTTGGCTCCTACATAGTACTGGAATGGGGAAGAAGGACTGATCCCATGATTTCATTGGCACAGGAGACTTGTTCTATCAGTGCAGTCATTGAAATAAAATTGCTATTTGTTTTAGATAATAGACTAAGAGTTTTTGATTACTACTTACTATACCAAGCTCATAAGCCCAATTTTAGTATCTGTTCTTTGGGAACATTTAACCCAAAGTATGATCTATGTATCTTTACAAGGCTTTTTTTTTTTTTTTTTTTTAGTTTCTTTGGAAGAATTTGGCAGATCTTAGAAAGGGATGGTAGTTTCCACAAATAGCAGCCTGGAGGATCAATTCACATTTTGATGAAAGTGAATCTAACATTTTAAAAAATGCACCCAAATTAAATTAAATTCATGTGGATAGCTTTTTAAACTTCATAATATCTGAGTTAAGCTTTGGGTTTTGTAACATCTGAAAAATACAGATCTCATTCTACCTGTCCATATTCCAACTGTTGCTTTACTTGAAAAATTGATGAAAGCACTCAAGTATTTTTCTGTAATCTTGAATCTAATGCAAACAAATGACATGAATATTGCATAGTTAGGTCTACTAACATAAAACTTCAAATAAAGGGATATATGTTGTTAAAGCAGAAAAATTAAGGCAATCACCTTGAACAGCTTTACTAAAGGAGATAGAATACTTTGAAGGTTTGTGCTGATGCTTTAAAAGTCAATTATTAGAAAATAAGTAACAATAATAAATTTTCATTCTAGTTAAAAAAAATAACCAATAGGTAACTTTAAGAATTTTCTACCATGTCAAAACTATTCAGTTTATTGATATAGAATTTAAAATCATTATCTGAAATAATATTTTTTTTCAAAAAGGATAATTCACACAGGTTTTTTTCTGCTAATGAAAGATCCCTATTTAATTTACAAAATATGTTCCTGTTTTATTCTCTTAAAATAGAATCTTAAAATCAAAGGCTGATGATGAAATTCTCAGAGATCTGTATGTTTAGCCTTTGGGATAGCAGGGAGAGGAGACAGAGGTTGGCAATTGGGTCGTAATATATCTCAAATTTGGAAAAAGAACTAAAGGAGAGTAGGGTATTTAAGGCAGAGAAAAGAGAGTTGGAGAGAGAACAGCCACAAGTCAAAGCATTTTCGTTATAGAGGATTAATAATAACTTGAACATCAAAATCAAAGAAACTATAAGAACCAGTGATCAGGATTTGGGGTGGTTGAAGAAAAGTGAAACAAAGTATTAGGATCAGCAAACCAGTTATAGATTAAAATGTTAATCCTTTGTACTTTCCTTTCTCAGGGTTTTCTTGTCATTGCCTAAGGAAAATAAAGGGACTGCTATAATATGATATGTGAATGGAAAAAAATCTTAACTGAAAATTTTAACTGTGAATGAGATTGGAATGAATTTACTCATAAAATGAAGGAAGTTAGATTAGAAAGTATAATCACAAGCCATTCTCCAATTGATAAATGATCAAAGGATATGAACAGATAATTTTCAGATGAAGAAATTAAAACCATTTCTAGTCATATGAAAAAATGTTATAAATCACGATAGATCAGAGAAATGAAAAATTAAGACAACTCTGAGGTACCACTACACATCTCTCATATTGGCTAAGATGAAAATAAATGAAAAGATAATGATGAATGTTGGAGGGGATGTGGAAAAACTGGAACACTAATACATTGTTGATAGAGTTGTGAACTGATCCAACCATTCTGGAGACCAATTTGGAGGTATATCCAAAAAGCTAACAAACTGCAAATCCTTTGATCCATCAGTGTCTCTACTGGGTCTGTATGCCAAAGAAATTATAAAAAGGGAAAAGTTTGCACCCATATGTGCAAAAATATTTGTAGTAGATCTTTTTGTAGTGGAAAGGAACTGGGAACTGACTGGATACCCATCAGTTGAATGACTGAATAATAATGGCTGAATAAGTAATGGTATATGAATGCTTTGGAATATTATTGTTCTATAAGAAACTATCAGCAGAATGATTTCAAAGAGTCCTGGAGATTCTTACATGAACTGAGGCTAAGTGAAGTAAGTAGAATCAGGAGATCCATGTACATAGCAACAAGAAGATTATGTGACAATTGGTTCTGACTGATGTGAAACTTTTCAACAGTGAGGTTGATTCAAGCCAGTTCCAATGGTCTTGTGATTAAGAGAGCCATCTGCCCCCAGAGAGAGGACAATAGGAACTGGTATGGATTACAACCTAGTATTTTCATCTTTTTTGTTTGGTTTCATTTTGTTTTCTTTCTCAATTTTTTTTCCTTTTTGTTCTGATTTTTCTTGTACAGCATGATAATTGTAGAAATATGTATAGAAACATTACATATGTTGCATATATTGGATTATTTGCTATTTAGGAGAGGTATGGGGGAAGAGAGGGAAAAAATTTGGGGCACAAGGTTTTGCAAAGGTGAATGTTGAAAATTATTTATGCATGGTTTTTTTGTTTTTTTAATTATAACTTTTTATTTTCAAAATATATACATGGATAATTTTTTACATTCTTCCCTACAAAAACTTCTGTTCTAATGTTTTCCCTCCCTTTCTTCCCTCCCCTACTTGGCAAATGATTCAATATATGTCAAACACGTGCAATTCCTCTATATGTGTCTCCACAAATATGCTGCACACACACACACAAAAAAAGATCCAAAAGTGAAAAAAAAGAGAAAGAAAACAAAATTATGCATATGTTTTGAAAACAAAAAGCTTTAATAAAAAGAATATATTATACCACACTCAAAAAGGAAGTAGAATCAATTAATATATCATTTACCAAAAAAAAAAAAAAAAAAAAAAAAAAGAGTAAAAACATCAATGTTCAGATAGTTAAAAGTAAAAAGGAGTAAAATAGAATAACATATATTATGACTCAATTGGTAAATTCACAAAGAGAATAATGAACTCAGATAAAGCAACAGTTTAAAAATAGCCACGGTTAAGAAACAAAAACAAATTAAGCACTACTCCCCACATATTCTTCAATAAGATGACACTGATTTCCCTATTGTTTGTCCACCAAAACAACAATTATCCAATTCCATGTCATTTCCCCTGCCCAAATAGTTCTCTTTGTCTGTGTTTCTTGGATTTTCTAGCTTCTTTCCAGTCCAAAATAAAATCTCTGTCTACAGGAAACTTTTTCCAATGCCTCTTCATTCTACTATTAATCTATGTTTTCCTTTTTTATACAAAAGTGGTTACATGTTGTATTCTCTATTAGATTTTGAGCTCCTGAAGGATAAGGATTTTCTTTTATCTTTCTTTATATTTGTAGTTCTCAGCACAGTTCTTGACCCACAGTAGGTGCTTAATAAAATGTTTATTGATTAACTTCCCAGATTTCCTTTGTCATGATGTCCTTTGTCAGATAGAAAATACTGCATTACTGAGTCTCAAGCTCTCAAGGCTACATTCAGATGGGCAAACAAAAGCTAGGAAATAAAGCAATTTTCTAAAAGTTATATAAAAAATAAGCATCAGAGATGGTATTTGAACTAAAATGGGTATACCAAAAACCACAGTGGAAGAAGAGATATGATCAGAAGAAGTAAATCTGATCTGGATACAAATAAAAGTTCAAGGCAAGATGGAAAGATAAAAGGATTATCCTTAAACAAGAAGGTAGTTCTAAATTATAAGATACCATAGAAATTTGCTACATAGCAGAAGTGGAGTAAAAAACAGGCAGTGAGTTTGGTCAAATTAGTCCCATGGTTCCAATAAGAATGTTGATATGAAGAGAGAGACTTTTGATGACTAGGTTTCCCAGGTGGAGTCCAAACCTTATAAAGATTAGTTGAGTCCTAGAAGTAGAAAGCCTATATTTTCTCTTGATCCTTCTATTTATAAATTATTTGACTCTTTACAGTAATTAATTATCCTCCTTGAGGTTCTAGTTTCTTTATCTGTAAAATTGGAATATTTATCCTGCCAATCTCAGAGAATTTTGTAATGATCAAATAAAATTATAGATATGAAAGTTTTTTTTTAAAACTGTACATCACCATACAAATTTATGATTTTGTTGTTATCAAGTGGTTTTTCAGTTGTATTTGACCCTTCGTGTGTTTTTTCTTGGCAAAAGGTCTTTTTATAGATTGAACTGAGGCAAATAGATTTAAGTGATATGCCCAGGGTCACACAGTTAATAAGTATTCAAGGCTGCACTTGAACTCAAAGTCTTAAGTCTTCTTCATTCCAGGTCCAAATAAACAATAAACAATAAACAAATAAACAAATAAATAAAAGTTCAATTGATAGTAATAGTTTACCATTAGTTTCACACAGATAGATAAAGCAAAGATGACTTTGGACAAAAGAAAAGGAGAATGGATTAAGAAGCTCCCTTGATTGTTACTTCAAAGGCCCTTGAATTTATACTCAGTATATTCAAGCATTTCCCTTCTCCAATAAGCTTACCCATGGTCTGGATACATTCTGCCCTGGTGAAGGAAGAAAACAGATGTTAGGATTCCAAGGCATAGAAGAGAGCAGCCATTCCTTTGTACAGAGAAAGCTGCAGTCTTCCTTAGATGTAGGCAGTGATAGAGGAGGAAAAAACAAAGCAAAACAAAAACAAAACACTAGGTCTTGGGAGATGGATGATATCTAGATTCAAATCCTGTTTTGACACTAAATAGCTAAATGACTTTTTCAATCACTCCTCCTTTCTGTCTTTTTATTTAAAAAAATTAATAATATATATAAATAATAAATAAATATTTAATATTTTGATTATATTTTAAGTTCTGAAGTGTTTGTCTCCCTCCCTCCCCACCTTGCCCCAAAGATGGCCATCATTTCACAGCTATAGAGTATGAATGGTTATGTGTACATGTATATATTTTATATATTGCACATGTATATTAAGTGTATATGTATATCTATATGTGCCTATATGTACATATATAGAAAACCAAATCATGTATAGTTCTCTTTATCAATTCTTTCTCTGGATGCAGGAAGCACCTTCTTTATCTTCCTTCCACAGGTCCTTTGTAGTTTATGTGAGTGTTTATAATATTCAGAATTACTTAGTCTCTCAAAGTTGTTCTTAAAACAATTATTACTATGGCATGTGTATATATGTGTGTGTGTGTGTGTGTATGTATGTATATGATGTTCTCGGTTCTGCTCATTTCACACTTCATTATTTCATGTAACTTTTTACATGTTTTTTTTCCTAACATAAATTTTCATCATAATCATACACAAATTTGTTTAGCCATTCCCCATTTGATGAGCATCCCCTCAATTTCAAATACTTTGTTACCATACAGTTGCTATAATTATTTTAGAATATATAGGTTCTTTTTTCCTTTTCATTGTTCTCCTTGGGAAACAGATCTAATAGTGTCATTACTAGGGTCAAAGAGTTTTCATATTATTGTAACTCTTTGGGCATAATTCCAAATTATTTTCCAAAATGATTAAATCGGTTCATACTTCCACCAATATTGTATAAGTGTGTCAATTTTTTCCACATCCCCCCATCATTGTCATTTTCTGATTTTGTCATTATAGCCAAACTGGTGGATATGAGATAATATTTCAAAGTTTTTTTTTTTAATTTGCATTTTTCTAACCAATAAAGATTTTAGATCATTTTATATATCTATTATTTTTGATTTCTTCATAAAAAACTGTCTATTCATGTTCATTATTTATCAGTTGCAGAATATCTCATTCTTATTATGAATTTGACCAAGGTTCTGTATGTATTTGAAATATGAGACTTTTATCCGAGAAACTGTCCATAAATCACTGCCCTAAAATCTTTTACTTTCTAATTTGTACAGTTTTATTTGTACAAAACTTTTTTTAATTTCATATAATTAAAATCATTCACTTTATGTCTTACAATGCTCTCTATTTCTTTATTTATATTCTTCTCCTATACATAAGTCTGAAAGTAATATGTTCCATTTTTTCTAATTTACTTATGGTTTCTTTTATATTTCTGTCAGGTTCTATTTTATTCTTATATTAGTAAATGGCATAAGATATCGGTATATATGTAATTTTTGCTAGACTGCTTTCCAGTTTTCCCAAAAATTTTTACCAAAGTGTGATTTTTTTACTCCCAAAGCTTAAATCTTTACATTTTTCAATTACAAGGTTAATACAATAATTTGCTACTGTGTGTCATATGTCTACTCTTTTCTACTAATCTACTTTTTAATTTCTTAGTATGAAATAGTTTTGACAATTACTGCTTTACAATATAGTTTAAGATCCAGTATTCCTAAACCTCCTTCCTTTACATTTTTTCTCATTAATTCCTTTGATATTATTGATCTTTTGTTCTTCCAAATAAATTTTATTTTTTTTAGCTTAGTATTTTCTTTGTTAATTTAATTGGGATAGCAGTGAATAAGATTAGATAGAATTGTCATTTTTATTATACTAGCTCTATCTACCTATCAACAAAAAATTTCTCTCCAATTGCTTAAGTCTGGGCTTTATTTGTATAAAAACTGTGTAATTATGTTATGTAGTTCCTGGGTTTGTTTATTTTGGCAGATAATTTACCAATTATTTTATGCTACCTATAGTTATTTTAAATGGGGTTTCTTTTAATATCTCTTTCTGCTGGATTTTCTTGGTGATACATGTAGAGGGTCACAGACAGTGAGGAAACTCTGGGTAAGATATAAGACTCTTCAGCCCAAAGGGAACCTGCTAACAATGTCTGCTTTAGCTCTCCATCTCCCCTAAGGGCTTTTGATTTTCCTGAGAAATTAGGGGGCAGTGACAGCCTGTGTTGTGATTGAAGCAGAGTGATATCAGGTGGAAGAGTGATACCAAATTGGAATCTACATACAATACCAAGTTATTTATGTGGTCCCACATGTGCAGTATATACTTAGCACATGCCCAGTATTGTTTTTGTTACATAAGGGTATGAGAGTATAAAAAGGGGAAAGTCCTTGAAATAAACAGACTTCATTTTCCCACCATCCTCAGGAGTCCTGCCTCATCATTTCTCTACTAAGATAGTATATTTTAATCACCCCAGTGTGGGGGCTCTAGAAAGCATGGTACATTTTATCACACCAACTTGGGGCCTCTAGAAAGCAGGACACAACAGATACATAGAAATGCTAGTAATTTATTTGAATTTATTTTATATCCTGTTACTTTGCAAAAAATATTGTCTAAACTAGTTTTTAGTTAAATTTCTATGATTTTTCAAGTATATCACCATGTTGACTGCAAAAAGAAATAGTTTTTATTACCTCATTGCCCATTCCAATTCCTTTCATTTCTTTTTCTTCTCTTTTTACTTTTGTTATCATTTCTAAGATAATGCTGAATAATACTGGTGATAATGGCATCCTTATTTCACTCAATGTCATTGGGAATGCTTCTACCTTATAACCATTACAAATAATACTCGATAATGGTTCTAGTTTCTTATCATTTTAAGGAAAAAATCTATTTATATCTATGCTTTCAAGTGTTTTTAATAGAAATGAGTGTTGTATCTTATGATAAGCTTTTTCTATCTCTATATGATCATATGATTTTTGTTACTTTTGATATGATCAATTATGTTAATAGCTTTCATCATGTTAAATCTTCCCTGCATTCCTACTTTAAATCACAATATATAATCTTTGTGATATAATGTTGTAATCTCTTAGGTAGTATTACATTTAGGATTTTTGCATCCCTATTCATTAGTGAAATTGATTTATATTGTTCTTTCTCTAGTTTTTTTTTTTTTTTTCCTGGTTTGGATATCAGCACTAAACAGGTTAAGTGACTTGCCAGGGTCCACACAGGTCTCTGAGGCTACTTTTGAACTCAGGAAAAAGAGTCTTCCTGATTCTATTCCCGGAGTTCTATCTACTGTATATCACCTATCAATTCCCCCTCTTCCTTGATCTTTAGTGTTATTGTTTTTTAACATACCATAGAAAAAGTTGGACTTTCTAAGCTTCATTACATATATAACTATATGCTTATTGGAAAGAAAGATCTGTTCTAGTTATTATTCTGGGTTTCTTCCCTCTGGTAAAAATTCTAAGAGGAGGAAGATGTGTTAATAACAAGGACATTCTTGGGGGCTCTGGATGGATTCTTGGCAAAAAGTGTATGGATCTATTCCCACTTTCCAATAGCTTTGTTTTCCTTTACCCCTCTCACTCCAACCTGGTCATAAGTAGGGGAGCCATATGTCATTTCAGAGGGAGAAAAAGAGCAAGAACCCTGGCATGTAACAGAGAGAAAAAGACCGGCAGAGAGAAAGAACAATTAAAAGTAGGATTTTTAATTTGTCAGGGGTTCTGAGTCCATAAACGTTATTCCTTCCTAGACTTGTTAATAAGGTGTCAAAATCAAAGGACTTTTCACCATCCTCAACTATCTTTATCTCTTTGAAGCATCTGGCACTATTGAACACCTTTTTGTACTTAATATTCTCTGCTTTTAGAATTCTTTGATAAAGTTGTTTAATTTAATAGTGTCTTATTATTTTCTCCAATTACAAACCATAACAATTTTAACATTTCATTTATTACAAAATTTTGAGTTCCAAATTTTTCTCCTTCCCTCAATCCCCCTCCCTCTTCCAAAAATAGTAGGCAATTTGATATAGATTAAACATGTGGTATCATCTAAAGCATAGTTCCATATTAGTAACAGTTGTGAAAGAAAAACATGTTAAATGGGAAAAACATTTTAAAAATAAATTAAATGAAAAATATGCTTTGATCTTCATTCAGAATTTATCAATTTTTTATTTGGACATGATGGCAGTTTTCTTTGTGAGTCCTTTGTACTTGTCTTGGATCATTGTGTTATTGAGAAGAACTAAGTCATTCATAGTTGATCATCACATAATTCTACTGATATTGTGTACAATGTTTTCCTGATTCTACTCATTTCACTTTGCATCAGTTTGTATAAGTCTTTTCAAGTTTTTGTGAAATATGCCTGTTCATCATTTCTTATTACCCAATAGTATTCCATTACAATATCATACCATAGCTTGTATAACCATTCCCCAGTTGAAGGGCATTCTCTCAATTTTTGATATATTGCCATCACAAAACAAATCCTGGTTCAAAAAGTATGAACACGCTACTGTCTCCCTCAGTCTGTAGAGGAAGCCTAGTAACACTGTCTAGCCCCATCCTTTCCCCCCAGAAACAAACCAATTGTTTCTCTTGTCAATTTGTTTTCTTCAATTCCCGCTCTGACAAAATGAACAAAAAAATTAAAAGGGCTCTAACCATTGACAGCTTCTGTATGGATAGAGAGCAGACTTCAAACCCTGAGGAGACTAAAAACAGACTGTCTTCAGAGGAATCCCTTAAGGGGGATATGATCTGCTCCTCAATACACAAAACTCTCATAGAGGAAATCAAAAAGGCTCTCACAAGAGAGATAGAAAAGAAATGGAAAAAGGAAAGGGAAGCTTGGCAAGAGAGTCTGGAGAAGTCATCCAGAGTGGATAAAGAGATCAAATCAATGAGAAATAAAATTAGTGAGTTGGAAAAAGAAAATAGCTCTCTAAAAAATAAAATTGATGAAATGGAAAAAAAAATCCATAGAAGATAAAAACTAAATTGGACAGTTACAAAAAGATATTTAAAAAAAGTAAGTGAAGAAAATACATCATTGAAAATTAGAATCGAACAAGTAGAAATGAATGACTCAAGGAGAAACCAAGAAGTAGTCAAGCAAAACCAGAAAAACAAAACAATTGAAAAGAATGTAAAGTACCTTATTGGAAGGAAAACAGATCCAGGAGAGACAATTTGAGAATAATCGGACTCCCTGAAAAATGTGAGGGAAAAAAGAGCCTGGACACTATTTTCCAGGAAATTATCAAAGAGAACTGCCCAGACATTTTGTAAACACAGGGTAAAATAGACATTGAAAAAATTCATTAATCACCTACTGAAAGGGACCCTAAAATCAAAACACCAAGAAATATAGTAGCCAAGTTCAAGAACCATCAGACAAAGGAAAAAAATATTGGAAGCTACTAGAAAAACGCAATTCAGATATGGAGGAGCCACAATAAGGATAACCCAAGATCTAGCAGCATCCACATTAAAGGAATGAAGGGCCTGGAATATGATATTCCGAAAGGCTAAGGAACTTGGTATGCAGCCAAGAATAACTTACCCAGCAAAAATGAGCATCATTTTCCAGGGAAGAAGATGGACATTTAATGAAATAAATGAATTCCATTTATTCTTGATGAAAAAACCAGATCTACACAAAATGTTTTATCTTCAAATACAGAACTCAAGAGATTTCTAAAAAGATAAAAAGAAATCTTGAGAACTATATTTCTGCCATAAAGATATGTAAAGAACATATGTATAATTTGTCCTAGAAACTAGAGGTAGAAAGGAAATTATATCATAAAAAAGGGTAAAGTGATGGTACTACATCTCATAAAGAGGCAAAGGTGACCTCTTATATCTGAAAGAAAGAAAGGAGGGGATGAACATAGTGTGTATCAATAGACATATTCGATTTGTGGTGAAACTTCTTCCACTTCATTGAAAAGTGGGAGGGAAGGAATAAGCTAAGGGGAAGGGAATACAGAAATTGTGAGGTAAAATAGGGGGAGGAACTTTAAAGTGGGGGATGGATACTAAAAAGGGAGGGCTGTGAAAAACAAGTGGTGCTCACAAGTTTAATACTGGGTAGGGGGGGTAAGAAAGAAGGAAAGGAGAAAAAGCATAAGCAGGGGTTAACAGGATAGCAAACAATATAGAATTAGTCATTCTAACCATAAATGTGAATGGGGTAAACTCTCCCATAAAGAGGAAGCAGTTAGCAGCCTGGATTAAAAGTCAGAATCCTACTATATGTTGTTTACAGGAAACACACTTGAAATAGGGTGATACATTCAGAATAAAAGTAAAAGGGTGGAGCAGAATCTACTATGCTTCAGATGAAGCCAAAAAAGCAGGAGTAGCCATCCTCATCTCAGATCAAGCAAAAACAAAAATTGATCTAATTAAAAGAGATAAGGAAGGGCATTATATCCTGCTAAAGGGTTGCATAGATAATGAAGCAGTATCAATACTAAACATATTCGCACCAAGTGGTGCAGCATCTAAATTCTTAAAAGAGAAATTAAGAGAGCTTCAAAAAGAAATAGATAGCAAAACTATAATAGTGAGAGATCTCAACCTTGCACTCTCAGAATTAGATAAATCAAACCACAAAATAAATAAGAAAGAAGTCAAAGAGGTAAATAGAATACTAGAAAAGTTTGATATGATAGATCTTTGGCAAAAGCTAAATGGAGACAGAAAGGAGTACACTTTCTTTTCAGCAGTTCATGGAACCTATATAAAAATTGATCATATACTAGGACATAAAAATCTCAAAATCAAATGCAGTAAGGCAGAAATAGTAAATGCATCCCTTTCAGACCACAATGCAATCAAAACTACATTTAATAAAAAGCCAGGTGAAAATAGACCAAAAAATAATTGGAAACTAAATAATCTTATACTAAATAATGATTGGATAAAACAGCAAATCATAGGCTTAATTAATAACTTCACCCAAGAAAATGACAATAATGAGACATCATACCAAAATGTGTGGGATACAGCCAAAGCAGTAATAAGGGGAAGTTTTATATTTCTAGAGGCCTACTTGCATAAACTAGAGAAAGAGAGGATCAATGAGGGCTTACAACTAAAATTGCTAGAAAAGGAACAAATTAAAAACCCCCAGACAAACACAAAACTTGAAATTCTAAAAATAAAAGGTGAGATTAATAAAATTGAAAGTAAAAAAAAAGTTAAAAAAAAAAGCCTTAAGCACTCTGCTGTTCTGGATTCAAGTACACCTTTTCAGAGTTCTAACTCTCTACATGAAACTAAGAAGGGAAGAAGAATAGGAATAAATATGGGAGGAGGGGAAGATGTAGAAAGGAGAAGGAAAATGGGAAACATGAGGTTTAAAAGGAGAGGAACTGCAACATGGTTCCAAGACTGGGTGGCAAATAAATATTTGTGGCGCATTAATGGATTATGTACAATTGTTATCCACATAAACAAATTAACAAGTCTTATGATTCAATGTATATAGTAATTCTATTTATCTTTTGTGGCCTTTAAATGTTGAATGATCTGGCTTTTCACACAAATATAGCTTTCTTATTTCTAAGCCAACAACATTGTTCAGTTATACCATCCACAGACTGGTAGTTTCAAGGAGCCCATTTTGTGACCCCAAAATTTAACATGAACATCAACTATTAGTGTATTTCTTTATGAATGTTTCTCTAGAATCTTAAGATTTTTCCTTTGGAAAAGTCCCCCCTGGATAGGGAACTTCTGATACAATCTATGGGACTTAAAAACCATGATTTATTTTCTACTAAAGTGTCAAAAGACCTTTCACATTTCTTATTTGACACTTCAATAAATTCCTATAAGTTAGGAAGGGATTATCATTCCCATTTTAAAGACAAACAAATTGAGACTTTATAAGATTAAATGACTTTCTTAATTAATTAATGGAGATGCTTAGACTAGAAGACATCTTTTCTATTTCAAAGACCATTCCTTTTCTCATTGGACTTTTATTAATGGCCTGCCAAGTAAGTCCCCCAAGAATGGGCATTACCATCATTCAAGTCCATTTAAAAGCACTTATAGGAATCCTTGTCAGTTTGAATTTTGCTACTTTTCTTGTTTCTTCCTGAAGCTTCGGACTTTACATTCTGTCTGCCAAAGATGACTATCTCAAACCAAAACCTCATTCCTTCCAACTCTGACTTTATCATCCTGCTTTTTGTTAACTTTGTATTTATTCTGTTTCTTTTCCCATTATATCTGAAAGGAGATAGATCATTGATCAGAAAGCAATGACATCTTTTTTATTATATCTTTTTATTTACAAAACATATGCATGGGTAATTTTTTCAAAACTGACCCTTCTAAAATCTTCTGTTCCAAATTTTCTCCTCCTTCCCCCACCCCCTCCCTCAGATGGCAGTCTACATGCTAATAAATATTAAATGTGTTAAAATATATGTTAAATTTGATATATCTATTTATATTTATATAGTTATCTTTCTGTACAAGAAAAATCGTATCTAGAAAGGAAAAAAAAACTGAGAAGGAAAACAAAAATTCAAGCAAACAATAACAGGAGTGAGAAACACTTGTTTCCCAAAGTCCTCTCTCTGGGTTTAGATTGTTCTCTTCATTACTCAACAATTGGAATTGGTTTGAATTATCTCATCGTTGAAGAGAGCCACAAATGACACCATTGTTGCCATTTCCTATCTCTCATGACATTTTGTGTGTGTGTGTGTGTGTGTGTGTGTGTGTGTGTGTGTGTGTGTGTGCGTGCTGAAAATTATTGGAATCTTTCTTAACTTTTGAATCCCAGAGGTCTACCTTTGGTTATGACAATGCATAATCCTTTACACCCTTAAACTTGGTCCTTCATGGTACCTGGCTTATGGACTTCTAAAATGTGTCTATGCCACTGTCTTATTTTGGAACTTTTCTTAGCACCTGGACTCTCCTTCCCCTGGAAGATCCTGACACTCCTGAAACCTTTTTCAACTTGAAATATCCTTCCATAAGGCCCAACTCCTTTTCACATTAGTTAATTCCTCCTGAGGTCTTCATTGCTAATCTTGTCCTGTTTCTGGATTTTGTATTTCAAAACTATGTCCCCCTCCTCCTCCACCCACCCATATATGCTCTCAGTCTCCCTCCTTCCTACTTGTCATCTCCCCTTTGTGTTGTCTTCCCTGTTAGAATGTAAATTCCTTTAGGACAGGGACTAGTTTTCTCTTTGCTTGTATTCATATCCTCAGGATTTAACAGACAGTAAGTGCTAGATAAATCATCTTTCTCTCCCTCCTTTCTATTCCTTCCTCCCTCCCTTCTTTCCTCTCTTCTTCCCTTCTACTCTTTTTCTCTTTTTTCTTCCCTCTCTCCCTTCCTTCCTTCCCTCTTCCTTTCCTTTCTCCTTCCCTTCTCTTCTCCCTTTCCTTCCCTTCCCCCTTTCTTTCTCCTTTCTCTTTCTTTCCTTTCCCTTCTCCCTTTCCCTTTCTCCCTTCCCCCTTCCCTTTATTTCCTTTCTTCTCCTTTCTTCTTTCCTTTCCTTTCCTTTCCTCTTTTCTTCCTTTTCCCTTTATAATGTCACTGTGCAATTGGGGGGGGGTACTTTTTGAACTGTGATAGATACACTCAGGCTAGCTAAGGAGCCCTTAAGCATTATGAAATCTGTCTTTTGAAATTACTTTCCTGAAGTTCCTTTTGATTGCCCCAGTATATCTTTTTTCTATTATTTTTTTAAAATTCTTTTTATTTGCATCATACTACTCCTACTCTTCTCAGCAAATCATTCCCCTAGATGGCAAAGTTGAGAAGAACAAAAAGATATTGGGACCTTTGTCAGTTCAATTAAAAACAAATTTATTAAGAACCTTTATGTACCAGATCTTGTGCTAAGCACTAGGATATATTTAGGGGAAAAAAAGTTTACTAATTTGAAAGACTATACATAAAAGGAAACCTGAAAATAGGGTTGTTGTGGGGAAGGAAGGACAGCAGGGGACAAGGCATCTTGTTTTATGAATTTCAGACCAAAGAGAGATGAAGATAGAAAATAGAATGAACTTCAAAGTCTCCATCATTCCCTCTATAAAGAAGATCATTAGGTGTTCTACTTTCTAGCTCTCCCATCAGAAGGGAGAAGAGGCTGAGAGAGTTAGGAAGATGTTGAGGGTGCCCTAGAAATAAATTCTTTTCCTCAGTATTAGGGTATCAACAGAATCAAGATAAATATTTAACTTCACCCAAAAGTTGTCTGTGCCTACTCATGTAGGGGATATGTCCACTCCTTCTAGTTACAATGATATTTTAGGAAGTCAAGTTGGTTTTAGAAAGACGTTGGACCATAAAAAGATATTTAATATTCAATAAAGCTTCTTGCCCTTTGCCATAATGACGTGTCTCAGTACTCTGATTGAGATCTCATTGAAAATTTGGACTATAGGTTCTATTATCTACTCACCTAATAAACTTGAAATAATCATTCCTTAAATATGCATTTTAAGAGCTGTCTTTACTTCTGTTTTACGTTTACTATCTTATGGGTTAGATATCCAGGACTTAGAACCAGCCTTTGACAAAATGCTACCAAAATAGGTGGCCAAGTTCATTTTATGGATTTCTTCATTTTTTTTTTTACTTTCCCTCCTGTATTCCCCAGTTGCACAGTGCCATTATAAGGCCTCCTCACTCTCACCCTGGACCATACAATTTGCTGCCCCTACCCTTGAATCCTATTTGCCCCCAAGAAACATCTGTCATTTTAAAATAGGCTTGGGTATGTTTTTCAATTGAATTTAGCATTCATTAAATACATACTATATACAATATTTGTATATTTGTGTATATTATATTACATTATATGTATTGCATTTTATATATTTTATTACATATAAATATATACAGAGTATTATGATACATGGAAGAAATACAAAGTTTAAATATGAATGAGGCTTTGGCTTTTGAAGGTCATGTTATTATTTGATATGTGTATTAGAGAGTTGCCAAAGAACAAAGAACTCTGATATTGAAGGGAGAGAGTTCCTGCCAACTGAGAACATAGGAAAAGGCTTACTCAAGCAAGTGGCATTTTGGTTGATTTTTAAAGTGTGGCTTGGATTTTAAAAGGAGGGGAGGAGCGAGGGGAGAGAGAGAGAGAGAGAGAGAGAGAGAGAGAGAGAGAGAGAGAGAGAGAGAGAGAAAGGGGGGGCAGGGAGGGAGAGAGAGAGAGAAAAGAAGAAGAAGAAGAAGAAGAAGAAGAAGAAGAAGAAGAAGAAGAAGAAGAAGAAGAAGAAGAAGAAGAAGAAGAAGAAGAAGAAGAAGAAGAAGAAGAAGAAGAGAAGAGAAGAGAAGAGAAGAGAAGAGAAGAGAAGAGAAGAGAAGAGAAGAGAAGAGAAGAGAAGAGAAGAGAAGAGAAGAGAAGGGGAAGGGAGGAGAGGGGAGGGGAGAGGAGGGGAGGGAAAGGTAGAGGAAGGGAGCGGAGAAGGAGGAAGGGGAGCAGGAGGAAGGAAGGAAGGAAGGAAGGAAGGAAGGAAGGAAGGAAGGAAGGAAGGAAGGAAGGAAGGAAGGAAGGAAGGAAGGAAGAAGGGAAGGGAAGGGAAGAAGAGGGAAGAAGAAAGAAAGGGAACATTTTAAAGGAAAAGGATCAATATGATACTAACCCTAATTTTGACCTGTTCAATTTGTGTTCAGATTTGCAGATACAGCAGAATAACATGAGCTGAGGTAGAAAAAGGAGGCTGGCACCAGATATTGGAGGCAGAGGACTTTGACCTTAATTCAATTGACATTTAAACAGTCACTGAAGATTATTGAGTGGTAATAACATGAAGGTGACAATTTTGCATAGTAAAGAGAAAGCTGAACTTGGACTCAGGAAGATCTGACTTTGAATCCTGACTCAAGTGTTTATTAGTTCTGTTATTGGCCTATAGTCATTTAACTGCATTAATTTTCAGTTTTCTCATCTGTAAAATGGGGATAATAGTAGGATAATAGTAGAGAAATATTTTTAAAGTGCTTTGCATGGCTTAAAGTGCTCTCTCCTCCATCTTTCTCCTTCTCTCTTTTTCTCTGCTTCTCTGTCTCCATCACTGTCTGTATATGTGTGTGTGTGTGTGTAAAATGTAAATATATGTGCATGTATATGTATATACACATGTGGCTCAGACACAGGGGGTAAACTGAGACAGGGGCAGAGTCAAAGTACTGAGAGTGGAAACGGAACTCTGACAGAGTGGGGTGAGTTTCCGGAGATGAGATGACATAATCAGGGGGAGGCACCCTGGACATGGGGAGAGGCATCTTGATAAAACAGTATCTGATATTCTAATAGTTTGGAATGGGGAGAGGCATTCTGATATTCTATAAAGTATTCTGATAAAGAGGGAGGGGAGGTTTTGCAGAACTGAGTAGCAGGGAAACTGAGGCAGGACTGAGTCAGGATAATTAGGGAAACTGAATCAAGACAATAAAAGAGAACTATGGCATAACAATATAAATGTATATTTATATGTATGTGTTATCTCTATATGAATCCTATCTATTAGTTTTCAACATTATTGTTGCCTCCTATATATCAGATCATAAGGGAGACTTTCGGGTACTTTGGACTAGGACTACCGGGGGGTAGAGGAAATTAGAATGATTTTCACAAACCCTGTACTTTTTAGGTCTTGTACTACTATGGTATTTGGCAAATGAAACAGAGTCAGTCAGTGATAAGAAGAAAAAAAAGGGAATTAGAGGAAAGATCTGAAGCTTTTTACATATAACTCTCCCACCTCTATAATCAATATGGTGAATTTATTAGACCTGTCCTTTCTCTCTTTAATTCACACTTCTCAAGTTCCCATTTGCCTTATTTGACTTTTTCATTTATATGACTATGTTTTTCAAAGTATTTTATATCACATAATATGTCTTTATATAAAATATGTGATTAAGATTGGCACGCTCTAATTTCATGAAGAAAGCTATTTAGTATTAGTATTTCATATTGCCTTAAGGCCATTTTAATATGGCAATTAGGAGTTTGTTGAAAATGTGTGCCTTAAGGCCATTTTAATATGGCAATTAGGAGTTTGTTGAAAATGTGGGCTATAAGTATATTCATGTATGTACATTTTAATATATAAAGGTATAATAGGTAAACATTGTGTATATGTATTATATATCCTTTTGCATGAAAGCTTAGTAATTTTAATTTCACAGCATTAAGCTTCAATTGTTTGCTGCTTGTTCTCTGCATTTACACTGTTGTAGTCATTGAGTTTCTAGTATTTAATTTACTTCTATTTGTTTCACTTTCCATTAGTTCATATAATTCTTTCCATGCTTCATTGTATTCCCCTATTCATTGTTTCTTATAGTGCAATAATGTTCTATTCCATTAACATACCACAATTTGCTTAGCTATTCCTCATTCAAAGGGCAACTACTTTTCTTCCAGATGTTTGTATGAACAATAAAAAAAATAATAAAATAAGACCTCTGTTGCCTTCCCCTGTCACCAATGAAATTTTTGTGTTGAACCTCTTGGCAGAGTCTCTTAATTCTTTTAATCCAGGTCTCTAACTCTAGTTATGACCACATAGTTCCCTGCCCCAGCTGTCACCTCTTTATATGTGATCCTTCCAGGCCTATTTTTGGCATTCTAAACATGTTATATCCATTTTTAACTTCAAGTCCCTTCTTCTATTGGTGCTATATAATTCTTAATTGCCTCCCAGAATATTTGATCCAAATTTCTTCCAATAGTGCATTAGTATCTTCATTTTTCTGACATTGAAAAGACATTACAATCTATTTTAAATAATACTTTCCTTTTCCCCAAGTTTCACATAAAAACAACTTTTAACATTTCTTTCAATTTCTCTTTAAATTCTCTTCATTCCTCTTTCTTTTATCTTTAAGATGATAAACAATCTGATAGATTATACATGTGAAATTACATAAAACATATTTCCATATCAGTTATTTTATAGAACCAAAGAAAAATGAAGAAAGAAAATGAAAAATCAGACTACATCAGTTCTTTGGAAGCAGATAGTAATTGTTATCATGAGTCCTTTGGGATTGTCTTAGATGATTGTATTGTTGAAAATAGAAAATAGAAAATGAAAAAAGTGTCATTCATATTTATGTATATATACATTATTGTTCTCATTGTGTATAATGTTCTATTTCTGCTAACTTCACTCTGCATCAGTTCATGTAAATATCTTCAGGTTTTTTCTGAAATTATTCTGCTCATCATTTCTTGTAACATAATAGTATTCCATAGCAATCATTTACTATAACTTGTTTAGCCATTCCTAAATTGAAGGGCATCACCTTAAATTCCAATTCTTTACCACCATAAAAAGAGCTTCTGTAAATATTTTTGTATTAAAAGGTCTTCCCCCTGACCTTTTTAAATTTCTTTGGGATCTAGTAGTAATATTTCTGGATCAAATGGTATGATTTTGATAGCCCTATGGACATCGTTCCTATTTTCTACAATGGTTAAATCAGTACATAAAGCTACCAACAATGCAATAGTGTCCCAATTTTCCCACATCCTCTCCAACATTTATCATTTTCCTCTTCTGCTATATCTGCCAATTTTATAGGCATGAGATTGTACCTTAGAGTTGTTTTAATTTTCATTTCTCTAATCAATAGTTATTTAAAGCATTTTTATAAGATTATGGATAGCTTTGATTTCTTTGTTTGAAAACTGCCTATTCATATTTCTTGAACATTTATCATCTGGAGAATGATGTGCATTCCTATGAATTCAACTAATTTCTCTATATATTTGAAAAATGAGATACACTTTATCAGATACACTTGTAAAAAAAAAATTTACCCCCGGATTTTTACTTTCCTTCTAATTTAAGTTCCATTGATTGTGTGTGTGTGTAAAATTGTTTTAAATTTAACATAACTAAAATTATTCATTTTACATTTTGTAATGATTGCTATCTCACTCTCTTTTTTTGAAGGCATCTTAAATTCTTCCTTTCTCCATAGATATGACAGATAAACTATTCTATGCTCCCTAAGTTGCTTGTGGCATCCTGTTTATGTCTAAACTATGTGTCCCTTTTGACCTTATCTTGGTATCCTCACCATCTATTTTTTTTTTATTTATTTTTTTTTATTTTATTATATATATATATATATATATATATTTTATAATATTATCCCTTGTATTCATTTTTCCAATTTACCCCCCCTCCCTCTATTCCCTCCCCCCGACGACAGGCAATACCATACATTTTACATGTGTTACAATATAGTCTAGGTACAATACATGTGTGCGAATATCATTTTCTTGTTGCACAATAAACATTAGAATCCGAAGGTACATGCAACCTGGGCAGACAGATATTAGTGCTAACAATTTTCATTCCCCTCCCAGTGTTTCTTCTCTGGGTGCAGCTACCTCTGTCCATCATTGATCAACTGGAAGTGAGTTGGATCTTCTTTATGTTGAAGATTTCCACTTCTATCAGAATACATCCTCATACAGTATTGTTGTTAAAGTGTACAGTGATCTTCTGGTTCTGCTCATTTCACTCAGCATCAGTTGATTTAAGTCTCTCCAGGCCTCTCTATATTCCTCCTGCTGGTCATTTCTTACCGAGCAATAATATTCCATAACCTTCATATACCACAATTTACCCAACCATTCTCCAACTGATGGACATCCATTCATCCTCCAGTTTCTAGCTACAACAAAAAGAGCTGCCACAAACATTTTGGCACATATATGTCTCTTTCCGCTCTTTAGTATTTCTTTGGGATATAATCCCAGTAGTAGCGCTGCTGGGTCAAAGGGTATGCACAGTTTGATAACTTTTTGGGCATAATTCCAGATTGCTCTCCAGAATGGCTGGATTCTTTCACAACTCCACCAGCAATGTATTAGTGTCCCAGTTTCCCCACATCCCCTCCAACATTTGTCATTATTTGTTCCTGTCATCTTAGCCAATCTGACAGGTGTGTAGTGGTATCTCAGAGTGGTCTTAATTTGCATTTCTCTGATCAGTAGTGATTTGGAACACTCTTTCATGTGAGTGGATATAGTTTCAATTTCTTCCTCTGAGAATTGTCTGTTCATATCCTTTGACCATTTATCAATTGGAGAATGGTTCGGTTTCTTATAAATTAGGGTCAGTTCTCTATATATTTTGGAAATGAGACCTTTGTCAGAACCTTTGTTTTTAAAAATATTTTCCCAATTTGTTACTTCCCTTCTAATCTTATTTGCATTAGTATTATTTGTACAGAAACTTTTTAGTTTGATGTAATCAAAATCTTCTATTTTGTGATCAATAATGATCTCTAGTTCTCCTCTGGTCATAAATTCCTTCCTCCTCCACAAGTCTGAGAGGTAGATTATCCTCTGTTCCTCTAATCTATTTATTATCTCCCTCTTTATGCCTAAATCATGGACCCATTTTGATCTTATCTTGGTATATGGTGTTAAGTGTGGATCCATATCTAATTTCTGCCATACTAATTTCCAGTTTTCCCAACAGTTTTTTCCGAATAATGAATTTTTATCCCTAATGTTGGAATCTTTGGGTTTGTCAAAGATTAGATTGCTATAGATGTACCCTTTTTTGTCCTTTGTATCTAATCTGTTCCACTGATCTACCGGTCTATTTCGTAGCCAATACCAAATGGTTTTGGTGACTGCTGCTATATAATATAGCTTTAGATCAGGTACACTTAGACCACCTTCCTCTGAGTTTTTTTTCATTAGTTCCCTTGCAATTCTTGACCTTTTATTCTTCCATATGAATTTTGTTGTTATTTTTTCTAGGTCATTAAAATAGTTTCTTGGGAGTCTGATTGGTATAGCACTAAATAAATAGATTAGTTTGGGGAGTATTGTCATCTTTATTATATTCGCTCGGCCTATCCAAGAGCACTGAATGTCTTTCCAATTATTTAAATCTGATTTTATTTTTGTGGCAAGTGTTTTGTAATTTTTCTCATATAATTCCTGACTTTTCTTTGGTAGATGGATTCCCAAATATTTTATACTCTCAACATTTGTTTGGAATGGAATTTCTCTTTGTATCTCTTGCTGTTGCATTTTGTTAGTGATATATAAAAATGCCGAGGATTTATGTGGATTTATTTTGTATCCTGCCACTTTGCTGAAATTTTGAATTATTTCTAGTAGCTTTTTAGCAGAGTCTTTGGGGTTCTCTAAGTATACCATCATGTCATCTGCAAAAAGTGATAGTTTGATTTCCTCATTTCCTACTCTAATTCCTTGAATCTCTTTCTCGGCTCTTATTGCCGAGGCTAGCGTTTCTAGTACTATATTGAATAGTAATGGTGATAGTGGGCAACCTTGTTTCACTCCTGATCTTACTGGGAAAGGTTGCAGTTTATTTCTATTGCATATTATGCTTACTGACGGTCTTAAATATATACTCCTGATTATTCTAAGGAATAATCCATTTATTCCTATACTCTCAAGAGTTTTTAGTAGGAATGGATGTTGGATTTTGTCAAATGCTTTTTCTGCATCTATTGAGATGATCATATGGTTCTTATTAATTTGATTATTAATATGGTCAATTATATTAATAGTTTTCCTAATATTAAACCAGCCCTGCATTCCTGGAATAAATCCTACTTGATCATAGTGTATTATCTTGGAGATGATTTTCTGAAGTCTTTTTGCTAATATCTTATTTAAGATTTTAGCATCAATATTCATTAAGGAGATTGGTCTATAATTTTCTTTCTCAGTTTTCGATCGACCAGGTTTAGGTATCAGTACCATGTCTGTGTCATAAAAGGAATTTGGTAGGACTCCTTCATCCCCTATTTTTTCAAATAATTTATATAACATTGGGGCTAATTGTTCTTTAAATGTTTGGTAGAATTCACATGTGAATCCATCTGGCCCTGGGGATTTTTTCCTGGGGAGTTGATTAATAGCTTGTTCTATTTCTTTTTCTGAAATGGGACTATTTAAGCAATTTATCTCCTCCTCTGTTAATCTAGGGAGCCTATATTTTTGGAGGAAGTCATCCATTTCACTTAAGTTATCAAATTTATTGGCATAAAGTTGGGCAAAGTAACTCCTTATTATTTCTCTAATTTCCTCTTCATTGGTGGAAAGATCCCCCTTTTCATTTGTAAGACTATCAATTTGATTTTCCTCTTTCTTTTTTTTGATCAAATTTACCAAAGGTTTATCTATTTTATTGGCTTTTTCATAAAACCAACTCTTGGTTTTATTTATTAATTCAATAGTTTTTTTACTTTCAATTTTATTGATTTCTCCTTTTAATTTTTGTATTTCGAGTTTAATTTTTGGTTGGGGGTTTATAATTTGGTCTTTTTCTAGCCTTTTAAGTTGTAAGCCCAATTCGTTAATCTTCTCTTTCTCAATTTTCTTCAAATAAGCCTCTAAAGATATAAAATTTCCCCTTATTACTGCTTTAGCTGCATCCCAAAGATTTTGATATGATGTCTCATCATTATCATTATCTTGGGTGAAATTGTTAATTGTTTCTATAATTTGCTCTTTCACCCAGTCATTCTTTAAGATGAGATTATTCAGTTTCCAATTACTTTTTGGTCTATTTACCCCTAACTTTTTACTGAATGTAGCTTTTATTGCATTGTGATCTGAGAAGAAGGCATTTATTATTTCTGCCTTCCTACATTTAATTTTGAGATCTTTATGTCCTAATATATGGTCAATTTTTGTATAGGATCCATGAACTGCTGAGAAGAAAGTATATTCCTTCCTATTGCCATTCAGTTTTCTCCAAAGGTCTATCATACCTAGTTTTTCTAATGTTCTATTTACTTTTTTAATGTCTTTCTTGTTTGTTTTGTGGTTTGATTTGTCTAAATCTGAGAGTGCAAGGTTGAGATCTCCCACTATTATAGTTTTACTGTCTATTTCTTCTTGCAGTTCTCTTAACTTTTCCTTTAGAAAGTTAGATGCTATACCACTTGGTGCATATATGTTTAGTATTGATATGGCTTCATTATTTATGCTACCTTTCAGCAGGATATAGTTTCCTTCCTTATCTTTTTTAACGAGATCTACTTCTGCTTTTGCTTGATCTGAGATAAGGATAGCTACCCCTGCTTTTTTGTCTTTACCTGAAGCATAATAAGCTCTGTTCCAACCTTTTACCTTTACTCTGTATGTATCTCCCTGCTTTAAGTGTGTTTCCTGTAGACAACATATTGTAGGGTTCTGCTTTTTGATCCAATCTGCTATCCGTCTCCGTTTGATGGGATCGTTCATCCCATTTACATTTACAGTTAAAATTACTAATTCTGTATTTCCTGCCATCGTATTATCCCCAGATTATACTTTTTTCCCTTGACCCCCCTGATCCCCCTCCCCGATATTTAATTTACAGACCCCCCTTGTGACGCGCAACCCTCCCTCTTTTTTTTTTTTTTTAGGATCCCTCCCCCCTCCCTCCAAGTCCCTTCACTTATTCTCCTTTTCCTTTCCCCTTTTCCTCTCCCCCCTTTTAATGAGGTGAGAGAAAATTCTCTGAAAAACAAATATGTTAATTATTTACTCTTTGAGCCTCTTCTGATGAGAGTAAGATTCACACAATGATTCTCCCCCTCACTAAGTTCCCTCAGATATGGTGTATTTTCTATGTCTCTTCCTGGGATGTAGTTTCCCTCTTTTTATCACTCCTTCCCCTTTTTCTGAACCGACCTCCTTCCCTTTACCACACCCCCCTTTTTTTCTTTTATATCAGTAAAATCAAATTATCCTTGAGTATTTTTTATATACCCACAACAAAGTTACAGTTCTCAAGGGTTCTGTGTACCTTTTTCTGTTTCTCTTCAGTCTTGTGGATGTAGATCAAATTTTTTGTTTAAGTCTGTTTTTTTTCTTAGAAACATATAGAATTCCTCTGTTTCATTGAATGACCATCTTCTTCCATGGAAAAAGATGCTAAACTTAGCTGGGTAGTTCATTCTTGGTTGCAGTCCTTGATCTTTTGCCTTTCGGAATATCAGGTTCCAGGCCCTTCTATCTTTTAATGTGGAGGCAGCCAGATCTTGGGTGACCCTTATTGTGGCACCTTGGTATTTAAATTGTTTTTTTCTAGCTGCTTGCAGGATTTTCTCCTTTGTGTGGTAATTCTGCAGCTTAGCCACAATATTCCGTGGTGTTCTTTTTTTAGGGTCTATTTCAGAAGGAGTTCGATGAATTCTTTCCACATCTACTTTCCCTTCTGTTTCTATTATCTCTGGACAGTTCTCTTTGATAATTTCCTGTAAAATAGAATCTAGGCTCTTTTTTTGGTCATAGTTTTCTGGAAGTCCAATAATCCGCAGATTATCTCTCCTAGATCTATTTTCCAGGTCTATAGATTTTCCCAGTAAGTATTTGACGTTGTTCTCCAGCTTCTCATTTTTTTTGTTTTGTTTGACTGATTCTTGGGTTCTCTGTGAATCATTCATTTCTATTTGTTCCATCCTGACTTTTAAGGAGTTATTTTCTTCTTTCACAGTTTTTAGTTCTTTTTGTAAATGCCCAATTTCGTTTTTAAATGAATTATTTTGCTCTATTGAGTTTTTTTCCATTTCCCTAATTTTTTTTTTTTGAGAATTATTTTCTTTTTCCAATTCAGAAATTCTATTTTCTTGAGACTTTTTTATCTTTTCCAATTCAGAAATCCTACTTTCCTGTGTTTTTTTAACCTTTTCTAATTCACTAATTTTGTTTCCCTGCATCTCCTGTGAATTCTTTATTTTTTCCAACTCCAATTTCAGGACATTGTTATTCTCTATCATAACTTCCCTTTCTTTTCCCCATTTTTCTTCGATCTCCCTCAATTTCTTAAGAGCTTCTTCTAGGAGAGAGTTATGTGATGGGGGGCAGGAATCGTTCCCCTTTAGGTTGTTATCTGATTCTCTGCTGTCAACTTCCTCGGGGTTGGACACCCGCTCTTTCTCTGTATAGAAGGAATCTATGGTTTTTCTAGCTTTTTTGCTCATACTTAAAAAAAATCTTTTGGGGTCTGTCCCTGGGGTAGGAAATTATTTACTTCTTTACCAGCTTCCTCCCAGACCGGATGGATGCAGCGGCTCCTGAGCCTGAGCTAAGATAGAGCTCTGGGAGAGAGTTCCCCACCCCCTCCCTGGAAGTGCCTCAGAGGTGATTAGCACTGCTGTGCTTCCAGAGGGCGTAGAATAGTGAAGACAGCAAGAAGCCCAGCCTATGTGTCCGGGTGGGGAGTGGATGTCTGCAGCAGGTGACGTGAGAAGCCCCTGCGCTCAAACTGGAAGTGTCTGCCAGAAACCGCGGTCCCTAGTTCAAAGGTTCCGCTTCTCTGGGACTTCCTGGAGCTGAGTTCCACTCCCTCCAGCTAAGCTAGGCAGTGTGTGTTGCCTTGGGCCGTATCCACCCACTTGTCAGTCTCTTAACTATTCTCAGGAGGGAGCTGAGGCCACACCCCCTGGTGCTGAGATCTGCTGAGTCACCCCCAGGGTCCGGGGAAAATCTAATCTGAGTTTTAAAATATTTTGGCTTTCTCTTCTGAACTGCTAAATAATTAGCAGAGAAGAGCTAACAGCCTGTGCCAGATTCCTTTACCTCAGTGGCTTCTCTGATCCCAGAGCCCTTCCCAGTGCAATGGGCGCAGTGTGCCCCTACCCCACCGTCTGTGCTGGTCTTTCTTATTCCTCCCCTGAGAACTGACCTTTCCTGTTGAAACTCCAGATTCTCTTCAGCTGGTAAGTCGTGCTTCCAGTCCTTGTGGTATCTATCAGTCCTGAGCTAATTTTGAGACTTAATTTATCTAATTGGTTGTGAGGGAGTGAGGACGTTCACTGAGTCGTGTGTTTCTTCTCCGCCATCTTGGCTCCGCCCCCCCCTCACCATCTATTTTTTAAATTTCTTTTTATCATTATGCACTTGACAAACATCATCAAGTCATTTCCATATTCAAGGAATACAGAAAAATAATGTCAGCTGAAAGCACTGAATCTCTGATATTTATAGCATTTTTATTTGTTTTGGCAGAATAGAGGTAGAGTATGTTTATTTAGGACCTTACATTCTCTTGGGATTTGGAATAATCTTTGAAAGAGAAGTACTTATGAGACCATTTATCTATTTAGCTTCATTTCTCCATGACAAAGACAGGAACCTTATGAGTGTTGGGAAAGTAAATCAGATTTAGAGATTTTTCATTGTGTCCCTTATGTATGCATGAAAATATCTGCTGGTAATTTTTTATATTGTCCATGAAACCTATAAATATGCCTGGTTATGTTTCTAGTTCTTGAAATACCAAATATGATTAGCACACAACTCAAGATCAAATTGACAGTTTTGGCTGCTGTGTCAGACATTTTTGACTCATAACAAACTTTTGTTTGCTTCATTTCTTTAAATCTTTTTCAACAAAGACTGTGCTCAAAACATATTTCTTCCATCTTGTGTTTGGGCATTTGAATCTTAGAATTCTAGCATAAAACTTTATATTGATCCTTATTACATTTCATCATTTTTGTTCAGGCAATTATTGTAACCGATTTTTTTTGTATCTTGATGTTGTCATTCAACTTTTTAGCTGCCTCATCCACTCTTATATCATTTGAAAATTGATTAAGCAGGCTGCATTTGCCATTAGCTAACCAATGATAAAAATGTTGACTAGAATAGACTAAAAAAATCTTTGGGCATTCTATATAGGACCTTTCTCGAGAAATATTTGGGTCTAATCATTTAACTAGATTAGAAGTTACATAACTTGCTCGAAATACATAATGAGTGTCTCTGCAGTGCCTTGGGATTCTATACATACTTTTTTCATGGCCTTCCCTAATCTGTCAGTGTAATAACTTAATAAAATGAGTTTATTCTGGGTTCACTCATTTTAGTTGAATCATAACTGGAAAATAGGATAAAAATAAAACAATGCAATCTTTAACATAATAAGAAAAGAAAATGCAATCTATTGAGTATCATGAACAGAAAGCTATACTTTTAGTTAGAAAGGACTTAATTCAAATCCTAAATTTCTGACAATGGACAAATGACTTCATTTTTCTGAGATTCAGTTTCTTCATCTTTAAAATGAGGATGATGACATTCCAGATAAAGTTATCTTAATGCTTGAAATAGTGAATATATGTCAATTATTCCATATATCTTAATGTGTCACTTAAATATATTATATATTGGAATGGTTGTACATATCACTATACCACATCTTTCTATATTAGAAAACACCAAATGCAAAAAAAAATATGTTTAATCATTAAATTACACTTCTTCCTTAAATCCCTACTAGTCTATTTTCAACCAGCTTTGTCAGCAACAGAGTTTGTAGTTTTGTAATTATTATATTAATTAAATATCATTACAAGTTATTTTTACTTTTTTTCTATCTGTGCTCAAATTTCATGGTTAAGTATAATTAATAAAAAAAAGATTTTCCCTCTATCAAAGATTTTTTTTTTGCTAGGATGGTATTAAATGTTATGATGAAAACTTTGTTGCTACCATTTCCCCATTCTATAGTTAAGTGGATGGAATAATCTTTCATTCTCTATTAAATATTATGAAAGAGAAGTAAACATGACAGAGCTGAGAAATCAAGCAGAAATTCAAATGAAAGTGTTTCATTTTGATATACATGTGCAGGTTTCATTTGTTCATAAAGAATTTTAAAGTTTTCTTTCTGACATGAAAGCATTGAATTTTGGCAGCAGAGTTAATACCAGAAAGATTAGAACTTCCTGTGAACTTTGCTCATGGTTCAGTCATTTGCCCCTACAGCCTAGTGATTCCATCATTTAATAAGGAATTGATTTATATATAAGACACTATGTCAGGCACTGAAGAGCATCAGAAACAATTAGATGTGGTCCTTTTTCTTACTAAGCTTAAAAGTTGTTGGAGAAATAACACTAATAGAAGGCATTTATAAGGATTTGAAAATGATGTACATCGAACTTCCAAGAAAAGAGCCACAGTTATAATCTTGGTTTTACATGAGGAAACTAGAACTCTGTGAAGGTAAATGACAGATTTTGAGAGGCTAAATGTCTTTCTTATAGTCATAAAACTAGTATCAATGATTAGCCTCATTTCCAGATCTGTTGTTGATTCCAAATAATTCTTCCCCCCACTGCTCCACCAAAAAAAAAAAAAAAAAAAAAAAAAAAATATATATATATATATATATATATATATATATATCTTAAGGTAATTCAATGGAGCTCTCTCTTATAAGATTGTACACTCCTTGAGAGCAGGTGACTGTCTTTTATCTCTTTTTTTTTTATTCCTCCATGTTTAGGACAGTAACTGGCACATATTGGGCTTAATAAGTATTTAATGACTAACTAACTGAATTGAATAAATGTTTTTAAGTACCTATGTTTATGGAACATCATGCTAGGTAGTGGGAGAGATGCAGTGTTAAAATTGCTTAGCCTCATGGGTACTCATAGTCTACTAGAGAGATGTCATGTATACCTAAGTAGCCATAATACAAATACAATGAAATAGATGCAATCAAAGTTATATGTAACATCTAAAGGAGAAAAGGTTATTAGAATTTGGGGCATTGATAGAATCATAGATTTTAGATCTGGAAAGGACTTAGAACTTAAAGGGCCTTAGAAATTTTCTAGTCCAACTCCCTTATTTTATAGATGAAAAAACTCGACAAATTTAAATAACCTGTCCAGGACACATAGGTAGAGGTAAGCATTAGAGAAAGAGATTACTAAGAGTTTGTATACATAACAAAAAAGACAAAAGATCTATGACTTCAATCTTTAATAGTATTAGGTGACAAACACATGATTTAGGAGTATAGATAAGAGAGAAATCAGTGTGATCAGTAATGACTTTATGTCAAATGTGAAACTTGTTCTGGGCATCTAAGGGTGAAAGAATTTGAATTCATAAAGAGGAAACTACTTAGTCTAAGAAAGAGGCAACATGATATGATGGAAAGAATAATATGTTTAAAATACTATGACCCAAGAATATTGGATTTAAAATACTATGACCTAAGTTTGAATCTTGGTTCTGCCATTTAATATCTGTGTTCTTGTGTATTTATGTCCCATAACTTTACTGGGACTCAGTTTCTTCATCTTAATCAATGACACTGGGTGTCATTCAGTTCTATGTTCTTTGTGGTTACTGGAAAATCAAGGATCTTCTGTGCATCTTCTCCATCTTTCTCTATGGAGTAATAGTGCTTATTTTCTACATCTGGACTAGAGACCCTTTAGTCCAAATGCCTCATTTTACAGAGGAGTTATCTAATCAAAATTAGTGCTAATGACCAGCTCTTAGCTGATCCACAACATTTTTGAATATGTTTAATGTCACATGAATAATTGAGTTAGTTGCTATTGTTGAATCTTTTTTTTTTCTATTCATATCTGATTTTGCCTTTTCTTTCTCCAGCTCATTTTACAGATGAGTAACTGAGGAAAACATGGTTAAATGACTTGCCCAGGGTCACATTGCTAAGTAAGTGTCTGAAGCTGGATTTGAACTCAAGTTCTCCTGACTCTAGGGCTAATGCCCTTCCACTGCACCATTTAGCTACTTAACTGAAGTTGTATGGATACAAATTGTTTACTTCTAGCTGCATAAGAACTGAAGGAGTGAAGGAGGCTGCTGAAAAGATATATCAATATTAGAATTTAAAGTGAGTGACATTGTTCTTTGGTTTGCTCTCTCTTTTCTTCTGACTACCATCTTAGAACTCTTTGGTAGTAATTATAATATCCTGGTACTATGTTCTAGCATAAAAAAAAAATAACAAAATGCCAGTAATACATAGTTCCTAATATATGTAGTAGTCTATATAAGCTTAAAAAATGGATCTCAAAGATTTCATTCCTCCCTAATAACTCTCCTCCTAAATGATAAAAGTTTTCCCTTATAACAAATAAGTGTAGTAAAGTAAAACATATGTGTACAAAAACATATGTGCATATTGATTGGCTATATCTGAAAAAATTTTATCATATTCTATACCCTTTTATTTATCACCATTCTGCCAAGGGGTAGGAAACAAGATTAACCATTTATTTTCTGAAATTGTGATTGATCTTTACATTGATCAGATTTCTGAAATCTTTGACAGTTGTTTTCCTACACAATATAATAATTCCTATATAAGTTGTCATCTGATTGTGTTATCTTCACTGTGTATCAGAGCAATGTCCCCCAAATTTTCTCATTATCATCTCTTATAGTGAAATGATATTGCATTCTTTTCACATAAATATGTTCTATGAATCCATTCCCAAAGATCATTCTATATTCCCTCCAACATTTAACATTTTCATTTTTATTTTTTGCCACTCTAGGCATAAGATAAAATGCAGAGTTGTTTTAATTTGCATTCCCATTTTTATCTTGTGGACAATTTAAATTGTTCATTTTAGAATTGAATATATTTATTCTTTGATTATTCATTGGGAAATGGATCTTTTTTGATATTTATATTGTGTAAGGCCTTTTCAGAGTAATTTGCTTAATTTTTTTTCCTAGTTTGGTATTTTTGGCGAGCAATTTCTGATTTAATTTAGCTAAAGCTAACCTATCCTATAACATAATTGGTAGAATAAACAGCCAATCCATTCAAGAGACCCATTTTTCCCCTAACCCTTTTTATATGTCTTTTTGTTCCCTCTTTCTGATCTTGAGGATTATTCTATGTTATCACTATGTCTTTTCTTTCTATTATTTCTCCTTACTCTAGGTTCCTATCACTCTATAAGCTTGGGAAAGAGAAAGACTGAATGAGATTAGCGCTACATGTAAAATTAAAGACTTGGACTACATGATCTCTTATATTTCTCCCCACTTCCAAATCTATGAACTTATGAATTGTGTGAGCAAAGGCAAAGAAACAGGAATTATACTGAGTGTAACTGGGGATAGATTTTCTGCGTGAGAAAGAAAGCCTAGAAAAAGTACACTTCTTGTATCCATCAGCATCATTCTTTCAGTAAAAGCTTGCCATCAGGAAATTGATCATATCAGAAATTTTATTAGCTTGGGTACTTATACTCATCAGTGTTATGAGTAATCTCTGTCCTCTATTTGTGGGGCTGGAGGTTAGAAGAAAAACACCTCCCAGATTCTTGATTTAAGAGGATCTACCCATTTCCACCAGCCTCAATCTTTGTATTTGACTCCACTACCATCATTCCATGCCTTTACTACCTAGCTATCTCCTTTATTCCTTTCTCCCCATCCCCCAAATATCAACTCTTTCTGTGTGTTGTCTTTCCCCATTAGATGGTAAGCATCTTGAAGTCAGGAGTTGTCTTTCTTTTTCTTAGGTACATCTTTAATAATTAAGTGTTTGGCATAAAGTAGGCACTCAAATATTTATCATTTATTATTGAAATATATTGTTTATAATATATCATTGAAAAGTAGATTGTTCCCTAAATTGTAGTGCACTTTAAGCAGTTAGGAATTTTGAATTTATCCTTCATGGAATAAACTAAAAATCATTTTCTGGTTTTGTTGAATTTTTAAGATGAGGTCAAGGGAAAGTTCAAAGGTCCTAAACTGCTTGCTTTACACAACTACAGTTTGCTTGCCTGAGATTCTAATGGACTATATAAAGGTTTGTCTGATGATTTGGAAATGTCAAGCAATCAACCTGAATACTTACTCTCTTTGGGGAAGTCCTATATTTCTTTGGGACTTTTCTTTATTTCTTTTAAACTTAACCTTCCTATTCTAGTAAGAGATGGGTTCAGACATATTTAAATTGCTTTATATGTTATAGAGATTTGTTGGATTTTTTTAAAATTTTGTACCACCAGTTAGCTTAAAATATAGATCCATAGAGCTATTCTTACTGGTTATTCCCCCATCCCTTACAGCTGCCAAAGACCCAGAGGGATTTTTACAAGAACAATTTAAATTTTTCTCCAGAAGGTGAAGGGTTGACTTATAGGTGACTCTAGGCCCCAAAGGTACTTTAACATTTACCTTTTAATGAGATACATGTTAATGGAATATAGAATATGAAAGATTGTCACTTTTATGTCTTATAATTAAAGATGGGAATAAGCATATAATTTACTGAACAAAGCTACAGCACTAATCCATTTGAATGCAATTTCCCTATTTCTGTGTTCACTATGCTGTTCTGCTGGCCAAAAATCTGAAGGAGAAATTATTGCTTCTCAATGGGAGGCTTTTAAGTGTTTTTTTTTTCTTGAAAAAGAAAGGAATAGAGATGAAGGTAGCTATGCAGATGTATAATTTTGAAATTCAGAAAATCAGAAGCACAACCAGCAGGGGACTGAAGGTTGGCCAGTTTGTGATACTCTCCAAAATGAAGGAATTCAGCAATTGAAGAAGAAATGTATGAATGGGTATTCCAGACAGAGATGATCTTCAGGAAGGTTTAGTATGAGACTGGAGCTAAGTGATGGTCTTGTAGTCTAGAAAGTCAGAATCACACATAAAAAAATATATGCAATCAGGAGCCAATCTCCAATTGATAAACAGACAAAATAGGCAATTACTCACAAGAATAAATTCAAGCTATCAACAGTCATTGAGTAAATAAAGTGCTTTAAATCATTATTTATAAGAGAAATGCTAAACAGAGAAAATGACATATGAGTTGAACCTTGAAAGGTAGTCTAGATTTCATTAAGAAAAGTTTCAAATTTAAAGGATTGCAAAAGAAAAGAAAACAGCAATAATGAGACAGAATCACATAGAACAATTTAAGGGAACAATGACTTTTAGCAGATTCATGTTATACATATAATGAGATAGTGGAAAATAAATCAGAAAAGATAGATTTGATTCAACTTTTGATTGATGAGTGAGATTTCAGCAGATAGTGAAAACTAGGTGAACAACCCAAATCTAGAGAATAAGCAAAGATACAATAATAACAAGAAAAAAAGAAACATAGAAAGTGATTTTTGAATGGGTTACTGTCTAGTTTGATTAGAGCATAAAGGGGTGGATTTTTTAATTAAGCTTGAAAAAATAGATTGGAGTCAAATTGTGAAGGGCCTTGCATGCTAAGTGGAAGTTTTGGATTTTATTTTTAGGGAGGCAGTGAACATTTTTGAAAAATAGAAGAAACTCTAGCATCAGCAATAGAAACTCTAGCCTCAGCAATAAGAGCTGAGAAAGAGATTCAAGGAATTAGAGTAGGAAATGAAGAAATCAAATTGTCACTTTTTGCAGATGACATGATGGTATACTTAGAGAACCCCAAAGACTCTGCTAAAAAGCTATTAGAAATAATTCAGAATTTTAGCAAAGTTACAGGATACAAAATAAATCCACATAAATCCTCAGGATTTTTATACATTACCAACACAATCCAACAGCAAGAGATACAAAGAGAAATTCCATTCAAAATAACAGTCGATAGTATAAAATATTTGGGAATATATCTACCAAAGGAGAGTCAGGAATTATATGAGCAAAATTACAAAACACTTGCCACAAAAATAAAGTCAGATTTAAATAATTGGAAAGACATTCAGTGCTCTTGGATAGGCCGAGCGAATATAATAAAGATGACAATACTCCCCAAACTAATCTATTTATTTAGTGCTATACCAATCAGACTCCCAAGAAACTATTTTAATGACCTAGAAAAAATAACAACAAAATTCATATGGAAGAATAAAAGGTCGAGAATTGGAAGGGAACTAATGAAAAAAAAAAGTCAGAGGAAGGTGGTCTAAGTGTACCTGATTTAAAGCTATATTATAAAGCGACAGTCACCAAAACCATTTGGTATTGGCTAAGAAATAGACTAGTTGATCAGTGGCATAGGTTAGGCTCACAGGGTAAGATAGTGAATAAAAATAGCAATCTAATCTTTGACAAACCCAAAGATCCCAAATTTTGGGATAAGAATTCATTATTTGACAAAAACTGCTGGGAAAACTGGAAATTAGTATGGCAGAAACTAGGCATGGACCCACATTTAACACCACATACTAAGATTAGATCAAAATGGGTCCAAGATTTAGGCATAAAGAACGAAATCATAAATAAATTGGAGGAACATGGGATGGTTTACCTCTCAGACTTGTGGAGGAGGGAGGAGTTTGTGCCCAAGGGAGAACTAGAGACCATTATTGATCACAAAATAGAACATTTTGATTACACCAAATTAAAAAGTTTCTGCACAAACAAAACTAATGCAAACAAGATTAGAAGGGAAGTAACAAATTGGGAAAAAATTTTTACAGTTAAAGGTTCTGATAAAGGCCTCATCTCCAAAATATACAGAGAATTGACTTTAATTTATAAGAAATCAAGCCATTCTCCAATTGATAAATGGTCAAAGGATATGAACAGACAATTTTCAGATGATGAAATTAAAACTATTTCCACTCATATGAAAGAGTGTTCCAAATCACTATTGATCAGAGAAATGCAAATTAAGACAACTCTGAGGTATCATTACACACCTGTCAGATTGGCTAAGATGACAGGAACAAATAATGATGAATGTTGGAGGGGCTGTGGGAAAACTGGGACACTGATGCATTGTTGGTGGAGTTGTGAAAGAATCCAACCATTCTGGAGAGCAATCTGGAACTATGCCCAAAAAGTTATCAAAATGTGCATACCCTTTGACCCAGCCATACTACTACTGGGCTTATATCCCAAGGAACTACTAAAGAAGGGAAAGGGACCTGTATGTGCCAAAATGTTTGTGGCAGCCCTTTTCATAGTGGCTAGAAGCTGGAAGATGAATGGATGTCCATCAATTGGAGAATGGTTGGGTAAACTATGGTATATGAATGTTATGGAATATTATTGTTCTATAAGAAATGACCAACAGGAGAAATACAGAGAGGCTTGGATAGACTTACATCAACTGATGCTGAGTGAAATGAGCAGAACCAGAAGATCACTGTACACTTCAACAATGATACTGTACAAGGATGTATGCTGATGGAAGTGGATTTCTTCAACATAGAGAAGAGCTAATCCAATTCCAATTGATTAATGATGGACAGAACCAGCTACATCCAGAAAAGGAACACTGGGAAATAAATGTAAACTGTTATTTTTACCTTCTGAATCCAATTCTTCCTGTGCAACAAAAAATTCGGTTCTACACACATATATTGTATCTAGAATATACTGTAATATATTTAACATATATAAGACTGCTTGCCATCTGGGGGAGGGAGTTGGGGGAGGAAGGGAAAAAATCTGAATAGAAGTAAGTGCAAGGGATAATGTTGTAAAAAATTACCCATGCATATGTACTGTCAAAAAAATGTTATAATTATAAAATAAAATAAAAATAAAAAAAAAAGAAAAATAGAATGAAGTCAAGAGAATTGTGCATCAGTAAAATTTGTGTTGTAAGTATGTGGAATAGATTGAAGGAGAGAAACTGATGAAGAAAAAAAAATATGTATTATTATAAGCATAGTCAAGAGTTTATGAGACCTTGGTTGAGTTCTGAGCAGAGGAGAGGGTTTAGATGAGAATGATACTTTGGAGGTATAATCAATAGGATATAATGACTGTTTGGCTATAAGAGCAAAAGACAGGGGGAGGAGAGGAAAACAGAGGAAGAAGAAGAAGAAAGAGAATGAAAAAAAGGAATCAAAGATAACATTAAAGTTTTGAGCCTAAGTTACTAAGAATGATTACATATTATGGAACTATTTAAAGAGTTCTGGATTTAGTCATAAGGCCAGAGTTCAAATAGTAGCTTTGGTAGTTACTAGTTGTATAACATTGGGAAAGTGAATTAATCCCACAGTTCACATTTCCTTCATTTATAAAATGAGAGGGTTGAATTAGATAACATTTAGGGTCTACCAGCTCTAAATGTATAATCCAATGATTGATTAAAAAAAAAAGAGGTAAATCAAACGAAAGAACAGATAAAGAAAACATAATAAGCCTGGCTTAGGGCAAATTGTAAGAGGAAAATATAGAATCCAGATAGAGCTGTTCAATAAACAGTTGGAAAGAAAAAGCTAGAATTCAGAAAATAGTCTGGGACATAAGATAGAGATGTGGGAGTTAGTTGAACAAAGGAACTAATTAGACCTATGGAAATGAATGAGATGCCCAAGAATAGAATGTAATGAGGAGAAAACTTATATTGACAGACTCTTCAATAGAAGGGACACATAGAAGAAGAGAACCTGCAGAGAGAAAAAGGGGTGGGAGAAGAATCAGGACCCCCATAATCACAAAAGTCAGAGGAGAGAAAGTATTAAGTAAGGCAGCAGGATAATCAAAACTATTAAAAGCTATAAAGAAATCAAGATGGAGCAGGGATAGTGAAGACTAATAAAAGACTTTCAAATCTGATAGTAAAAGCTGACCTGTAGTCAACTCTCAGTGGTTTGAATTTGGGTAATTTGGAAATTTTTCCTATATTACTCTTGGTAATATTTTTTTTTATCCTTCACTATCATTTGTAAAATAAAATTAGAATATAAGCCTTTTAGTTGCTATATCAGGTCAATTGTTTTGGAAATGAAAGCCAACATTATTATTTCTGGAAAACAAAACATAAAAAATGCCTTCCTTAGACAAAACTAAATACTATTTAAATTTGTTTCTTTTGATTTGCTATTGCTTTAAATATTTTGTTATGCCTGCCTCCTCCATTTGTGTAGATAATGGAGAGTTGGTTGTTTAGTCAATTTAATGTAGCAGAGACACTGTTAAACTTAAAAGTCAGATGATTTGACATCAAATACTTTTTCCAATACTAACTCAGTGTGCAACTTGGACAAAACCACTTAATTTTTCTGACATTCCTGGTTATGGTATTATTATACTTGCATTATAATGTTATTGAGATAACAATGCTGGGGAACCCTTAAAGTGCTCTAGGAACGTGAGGGTAGTCATCTAATATATTACTAACTAATAATGCTAATTAAATAGGTTTTAATATATTGGCATAATTGAACATTATAGGTTTAAAATATAGATTTTTATGTCAACTTTAACTTTTCATCATCTGAATAATATTGTTTAAAGGAGAAAAATACTATTGGATGATCTAGATTAAATAGTTAAATTACATGGGAAATTGTAAATTATCTAGTCTAATACCCTCATTATGCAGATCAGAAAAGTGAGGCCCAAAGAATTTAAGTGAATTATTCCAGTTCATGGGGTTTTAGAAATAGCTGGGACTAACACCCAAGGGTATCACATTGTCCTTTGCATTATATACTAGTGAATCACTCTTTTCGAAATATCAGAAGGATTCTTTTAAACTCCATTAAAGTCTTTAGGTCAAAGTAATTTTAAATTTAAATAAAAGTTCAAATGAATATTGGCTTAAAGGGGAAAAATCTAACACCACTTTGTTATTCCTAATATCTAACCTAAAGAAAATTCCCATCATTTTCATAGGAATGAATCCCTAGTCAGCCTCTACTTTATATGTCAAGTTCTAACTTAATCTTCTCCAATATATCCAGGGATAAATCCCAGAACAGAAGAGCCTTGAATCCAAGAATTTGATTAATCTTTAGCTGCCAATCTTGACTATATTGCAGCTCCAAAGTTGCCAAATTTTTATTATACTGATAGCTTGGCTTCACTAGTTTTATATCAGATGTCAGGATGTTAGTTTGCTAACAATATTTCAAGTTGCTTGAGCAAATCCAGCTATCTGGTGATGCTTAGAAACTTGACATACTTTATAGTTTTGTTTTCTTCTTTAGATAAGTGCTTTGACCAATTTCTCCCACTAGGGTGTACAAGCAGTCTATGAAATTTCAAATGATGTTATGAGGATTCTATTAATTGAGTATAAATTACCAACAGAGCCAGCCAGCTCTAATTAATCATTGTTCTACCAAACAAGCCAACAGATGGAAGGAGTGTGAGTATTCGGAATAAGAATGACAATGAAGACTCATATAAATATTTTAACTTAGGGCATAATATAAATGTATATGTATGTATGTATACACAATACATATGTGCATTTATATGCCTATATACATACATATATTAGTGCATATTTTCATTCACATACATACATATATCCACTCTGAACTATTATATATAAATATATATTATAGTTTATCTTTCTGGGTACACAAGAAAAACAGTAGTAATGATCCCCAGAGTTGTCATTAAAGACTCCTGCAGACTTGTTATTATGGCTCATTATTGTTTTCTCTAAAAACAGAGTTCTCAGCCTTATTAAGATTATACATATACATGCACACCCATAAAGAAGATTCTATAAATCATGTAATTCTGATTTCCTAAGGTTACTGTGAATTCTAGTTGGTTGAAAATTTTCCATCCATAGTAGGATACAGTAAGTTTTAAGGAACCAACAATCATGTGTAAATTTCCTTGTAATAATAAATCTCTCTCCCTTTCCCTCTTCCTCTTCTCTCTTCTTCCCTTCTTTCCCTCCTTCCCTCTCTCTCTGTCTATCTCAACATTGCTCTTCTGTCCCTTCTCTTTTGTCAGATCATTTCCTTTTCCAAAGTACAAAGACTAGAATGTTTTAAAATCAAACAAAGCATGTTCATTGTTCTATTGTATCTCATCTGACTTCCTAAATTACTTAATAGTAACATTTAAACATATTTTAAGTGTCCATTAAAGCATAATAAAATGCAGTTCAACACAGTGATTTTGGAATCTGAGCAACCCATGGCTCTTACTTGATTCAACTCCCATCACTTTAGAATGCTTTTTCTCTTTTTTAGAGAAGGTATTATATTTTAAAACTCATATATTTAAATTATATATGTATATATTTTAGAAGCACATTACCTTCTATATGAAGGTATTTGAAAGCTCTGGAAAATAGATAACATATAACATGTAATATATGGGTGTATCAATGCAATGTACACACATGTGTATATATATATATATATATATATAGTAGACCATTTAGCATATACATGCACATAAATAATAAACCAAAGCATTGTTGCTTTTGTATTATTGGCATTTAAAGTTCTTTATAACCTGGCCAATTCCTACCTTTTCAGTCTTAACTATATTTTACTTTTCCCATCAGGCACTTTACAATATGGTAATAGTGGCACACTTGCTACTCCTCAGATATGAAACTCCCTCTCCTATATCTTCCTTATCCCTAGAATGTCTCCCCTCTCTCCCCATTGCATCTTCTACTTCTTAGAAATCAGAGCTTTTTTTAGGACTCAGATCAAACTCTATCTTTAGGAGGCCATTAGTCTTCTGGTTCTCCTAGTTGCTAGAGTTTGCCCCCTGGGGGTTTTATTTCATCTATTCTATATGTAACATATATTTATTTTCATTGCATTTTTCTTGAATTTGAATGTAAGTTACTTGAATACAGGGACTGTTTTTGTTTTTGTTTGTATCCTAAGTATGTAGACCTGCAAGTGGTAAGGACTTAATGAATATGTTGATTGATACTGATTGATAATAAAAGCATCTAGTGACAGTCAATTGAGGTATGAAAATGAAGATGAATAAGAAGCAATTAACTGAAGTATATTGATTGATTTGTGAAGACAGAAGAAAGGAGTATAAGGTTATGCATAGAACTAGACAGACCTTGGACTTAAATCATTAAGAACTGAATCAAATACAGCCTCTTATGCAAATTAACTGAATGACAATGGCCAAGTTACTTAAACTTTCTGAACTTCATTTTCCTCAGGTACAAAATAAGAGAGTGGGATATAATGTTCTGGTCTTCTATATTTCTTTTGTATACATAAATCTGATGTCCAATCCTCAACTAAAAATTACTTGAGAACAGGTATCACATTCTTTTATTCATCAAAATGACTACCAGATAGTAAATGTGCAATAAGGAAATATTAGTTCATCAATAACTTAGGATATTAAAAATAAAATTTTGCCATGATTTATTGCCTCACAGCATAGTGTTTTTCTTTATTGTTCATGAAAGGACAGGCTATCATTGTTCATTATGTCTTGATATGGACAATCAGTTCAAAACTATCTTGGTAAACAAACTGAACCAGTTTGAGAATAACAGATAGGTGAGGGGGAGGAGCCAAGATGGCAGGAAATTAATAGAGCTCTGCTCAAGATAGATTGGAAGGACTTCAAGAAACATCAGTCTCACTGGAGTTAAAGGGGTGTTCAGTTCAGCTCAGATGGAGAAGCTGGCAAAGCCAGTAAGAGAGTCTTAATCACAGAAGGCCAGCAATTGAGGCTCTTGATCCTAGCTCAATAGCAAAGCAGACCAATGGAACAGCCTCCAGAACCAGCACAGAAGGCAAATTGCTAATCTGAGAAAACAGGCTGTTGCCTGGAGGAAGCAAATAAGGTTACCACTACTGTGAGCAAGACACCAAACACAAGGGAAGCCTGTGCTCAAAGCCAAAGCTTAGAATGGCACAAGAATCTTGGGACACCAGAAACTGGAAACTGAGTGGATGCCCATCAATTGGAGAATGGCTGAATAAATTGTGGTACATGAATTTATGGAATATTATTGTTCTGTAAGAAATGACCAGCAGGATGATTTCAAAAAGGCCTGGAGAGACTTACATGAACTAATGCTGAGTGAAATGAGCAGGATACGATACTGTATGAGGATATATTCTGATGGATGTGGCTCTCTTCAACAATGAGATGAACCAAATCAGTTCCAATAGAGCAGTAATTAACTGAACCAGCTACACCCATTGAAAGAACTCATGGAAATGAGTATGAACCACTACATAGAATTCCCAATCCTTCTATTTTTGTCTGCCTGCATTTTTTATTTCCTTCACAGGCTAATTGTACATTATTTCAATATCTGACTCTTTTTGTACAGCAAAATAACTGTATGGACATATATACATATATTGTATTTAATTTATATTTTAACATATTTAACATGTATTGGTTAACCAACCATCAGGGGGAAGGGGTGGGGGGAAGAAGAGGAAAAATTGGAACAAAAGTTTTGGCAGTTGTCAATGCTTTAAAATTACCCATGCATATATCTGGTAAATAAAAAGCTAAAAAAAAAAAAAAAAAAAAAAAAAGAATCTTGGGACACCATCCTCTGTACCCCCAGAACAGAGCTTACATTAAAAGTCACAAAATAGAAAAGAAATAAAGAAAGAAAATGAGCAAGAAAAAAAACGAACCTTAACCATAGAAAGCTACTATGGTCACAGGGAAGACCAAAGACAGGGAAGGGGACAAAATGCCCACATGGGAAATATCAAAGGATTTTATGAATTGATCTCAAGCCTCAAGAGGTTTTCTTTTTTAAGATGTGCTCATAAAAGATTTTAAAAGGCAAATAAGAGAGGTAGAAGAAAACTGAGGAAAGAAATGAGAGGTATGCAAGAGAAAATCAAAGCTTGGAAAAGGAAAATAATTCCTTAAAAAACACAATTGACCAAATTAAAAACAAACACTGAAGAAAACAACACCTTGAAAAGTATAATTAATCAAATGCAAAAAGAGAGATAAAAGGTAACTGAAAAAAATATTTAAAAATAGAACTGGTCAAATGGAAGCTAATGACTCTATGAGACATCAAGAATCAGTCAAACAAACTAAAAAGAATGAAAAGATAGAAGAAAATGTAAAATGTCTCATCGTAAAACCAGCCAACCTGGAAAATATATCCAGCAGAGATATTTTAAAAATTATTGTTCAACCTGAAAGCCACAACCAAAAAAAAGAGCCTAGATAGCATTCTTCAAGAGATTATCAAAGAAAAGTGCCCTGATATACTAGAATCAGAAGGAAAAATAGTCATTGAAAGAATCCATCAATCACTCCAGAAAGAGATTCCACAAGGAAAACCCTAAGAAACGCTTACCTCAGAATTATAATCTCAAGGAAAAATACTTATAAATTGTCAGAAAACAATATAAAACTAAAACTAAAAAAAAATAAATTCAAGTCTCAAGGAGCAAGAGTCAGTATTAGCCAGGTTCTGACAGCTTAGACAATAAATGATTGGAGGGCCTGGAATACCATATTCCAGAAGGCAAAGGACCTAAGATTATAATCAAGAATCAACTACTTGCTAGACTGAACATCATCTTTCAGGGGAGGTGAAGTGACCCCCCCTAGCATTTGAAAAACAACCACAAAATCAATGTTAAGATAGCCAAACTGATATTGAAATGGTTCTTAGGCTTACTACTTTATTAATTAGTGGTTAGAACTTATTTATATATTTATTAAGCTGCACAGAGGGGGATGGAACCAAGAAGGCAGAGCCAAGAAAAGTTAAGGCAGGAACTTACCCAGCTCTCCCCCAAATTGCTCCAAATTGCTTTAAATAACGACTAAATAAATTTTAGAGCATCAGCACACCTAAAACAATGGAGTAGAGCATTTCTAGTGGAAGGCAACTTAGAAGCTCAGTGGAAAAGGTGAGAGTCCAGTATGCAGCCACTACTCCTGGCCCAGGCCTGACTTCTGAATTAGTAGCAGTACTGTTGGCTTTCAGACTTCTTAGTGCAGACACCAGGGAAGACTAACAGCTCCAGAGCAGAAAAAAAGTCTTTGTGGTCAGATTCCTAGAAGGATTTCTGAAAAAAGCTGCACAAAACCCCTGGAGTTTGGGACATTGAACCATCCATCCTGGAAACAGAGCCCTACTTTAACAAAGAGTTAAAAGCAGAGTAATAGGCTAGGAACATGAGAAGACAAGGAAAAAATGTTTCTGACAATTGAAATTGAGTATGGTGAACAAGGAGGATCAAAACACACAATCAGAAGATGATAACAAAGTCAAAGCTCCTCCATCCAGATCCTCTAAGAAAAGTAACAATTGGACTCAGATCATCAAAGAGATCAAAAGGAACCTTGAAAATCAAGTAAGAGAATCACCTATGAAAGGCTTGGGTCAGTGATTTAAATCAATCCCAATAGACTGTGGACAGAAAATGCTATCTGCATCCAAAAAAGATCTAAGGAGACTGAATGTAAATCAACACATGCTAGGCCCACTCTTTTTTCCTGTTTTTTATCTCCCCCATATTTTTTCCTTTTTGCTCTGATTTTTCTCTCCCAACATTATTTATAAAGCAATGTGTATTGAAAATAAATAAACTAACTACCATAAAATCTTTTTTAGAAAAAGAAAATCAAGAGAAATAGAAGAAAAATCAGGCAAAGAATTGAGAACGGTGTAAAAGTAAATACAAAAAGCTAATGAGAAGGTTGCCTTAAAAAGCAAAACTGGCCATTTGGGAGAGGAGGTACAAAAACTCGCAGAGAAAAATATTTTTAAAGAATTATTGAGTAAATGGATGCTAATGACTTTATGAGAAATCAAGATACAATAAAGCAAAACCAAAAAAATTAAAAAACAGAAAATTGTGAAATATTGTGGGAAAACAACTGACCTAGAAAATAGCTCCAGGAGAGATCATTTAAAAATGATTGGTCTCCCTGAAAGTCATGTTCAAAAAAAGGAACTGAGCATCATCTTCCAAAAATGCCTGGAAAACAGTCAGAGAAACTCATGGTCTAGTGAAGAGAATGGTACAAAAAATAGAATTAAGTCTAAAGAAGCTAATTTATTAAGAGTAACCTCTGTTTTTCAGAAAGTTTGATGTTCTCCTTGTGGACAGAATTCTAGGGAAAAAAAAGACTCCTCATTAGGTTAAAAAAAAACACAAACAAACAAAAACAATACAAAGTCAAGCAAAGATTTTTTTTTTTCCTTCCCCCTTCTTTCACCCATTATATTTTGTTTTGCTTTGTTTCTCTAGTCCAATGGCTGGGTACTGAATAGTTTAAGAATTTTGTATTTTCCAAAGAATGCTAAAGGACATTGCATTTAAAAAATCATGGCAAGACCAAATACTTATGAGAAAGAAAAAAATAGCACCACAGCTAAAGCCAAAAGCAAGCAGCATCTCAGACTCATATTAAAATGTTGCTATATCAGACAAAACTAACAGAAACCGTGGAATGAGTTAAGACCAGCAGGGACCAATACCAACAAAAAATATGCATCTGGAAGGAATTACATAAGACTAGTCAAGAACATGTTCAGTAAGAGTAGCATAATTATATCAATAGAAGACATCAAAGTTGGAAGGTTCCTTCTTGTTCATGTAGTCTAACACATGCATTTTCCAGGTTAGAAAACAGGTTTGCCCCACGTTGCATGATATTAAATGTCACATCTGGAATTTCTACTGAAGTCTCCTGACTCTAAATTCCATATTGCTTACATTTTATTATATTGCCTTCTCAGTAGTGCTGCAGGGTAGGTGGACTTGTCTCTTCATGGATGTGTCCAAGTACAAGTTCCTTAAAATTTCCTTCTGCTTCCTATATATATGAACACGTTCATATGTGTTTTCTGCATGCATCCACTTATCACTTTGGGAATATGTATATTTGTGAGAAAATATGCCCCATATTTATGAGGGAAATGGTTTGGCTACTTTCTTGATATCACTAAAAACTTTTGCTATGAATTAGTCATCCTGTGGTGAATAATAGTAAACTAATTGACAGGGACATATGAACTATGTTTTTAGAGGATTTAGGCTCATAAAGAACCTTGAATGTTGGGTTATCTCATTTGGGAAATCCATGTAAAATATAAGCAGAATGTTTCCAGAATAAAAAAAAGGAAAACAAAGAAGTATAAAATTTCAAATATGTCATTTTGACATAAAATCAAATATACTTTAAGGGATTTTTTTTTTATCTCTCTGGCTTATTCTTCAACTCATATCATCTAGGAACATCTAGAACTTCAAGCATTATCAGTACGTCTTGCCCAGCACCTATATTCTCAGCCTCCTCATATATTTGCACTTAGCCACTAATTTTTGTATGTACATGGGCTCATAAGTAAAATTTAATATATAAATATGGTTGTTGAGAGTTTAACAGAATCTAATTGAATTCTTTAGAACTGACTCATCCCCTTTTGACCTTCCATAGAAATATTCACCAAAAAGCAAGTGTGTCTCTGCCCTCCATAGTTGCAATCATTTATATTACTGACCCAGATAGGCTCTAGAAGGAAAAACTTTGGGAAGATCTATCCATCTTGTTAAGGCTGTTCTTCATGACTATTGTTTTTTCTTGCAATTCTTGTTTTTTATAACTGTTATAATTATTTATATTTATATTTATAACTGGCATAATTATTATTATATATGGAGACAGCTAGTGGTACAGTGGATGGAGTACTGGGTCTGGAGTAAGGATGATCTGAATTCAAATCTGTCCTCAAACACTGACTATCTGTGTGACCCCAGCAAATGATTTCATCCTGTTTGCCTCAGTTTCATCCTCTTTAAAAAGGCCTGGAGAAGGAAATGGCAAGTCACTACACTATCTTTGCCAAGAAAACTTCAAATGGAGTCAGACATAATTGAAAAATAAAAATCATTAACTATAGATTTCAAAATGTTATCTTTATAATGTATTAGATTTACTGTTCCACAGTTACAAGTCCCTTTTACTATAGCCCTTATATCTTGTATATGACAATTTTTTGATAGTTTTCATCTCTTTGAGATCCTGGCATTGTTCTATTTGATATATTCAGTATCTCACAGCAGAGAGGATATCAAGGGCCTTATTTTATAGCAGGTCCTGCCTATTTTTTTCAGTTTTCAATTTTCCTTGATTCTCAGCATATGGAAATCATTTCCTTGCTCTCTATCCAAGCACATAGAGGGAAAGAACCCAGATTCCATCTCAGGAGGAGATATTTATAAATGAATACATAATGTCCAACCTGACCACTTCCATTAATTAAAACTAACTTTGTAGTGTTATTTTGTACTGTGACCAATAGCCTCCAGCCTAACATACAAAAGATTTCTTTCAGTCTATAGGGCTCATTTCCTCTAGTACTTTATAAGTAAATCCTAATTTCATATTGTCTCAAGGTGATTTATCATTTTATATCTGCTCTAAAGCTTAGGTGATATATCTCATTCACCTCAGTGCTCTTAATGTACAGAGAAACATATTCTCTCAACAGTTGTCTCTTTTTCCACATTGATTCTTCCTAAGCAGCTGGGCAAATTTTTCATTGATCCCTCCCAAATTATTTGGAGTAGAATTATTTGTATTCCCCCAAATTTTTTTTCCATTTCTGTATATAGTAGAGAGAGAGAGATTTGCTGATCTTTCTATCTAAGGATGAAATAATGGAAATTGTTTGGAGCAAGATTATATATATTTAATGAGTAAATAAATTTTAGAATTTTAAAGCCAAAAGAGCTTTTAAAGATCATTTAGTCTAATCCTCTCATTTCAGTTCAAAAACTGATATGAAATCTAGAGAAGTCAACTAATTTGCCCTTTGTTTAACAGCATTCTTTACTACGTATTCTGTTTAAATGATTTTAGGAAAAACCACCATTTAAATTCAATACTATAACTTGGTATGCCTGATAATGGCACATTTGTGATCACAGTCTACACCAAAAAATTTCTTACCAAACTAGAACGATTCAACTAGGAGCCTAAGGGTGGTGTTTTGTCTGCCAAACAGCCCAACTACAACAAGGGAGTCTGATTGCAAGATTGATCAATGAGTATTGAATTTTGCAGCTATGACAAGTTTCTTAGATACTTTTAAGCAATTGAGAGTTTTCTAATCAACATTCAATGGAGAAAGTACATCTAGGTCCTGCTGATTAGTGCAAATAATGGTGCAATGGTTGCATTATTCAAATTTTCACTGCATATATTTTCATTAATTATAACTCTGAATAGTATGATTGAAGGATCATTGGATTGGGAATCAAGAAATTGAGTTCTTGTCACATATTATTTTTAATTCTCCATATGACTTCAGATAAGCCACTTGACCTTTCTGGGTTGAATCAGCTTTACCTATAAAACAAGAATGTTTGACTACATAATTTTAAAGTATTTTGAAATTCTCAACTTCTACAAGGAAAAGAAAAAGGAAATTAGAAGTACACACTGCTATGTTCAATGGAAACTAGAAACCAAGAAGAAATCTCATATCTTTGATTATCTCTTCACCCTTGCTTACTCTATACTACACTCATCATGACTTCATCTGAAATTTCTCCCTTTTTAAGCTTTCTCTGGACACCGGTATAATTAAGCAGTGGGAAAGTGGTAGGAAAACATAAAAGCATATAGGGAAAAATTGACTAGTGCAGTTTAACTAGAAGACAGAGAGAAGTTCATAGCATCATCAATGTATAGCTCATGAGATCATAAGTCTTGAGTTGAAAGAAAACTTAGAAGCCAATCTAGTTCAATGCTCTCATTTTACAGATGAGGAAACTGTGAGAGATTAAGTGACCTGACCAAAATCATATAGATAGAAAAGTAACAGCCTTGGATTTGAATGCTGGTCCTTTAAATACATAGTTAGTGCTCCTTGCATTGCATGTTCATATATCACTACTGACACTATATAAACTCAATGCTATATAGATAGCTATTGACATTTTTGTCTAATATTAAAGATTTTTGAAATGATTTGAAGTGTTTTGAACTCTATTTCACTGTACTTATCAAATACTCATCAAGATTTCTGGGTTATATGACTTATAAGGTTGAGTACTAGAGACTTTATTTTCTTTAGCTTTTCAAATCTCTCTGAAACAGAAATTCTGTGCTGAAGATAAAAGCTGTCTCCATCAACTAGATGATGATTGAGCTTGCAACAAAATCCAAACCTTTACCCTGGATCTCTCTTCTCCCAGTACACACACACTCTTTCTGGTAGCATGGAAATTCAGGCTCCAAGCTGTAGAAGTTTGTTTGAGTTGCAAAAGAGAGTCAGTGCCACAGTTGCAAAAGCAAAAGCTTGCTGAGGCAATGACATCCAATGCAAGGGAACACTTCATGAGAACAAGGGACATAAGAAAATGGGCAGGTCACATGCCTGATATTAAATTTGAGCTTAATTTCACATTCCCCACTTTTCTCAGAATTTAGCAGACCCAGATTATAGAAATCAACCACACATCACTCGCATGATAGATCTTTGAATTGTCAGTGCTAGGGGGATCTGCATTGTACATTAGAGGGTTCTGTAGTAGTGTGACCTTGTGGGAAACCAGTAATAGAAGAAAGACATTTGGCTGCCAGAGCTGGTAAATAAGTTCAGATATCTATTAACGAATACTGTAAAACAAAGGAAAATGATCTAAAGTTTGATGAGGCAGACAATCTTATGGAATTTGAGAAGAACATCAATCTACACCACACTGTTTCTAAATGGTTTAAAAGAGAAATGAAAATTATTAGAGCAGAATATGTGGCCTGCAAACATAATGGGCAGAATAGAACTGAAATCTTCAGTTGTCAGTCTCACACCAAAGAAACAAAAGAAAGAACAATAAATCAGAAATGCAAATACACAGAAGAGAGGGAAAATCTGGAAAAAAAGAGAAAAAAACAAAACAAAACAATAGAATTAAAATAAAATATACACACTATCATAGCAAAGAAAACTGATCAAAATGACAGGGTGCACAGAGATAATCTAAAGATCATATATTACCCAGAGTAACAGGACAAAACAAACAGCTTTAATACCATGATACAGGAAATAATGGAAGAGAACTATCCAAAATTCCTAAAAGCACAAAATGAAATATAAATTTTAAAAATTTATAAATTACCTCCAGAAAAAAGCCTACTCCAAAACAAAAAGACATAAATAACCCTCCAAAATCAAACAAACAAATAAAAAAAGCTGAAATCTCCAAGATTCATAGTGACTAAACTCAATAAAATTATGAAATATTAAGTTCTATAAACCTCTAGGAGAAAGGCATCCAAATACAAAGGAAAAGAAATGTCAAAACACAAGAGTATTCTGTACCCATCTGAAAATGCAGAAGCAAATGAAATAATGTGTTCCAAAGAATAATGGAGCACAGGAAGCAGCCTCAGCTGACCTACAGTTCAAATAAGAGCTTAGCTATAAATGAAAAAAAGAGAAATATTCAGTAATAAAGAAGCATTTAAATATTCTTAGAAAACCAAACCTGATGAAATTATTTTTATCCAGATCACCCTAGATAACAGAAATGCAGGAAGGATGAACAAAAGCAACATCCAAGGATAGCAATAGCAAGAGAAAGACAGCAGACAACCCAATAAAAGACTTCTTTCTAAATGTGCAGAAAGAGACAGTGACAAAGGCAGAAGTCAGGTGGAGGTAACAGTTAAGAGGCAATGTATTTAAATGCTAAAATAAATAAAAGTAGAAAGAAAGACAATTTATGCCATCAAGAAGATTACATTATAATGGGGGGTAAGTCAAAATATTTGAGCCAAAAAAACAGATGGGAGGGAGAGGGAACAAAGTAGAAAAAGTCTTCTGGAAATAAATGAACCAGCAACACAGCCAGAAGCGAGATGAAAATAATCTTGATCTGAGCCTCTTTAAAGAAGCTAGAGATTTGGGGAGAAAATAGTAAATCAGAAGGGGAGGCATCTGTGGCATAGTATATCCAATGTAAATAGTAGTCTAAGTGGAATTCCAGGGTGAAGCGGTTTCTACAACAAGGCATAAAATCCTGTGGAGATGTGTCAGCACTGTAATGTGGAGTACTTAATAGAGAATTTCAATACATAGAAGTTACCATGGATGGGAGCCTTTGGAGAAAGCCTAAAAAGCCTTGAATTTGATCTTGAGAAAAAGGAGATATTTTGATAAGGGATAAGAGGAAGTTGAAAGGAAAACTTTCTAGGTTGTGGGGGCAGGAGTATGCAAAAGTAAATAGGTGGGAAAGTATAAATTACATTTTAGGATAGTGAGTAACAATTAAGAATGTTATATAGCACTTTAAAATCTGTGAAATTCTTTGTTTACATAGCTTAACTACCTTATTTTGACAGGAGCAGAGCCTTTATGTAGGGGAGTACTCACTGGCTGTTAATTATCTTTTTAAATGAAATGATCTTTTTCCCCCCACTCAGAACATTAATTTAACTAGTCATAATAGGCAAGTTATGATGGTTTAATTGAGGTTAAACTATGTGTGCTAGTTTTTAATTAGAGGTGAAGAAACTACAAACATTTTGAAAACCCTTAACTGTTATCAAGCTCTTCTCTAACAACTAGCCTAAAAAGCCCTTTCTGTTTGACAGAAAGGAACTGATATCACACTTTCTCAAAAAAATTGTTGTACTATAGCATTAGTTCCACTTTTCAAGCAGGATATTGAGAAGATCTAGAAGGCATTGTAAACTTTTAAATTTTGAGCCTTAGAGGGAAAAATAGCAATTTTTAAAGCACATAGGCCCAATATATATTTATTATTTATAAATTAAATACATGCACTATTGTACTAATCATTGGGCAGCTAGATGACACAGAAGGTAGAGTACTATGTCTGCAGTCAGGAAGACCAGAGTTCAAATCTGACTTTAGACACATTAGCTCTATGACCTTGATAAATAACTTAGCCCTCTTAGTCTCAGTTTCCTCAACTCCAAATTTAAATAGAGAATGGAGATGTTTGAGAGATATGAGGACTTGAAGTAGAGAGTAGATACTGTATAAATAGAAAGAAGGGGACAGGATCCAAAGATATTGTAGAAGTTGAAATGACAAGTTTGGTAATTGATTAACTATGTGCTCAATAACAAAGTTAAAGATGATAGTTAGAAGGTAAATACAGAAGGGTGATAGGACCCTTGACTCTAATAGAGAAATTTGGAGGAAGGCTGGAGTTAAGTGGAAAAATACCATAATGAGGTCTGTGATGAAGAATGCAACCAATTAAATCAGATGATTTAATCCAACCTCCTTATTTCATAGCTAAAGGAACTGTGCAATTCATTGTTCTGTTGAAAAGCAAAAGGGAATTGTGACTCTTAATCCCTGCTTTGAAATTCCCTCCTTTGAAGTACAGAGCCAGTTGAGGAATACCTATTGGAGCCATGCATGAAGTAACTTGTGAAGCAAGATGTGGGAAAAGAAATGCTGAGGACAGAGGCTGTTAATTTTCTGAATGGTTCCTATGTAGTACTATTACAGATTCTTGAGTGGTTAGGGATTTATCTCTGTTGTACAAGGATAATGGTTGGTAGTTTATATAGCTGTGAGACAGGTCAGAATGGGGAAATTGTGGGTAATGAGATGAAAAGGCTGGTTTGGCTGTGTAGGAGGCAAGCTCCATGATAGGATATCACAGGAAGAATAGTATGTAAATTCTTTTCTATTTTCCTAGTAGTTGATCATTTATCCTTTGGAGATAGGCCACAGCTTCCTAGTGGTGTAAGATATTAATTTTGGAGACTACAAGTCTAGAAAAAAAGAGGAATAATCAAAAATATTTTGGAAAATTTCAAGTCATTCTGAAGTATTCTATACTACAAAGGGGGTCCATGAAACAAAAGCAGTTAAGAATCTGTGCTTCATAGACTCATCTGCTATCTGCAAAACATAGCTTTTTTTCTAAAGCTCTTCTTGCTGATCTCAGCCAACACAATTCTTTAATACTCCTCTTTGAGAAAGTTTTTCTTATCCTTCTCTGTAGCTCATTCTTCCTACAACTTTCCTCAAATGTCAGCAGATGGCAGTCATTTACTTTTCTCTGATTCAGACTCCTTTTGTTTTATGGTTTATTTACTACACCTCACACTTAGGGCAATTTCTTGAATTCCCAAGCTACTTCTTGTTTGTAATAGACCCATTCACCATCTTGCTCAATAGTGAATCCTTTCTCAGTGAGTAGTGATAGAGTGGAAACTTTTAGCTATAATACTATTGGTGTATGAGCCTTACTACTCAGATTTTACTAATAAGGCAACATCCAAGCAATCTGTGGTGATGATAGCCTCATCTCACAGCAAACAAATATAGCATGGTATGGGAAAAAAGACACATTCATTTATAATGTTAATATAAAGATATATAATACTCTGTAGGAATAATGTTAATAAATGGGAAATCTACTTCTAAATATATGCCATACCTTTCTATGGATATTTAAACTTGATTTCAAATAATACAATTTCCAACAGCATTTCATTTTAAAATGGTTCATTTTAAAAGACATCTGAGTTCTAAAAATAATGTAGGTGAGCTAGGAAATTTATTGTTTGTTCAAATTATATTTTGAGATCAAAACAGATGTAACATACTTCATGTTTAGGGCAATCGGGACATTTTTTTAAGCTGATTTTGAATTGAGATTTTCAAGAAAAATGAGGGCTGGTCAAAATCCTTAATGACATTATTCGACCAGCAAATGACAGATATTTTTTACCTTATCTAAAAAACCTTACAACAGCAGAAAAGACTGAGATTTCATGACACAAATAATTTCTTTTATTTTCTGAATTGGACAGGGTAGTCAAATAACAATCTGCATAGTTATTTCTAAATCTTAGCAAATATTTCATATCAAATTACTTCCCTCTATTTTGGGGTAAGTTAGATGCTTCAAGTATACATGATTTATTTTTGTTTGAGTTACCTAAAAAATTAACTCAATTCTATAATTCACACTGAAACCACATACTCAGTAATGTCCAGATGAGCCCCAAGGTCTTCAACTGCATCCACACATATATAATCTGGTTTAAGTAAATTAGGCTAATGATCAAAAAGGAAAAAAAATCATCTTTTAATTAAAATCTAATAAAATTAGAACAAAGGAAAATTCAAAAAACACAAACTGCTGTTCCCATTTCTTCCTTTTCTCTACTCTCCTCCCATCTCAATAATGAAAAACTTTTCCCTCTCTTCTTCGTCATTGTTCTCCTGTTTTTATTCTTTTCCTTCACCTAAAATGAGATACAACATGTTTTTGCTGAATGAGTATTGGAATTAGCCTTGAAGAATTTGGGTTCAAATTTTGCTTCTGCCATTTATTATGCACATCATGTGTAACATTGGTAGATTCACAATTTCCCTTTTTTAAATTTTTAACTGTAAAATGAGGATATATGAAAAGATGAATAAAAATGGCCCTCCTATTTCTAAATCCATTCTCCTTTGTTTGTGATACAGTAGATAGAACACTCACCTTGGGGTTAGGAAGAATTCATATTCAGCTTGAAACACAGGAGGTATTTGAATCCTGGAAAAGTATTAACCACTTTCTGCCTCAGTTTTCCTGTCTGTCAAACAGGGAAATAAAAGAACCTAATTGCAATGAATTTTTATGCACAAAAAATGAGAAAGTTATGAGGCACTTTCCAAACCTTAAAGCACTTTAGAAATGAGAGCTTAATTACCAGTAATGTTGTACTTAGGCACTTTATAATCTTAAAATTATAGTCTCCCTTCCTTTGAATAAGAATAAAGAGAATATTCATCAATTTTCAAAATAAGTGCTCAAAAAAGTCCTTTTTCCTAAATCGATTGTGACATTTGGCCATAATTATACTATTTCAATATTTGACTCAGTTCCATTCTGTGAAATAAAACAGTGGTCTTCTGGTTGGCTCATTTTCCCAGTATAATGTACCTCTTCAAAGCAAGGATTTGGGGGTAGCTATAGATCTTACCTGATCAGCATGGTAAAGAAAGAATAACCTGATGATGTTACTTCTAGAAGTTTCTTTTTGCATAGATTTTCTCCTAAAGTTCTCCTCATGTTGAAGTGGCTCTGCATTTAAAAAGCTATTCTAGAGAATTATGAGCCTGGTAGATCATCATAAGCTTGATAGGATTTTAGTCTGGCAATAGATTTTAGATATATCACCCACAAACCAACTAGAAAGGTTTATCACAAAATTGGGCACGGGCAGCAGACCTATAAGCCACAGGAACTAAATACCTCTATTAAGTCATAGAATAATTGTAATTTTTGTCAGTGAAGGGATCACCTCCCACAGCAATAGGAATAAATAAAGAGAGAAGATGCTTTATGCAATAAAATGATGCAGACATGGTCATGACTCATGATATCTGACATAGATGTAGTTTTCTGAGGATGAAACTGCTGTATACTTCTTCAGAGGCAATTCATAGGCCTTACTCCTATCAGTTTGGTTATGACTCTTAAGACATGTACTTAATGTTACTTATTGCTTTATAATTGTTCCATGGGTGCTAATGTAACCAGGTGTAAGCTCCTTAGGTATGTAGAGTATTATGATGGAAAAAAAAATATTTAATTTTGTTGCTAAGGGATATGAGTTCAATCCTGTATTATAAGGTCTGAGTCTTTCCAAAAATAGTAGGTGTATAGAATGTATAGAATAAATGCAATGAATGAAAGCAAATATCTTCATGAAAAAAATGAAACTTTGATATATACTCCATTTCAGTCATATTGACCGATTAGTTCTTTGCCCCATGTGGCTTTTTTTTCTCTTGCTTCAATGACTGGAACACATTTCTTCCTCAATCCTGCCCCTTGGACTCTCTAGCTTTCTTTAAAACACAGCTCATTTGTCATTTCCTTTAGGAAAACTTCCCTTATCCTTTAATTTCTTAATCTTTTCCCTTTAGAATTACTCCACATTATTCAGTATGCACAATTTTTTATATGTTTCTACCTATTCCCAGTGAAATAGTTTCATACTTATATTTTTATCCCCATTGACTAGCATATAATTCATAAGAGAAAGAGGAAGTACTTCATGTTTGCCAGATTATACTACTTATGAAAAATAGTAGGCCAATATGTGGATTTTTCTAATAAAAACACTCTGTTAGGTTATTTCCCTCAATATCACTGCCTATAATCTGAAAGAAGGTCTATAAAAACTCTTCTGAGGCTGAGAGGGCCCTTTGAACCGATGAGATTCTTGGATGAATTGACCAGTACATATATATAGAATCACAGAATTAGAAGTGGAAAAGACTTCTGAGGTTCTGAATTCAACTATTTCCTTCTACAAATGAGAAATATGAAAGACAGAGAGGTCATGTAAGTTTACCAAGGACAAAGAAATAAACAAAACTTGAGGCAAGATGTAAACCCAAATTTTCCTTACTCCAAGTTCAGAACTCTATCCACAATATCATATTGTTTCCAAGTAGGAAGTTGTAGAAAAGGACTACGGAAATACACCTATGAATTAATTTTAACTGATCTAACAATGAAAACAATTTTCCAGCCTCTAAAATAGAGATATAACAAAATATGGGTCAATACTCTATTGCTTATGCTTATTTTGGCCTAATAATTAACATCAAGAAAACACAGGTCCTCCATCAATCAGCTCCCCACCATCCATATGTGGAACTATCAGTTACAGTAAATGGTGAAGTTTTGAATTCTATGGATAACTTCACTTATCTTGGTAGTATACTTTTCAGGGATGTCCATATTGAATAATATGCCATAGCACAAAGTTAAACAGAGTTATGTAAATAATATAGGAAAATTTCTCATTGTGTGCATATCATTTAAAAAAAATTAATCTAGTTATTCCTCCTTTTCCTGCTCCATGTTGTTGTTCATTTCTGACTCTTCATGACCCCATTTGGGATTTTCTTGGCAAAGATACTGCAGTGGTTTGTCATTTCTTTCTCCAGTTCATTTTATAGATGAGGAAACTGAGGCAAGCAGGGTTAAGTGACTTGTCCAGAATCGCATAGCTAGGAAGGGTAGGAAGTCTTTCTGACTCCAGGCTCAGTAGTCTATTTACCACTAGTTGCCCATCATTTGTAGAAGTAGCTAAAGTTGTATTTTTTGAGTATATTATGGAATCAGAGAATTTTATCAGGCCCTCTTCATCAGTTATATTTATATATGACTGGCCAATTATGACCCAATGGGAAAAAAAATAACATTATTTTGAAACTGCTGGCAAGATAACATTTTGTTTCCTGCACAATCTGACCTGGATTTGCCCTCTGGGTTTAGCTCACCTACCTTGTAAGATATATTCCTGCCTGCCTGCTTTATGCTGGATACAAAAGAACCATTTTAATCATTTATTTAGCTTTCAAGGTAAAGTGTATGCTACTCCATTTAACCATGGTAAAAGACTGAGTTTAGCTGCCTTTTGTAGGATGTGTACATCCTTATTCTCATGGCAATATGCCTTGCAAAACATTTACTTGAATGACTAAACTATGAGTATTAAAACCATAACCTGAATTAATTCTCATAATCCTCCATCATTTAAATCTGGATAGGCATGATAGGTATGAAAAGACAAATCTAATATGGGAGACATTCATTTGTTTTTATTAGTATCTGAAATGGACTGAATAATTACCTCACTATAATTTGAGGACTGATGAAGTCAATTTTGCATGACATAAATGCTTTGGCTTCTTCTCATTGCTCAAGTCTCAAGTTTCTCTATTTCCTACTTCATTTTTGCACTAGACTTTCACATTATTTAAAAATTATTATTATTTTTAAACAAAGACATTTCTTAGTGAGACTGAAATAGGTGAGATTTCAGCCAGTGTGAGGTTGGAATATATGTGGTACATCCTTTTATTGGCATTTTGTTTATTTATTTATTTACCCAGTTTGTTAGGATAACAAAGAGGAAAAAGAGAGCACAAAACTAAGAAATATTTGTTTATTTTGTATTTTTTATTTTATTCATTTAATATTTTTCCAATTACACCCAAAACCAAAAAAATTTTTTTAAGTTTGTTTTTAAAATTTTTAGTTCTAGATTCTCTCCCTTATCCCTACCCAGAAATAATTATTTAAACTCTTAATTAGAGGACTAAAAGGGATTTGTTAGAATTTTAGTGATTAACCTAAAAGTTGGAAATTTTTAATATGATTATGAAGTGAGTAATATAGATAACCTTGAAAAAGCCAAAGTTGGTCAAGAATCAATCTGTAAAATAGAATTTATTAAGTACATACTATATGCCAGGCACTTTGTTAAGAACTAAGGATGGAAATTAAAACAAAACAAAACAAAACAAAACATTTTCTGATATCAAGAAGTTTAAAAAGTTCTGATTCTTATCAGTAAGCAGATGTCTAATTTTAATCACAAAGTCATGGTATTGTAGAGTTGGAAAGGACCTTAAGAGATAACCTAGCCCAAATCCTCCCATTAAAGTTAATAAAACTGAGATCCATAACAGTTGCATGGTATGCAACTGTTCAAGTTATAGCAATTACATTTGAATTCTTATTCCATGTTCTTATTCTATCAACCCTGAGGCCATCCAATCATTGGGATTTAGATTGGGATTTAGTAAAATGGATTGCAAATTTGGGAGGTTGGGGCTGGGGGCCAGGGATAGGGAGAGAGGCACTTACACAGTCTATGCAGTTCTATTTACTAGGGTAAAGGGAACAAAAACAACAAAAACTATTAAATAAAATTGAAGCCAGATATCACTTCTATAAAATACTAACAAGATGACATCTAGGTCCTATTAAATATAGAAGTTCATTAATATTTTATGCCATATGCTGAAATACATAGAGATGCAAACTTATTTATTCCTTGCTAGTATAAAGAGGTTTCTTATTTTAAAGAAATAGAAAAAGAATAAAGACTATGAGGAACATAGTTCTGATCCTTTACTTCCTTCCCTCCTTCCTCCTTTCCCTTCCCTTCCCTTCCCTTCCCTCCTTCCCTCTCTTCCTTCCTTCCTTCCTTCCTTCCTTCCTTCCTTCCTTCCTTCCTTCCTTCCTTCCTTCCTTCCTTCCTTCCTTCCTTCCTTCCTTCCTTCCTTCCTTCCTTTTTTCCTTTCTTCTTTTAAAAAATAGATGTTGATTTTTAACACTAGAAAGATTGGAATATAGGAATTCTTAATATAATTTGCATAAAATATTTCTATAGCATTGCCCAATTAAGAGACCCATTAATTTTGTGTCATACTAATTTAATTGAAAGAACATTGTAATAGAGAAGTAGTGTACTTTTTCCATAAATTTTATACAGCAGAAATAAAATGGATATCCTAATTGGATATTGCTATTAGATATATTAAATGAATGAAAATCAGGACTGATGTCTTGATGGAAATATTGATTTAGATCTACTGTGAATAAGGCATGCTAGGTTTAAATTAACATAATTTGTATGAAGCAGCATGTGTGAGAAAATAAACATTTGTTTTCTCAAAGCAAAAGTTCTTTGATAATTTTCTATTAGATCAGTAAATCTTATGGTGTTACCAATAAATAGTTTGTCTCCTGAGGCAGACATTTATATGCTAAGTTTTCCAGTGACAAATTGAGTATAATCACCTGGATAGAGTACTTAAATTATCATGATGACATGTCTAATAATAATAATGACAATAGGTAGCATTTAGAAAGCTCTTCTTTACAAGCTCCTTTATGAATATTATTTCATTTGATCCTCACAACATCCCTAGGAGATAGATGCTACTTGTATCCCCATTTTATATGAAAGGAAACTGAGAAAGAGAGAATTTAAATGACTTGCACAGAGTCACATAGGTAATATATGTCTGAGGCAGGATTTGAATTCAAGTTTACCTAACTCCAGGTCCAATCATCTATTCATTGATTGTTTTCAGGATTGTTAGAAATAACACTTTTGACACTGAAAATTAGATATTGAGGAAAATTTATTAAAGAAGAATCTTAAGGAATCATCTTATTGTTTCTGGCCAAAAGCAAGCCCCACTTCTCTTTGAGAAAAGGGAGCACTGAATATGGAAGTGGGAGAACCTATATATACTTGCCCTTATGGTGCAGCCCCTCTCTTCAGGGAAACAATTGGTCTGTTTCTTTCAGGTTACAGTCTTTGTGCTATGCCTACAACATGTTTCCCCTTAATATGTATTAAAATATGTCCCCCTGTTCATCATACATCCCATGTTCAAAAATGGCAGAAAACTCCTCCCCTGGGGTGTGTTGTTTAATATTCAATTAGCCTTTTAAGTAGGTGTAGTAGTGATTTGGTCAAGTCCTCCCATTGACTCCAACTGGTTTGGGCTGGATGGGGTATTGTCTTAAGTATGTGGTTTTCTCAAAACCGTAAGTCGTTCTGATTGGCTGAATCCATCTGCACCTTCCTAGCCCCACAATTTCTTGTTTGCTCAAAGCTTCTATTGACTACTTAATTGTTCTGTGAATCCTAGTTCCTTAACCTCTCACTTTCTGAAAACTTCTCAGTCAGTGGTACCCACCATCTCAATCCCACACTACTTCCAAGCTTGCAACACTGTGGAAACCCAACTTTTCAGCATTTCTCACAGGATCATTGTTTTAACTGACAATTTTTGTTAACAGAGAAATCTACATTATGTGTCACTCATATTAATATCATTTTAGATGTATGTGTGTGTTCATGTGTGTATATATATATATATATATTCATATATATATATATATATGTGTGTGTGTGTGTGTGTGTGTGTGTGTGTGTTTTGCATCTTATATGTGTGTGTTTTGCATGTATATGGATACAGGTAGATGTGCACATATATGTATAAATTTGTATCTATGTATTTGTATATATGTGATTATGTGTAAGTATATATGTATGTTTGAGAGTATATATAGAGTATATATATATATATATATATATGCATGTATGCATAAATGTGTGTATTTGTGTGTGTATATATGTAGGCATATATGAATATATTTGTGTGAGAATATATATATAGATATATAAATATATGTGTATGTATTTTTGTGTGTTTGTATGTGTGTATGTGTAGGTATACATATATATATGGGGTACTGTAACATATGTGTGAGTCAGTGCGTGTATGTGTACATATATATGTGGGAGAATATGTATGCATGTAAGTATACGTGCATTTATATATGTGTACCTAAATATATGTGTGCCTTACTGTAGCCTGCTTAGGGGAAGGGAAGGGAAGAAAGGGGGAGGGGGGAATAAAGTGCAAAATGCCCAGGAGAAAATAAAAGAAAACCTACAAGGAAACAAAGAAAAGATGGACAGTTATAAATACAACGTCTTCTATTATATATGTTTTCTTGAAAAAAAAAAGAAAGAAAAATAATTGTTTCCTTGACAAAAACACCACACAAGTGAATCACACAAGTCTCATAGAAAAAGATCAGAGAGGAGGGAGGGAGAAGCTAGTCTGAGATATGCTTGCTTTAGGTATGCAGGGACCATACCTGGTTTTTTGTTGTTCATTTTTTTTCAGTCTTGTCTGTCTCTTTGACCCCATGTGGAGTTGTTGTAACAAAGATACTTTAGTGGTTCGCCATTTCTTTCTCTAAATCTTTTCACAGATGAGGAAACTGAGGCAAACAGGATTAAGTGGGTCATCCCGGGAAGCTTCCTATTTTACCTGATCAAGCATATTTAAGCACATGCTAAACTTTGTTGTTTCTACCCTCCTGAAAAAAAAAAAATTAAAACTATTCCTTAAATTCAACACAAAGTCCAAATTTTCCACCCCTAGTTATAGTTGAGTTTGGGACCTTTTATTATAGGTTGGATGTCTCCCTCCAAAGTTACTTTGTTAAGTGCCTGTAATACCAGATGAATCAAAAGAGTAGAGGTTTCAAGCAGTATTACATCAATTCTTTTTTTTTTTTTTTACTTCAATGGACAATAAACTCATAGATGAAGAGATGGAGGGGGTTTAATCCAGGGGTTCTTAATTAACCTCTTTGGATCATGTATCAGGTAAAACCTCTAGACCCCTCTGTAGAAAAATATTTTTAAATGCATAAATAGAATACATAGAATTATAATGAAAGCTAACTATATTTAAATAGTTATTTTTTAAGTTCACAAATCTCAGAGAAATAATTACTGAATTTATAGATGAGAAATCTGGGGTGCATAGAGGTGAAATGACTTGCTCGGAGCTATATGTGTAAGAAATGAAAGATTTAGCATTAAAAACATGGTCCTCAGATGTTAAGCCCATTTCATCATAGTGCTTTCAATATGGTGTACTCAAGGGAACTCTAAGCTGAGAGTAGGTATTCTGTCACCAACTAGCTCTGTGACTTTTGGCACATCTCATCTTTTAGGGCATTTTTTTAACAGAAAGATGCGGCAAAGATATTGGATCCCTACATTTTTCTTTCAGTCCTGGGATTTTATGAATTAGATCCACTTTTATTCCCTCAACAAAGTAGAAACTGATTAAATCTCAGTGCCCTGTGGAGCCATCAAATGAAATGTTTTGGCTATAATTGTGTTTTTGTTTGTTTATTTGGTGTGTGGAAAGTGGCACATAGCAAGAAGAGCCTTTTTAAAACAAAAGGAGACTTCTAGTGACAGAGTGAGGAAGGAATCCCCTGAAGCCCTTTCATATTCCCCCACACACAACTAGAAAACTGCCTCAGAAATGATATAGGATGATCAGGGAAGAAGTTTACCAGCTCTGCTGAAAAGGTCTGTCTCACTGGGTTTGGAGGGAAGGAGGCTGCAACAGCAGCAGTAGTAGCCCCCTCACAGGAGGGGTTCTGTAGCAAGGCTCCAAGCCTGGGACCATCCACCAGTGAGCCCACTTTCCTCCTGCAAACCAATAGCCATCTAGGCCAGTGAGCAGTCTGTGCAGGTCAGCAAGCCCCCATCCCAGTGATACCACCCTTAGCACAGCCACCAGCAAGGCCTTGACTGGCCTTTTGTAAAGCCTGGCCCTGGTACTAGCCAGCAGTCAGACCTCAGCCCTGGGGCCTGCCAATAGAGAGACCATTTTTCCATAGCAACCCAGCAGCAGGGTCCCACTCCTATGTCAGACAAGCAACAAGATTAGTTTTCCAGGGTCAACTAGCAGAGAGGCCTTGTTACCATAGTAATCTGGTAATTGAAACCCCTACCACCTGGCAGATCAACAAGGAGACTCCACCCTACAGTACAAGCCAGGTTATTTTACCCTCCAGTGAAAGCAAGTAGCTAAGGCCTGAAATCTAGTGAAAGCCAGCAATGATAATCTAAGCCCCAGCACAAAAAACTTGGGACTGTGCAGGACCAGAGCCCAGCTCCCACATTAAAATATCAAATCACAAAAGAAGCAGAAAAATGAGCAAAAGGGGGAAAAAAAGAACTTCACTATTCAAAGCTACTACAGGGTTAGGGAAGATCAAGCCATAAATTTAGAAGAGGATTTTACTGTCAAAAGACATGTGAAGACAAAAAAAAAAAAAAAAAAAAAAAAAAAAAAAAAAAAAAAAAAAAATTAGAATTTGATCTCAGGCCCAAAAAGAATTCCTAGAAGAGCTTAAAAGAAGATTTTTAAAAGCAAGTTAGAGAAATGGGGAAAAAAAAATTGGGAATAATGCAAGAGAAACATGAAAAAAAAAATCAATAGTGTGGAAAAAGATTGACAAAAAATTGCCAAGTTAAATAACTCTCTAAAAAATAGAATTGGCCAAATGGAATTGGAAATATAAAAGCATACTGAAGAAAATAATTCCTTAAAAATTAGAATTGAGCAAATAGAAGTAATGACTCTCTGAGTTAACAAGATAAAGCAAAATAAAAAAGTTTTAAAAAGTAAATAGAAGAAAAAGTGAAATTTCTCATTGGAAAAGTAACTAGAAAAAGAATCATTGGATTACCTGAAAGCCATGATTAAAAAACATAATCCTGGATGACATCTTTCAAGAAAGTATCAAAGAATATGCCCCTGATACATTAGAACCAGAGAACACTATCAAAATTTAAATAATTTACTGATCATGGATGTTTTAAAAAGAGATTTCAAAATTAAAACACATAGGAGTATGATAGCTAAATTAGATCAAAGAGAAAACAGAAAGAAAAAAAAAATCAAATATCATGGAGCTACAGTCAGGATTAGACAGAATTTGTCAGTGGTCACATAAAGGACCACACGACTTGGAATGTGATATACCAGAAAACAAAGTAATTAGAATTGCAAATGCTCAACAAAATTGATTATAATCTTTCAGGAGAAAAAAATGGATATTAAAAAAAAATAGAGGACTCTCAAGAATTCCTAATTAAAATACCAGAGTGAAATAAAAATTTGACCTCCAAATACAAACCTTAAGGAAAACTTAAAAAGCAGAAAAGAAAAAAGAAAGAGAAAATATAAGAAATTAAATGAGGTTAAACTATTTGTATTTACATATTTATATTCAAGATAATATTTGTAACTCTTAAGAACTCTATTACCATAAGAGTAATTAGAAAGACTATATATAGACAGTTGGTATGAATATCAGGTGACTTTAATGTCATGATACACCAAAAAACTAAATAAAGAGGAGAGAAAGAAAATTGCATTGAAAGAATGCATGCAAAGAATTTTCAACATTCACTTTTACAAAACCTGGTGGCCCAATATTTTCATGTTTTCTCCTTCCCTCTCCCTCCCCTAGATAGCAACCACTCCAATATAATCAATTCTCTGTATATTTTAAAAATGAGGCCTTAATCAGAAACATTGCATGTACATTTCCCCCCAGTTTTCTGCTTCTCTTCTAATCTTGGCTGCATTGGTTTTGTTTGTACAACATGTTTTAAATTTAATATAATCAAAATTTGTACACAGAAATTTATCTTGCTCTAAAAAAATAGTAAAAAGGGAAGGGAATAATAGAAGGGGCAAGGAGGACTGATAAAAGAGAGGGGTATATTGGAGAAGGTGATCATCAGAAATAAAACATCTGTGAGGGGGGAAAAGAAGTGATTTAGAGAGAGAGAAGAGGATAAAGAAAAGAAATATTGTGAAGGAATAGATATGTACTTGCTACATATTGCTATAGCAAACATTTCTTGAACTATATTGAATAATAATGGTGATAATGGGCATCCTTACTTTACTCTTGATCTTATTGGGAAGTCTTCCAGCTTATCCCCATTTCAGATAATGCTTGTTAATGATTTTATATAAATATTACTTATCATTTTAAGGAAAGCTCCACTTATTTCTATGCTCTCTATAGTTTATAGAGGCTTTTTCTGCATCTATTAAGATGCTTTCTGTTCTTTTTGTTTTTGATATGGTCAATTATTCTGAAAGATTTCCTTACAATGAACCAGTTCTGAATTCTTGGTATAAACTCCTTGTGCTCATGATGTAAGGTCCTTGTGATATATTATTGCAATATCTTTTATTTAAATTTTTTAATTTAAAATTTAGGTTTAGGTGCCAGCACCATATTTGTGTCTTAAATTAAATAGAATTTCTTCTTCATCCATTTTTACAATAATTTGTAGAATATTGGGATTAATTGTTCTTTAAATGTTTGGTAGAATTTTCTTATGAATCCATCTGGCTCTGGAGATTTTTTTTTTTAGGAAGTTCATTGATGGCATGTTCAATTTCGTTTTTTGTATATTTTCTGTTTTTATTTTTGTAATTTTGTATTTTTGTAATTATTCATCCATTTCATTAAGATTGTCAAATTGGCATTTGATTGGGCAAAATAACACCTAACAATTGTCTTAATTTGTTTTTTTCTTTCCTTTTTTTAAGTCAAATTAAACAATGGGTTTATCTATGTTTTTGCCTTTAAAACCAGCTTCTAATTTTATTAGTTCAATAGTTTTCTTTCGATTTTATTAATCTATATTTTGATTTTCCATATTTTCAGTTTAGTGTTTAATTGGAGATTTCTAACTTTTTTTTTAGGTTTTTTTTTTTAGTTGCATGTGCAATTCTTTGAATTGCTTTTCCCCCCTAATCTATTGATGTAAGCAATTCGAAATATAAAATTTCCTCTATTTACTTGCATCACATACATTTTGATATGTTGATTATTATTGTCATTTTTCTAAAGATTTATCATACCTGGGCAGCTAGATGGTGCAGTGGATAGAATACCACCCCTGAAGTCAGGAGGACCTGAGTTCAAATCTGGCCTCAGACACTTAACATTTCCTAGCTGTGTGACTCCGGACCAAGTCATTTAACCCCAGTTGCCTCAGAAAAAAAAAAAAAAAAAAAAAAAAAGATCAACCTAACTTTTCCAAAATTTTATTCACCTCAAGTTTTTTCTAGTTTATTTTTTTTCCTGGTTAGCATTATCTAGTTCTGAAAGGAATAAGTTTAGACCCCACCACTGGTATAGCTTTATTAACTATTTTCAGTCAAATTCTTAAAAAAAAAAAAAAATCAGGTGCTATCTCATTTGATGCATATATGTTTAATATTGTCTATGGTACCTTTCAGCAACATGTAGTTTCACTTCTTATCTCTTTTAATTGGATCAATTTGTTTTTGTTTTGACTGAAATCATGATTGCTACTTCTACTTTCTTTGCTTTAGCTGAATCAAAGATTTTGCAACAGTTTCTGACCTGTGTGTATCTTTCTGCTTCAGAGCTGTTTCTTGTACACAGTATAATGTAGGATTCTGTTTTTTAATATGTTCTGCTATCTGCTTCAATTTTATGGGTAAGTTCATCTCACTTACATTTAGTAACAATAACTGCATATTTTCCTCCACAATATTTCTTATTTATCCTCTTCTCTCTTTCTAAATCACTTCTTTCCCCCCTCACAAATGTTTTATTTCTGATATATCCTCTCTTTTATCAGTCCTCCTTCCCTCTAGTATTATCTCCCTCCCTTTTGAGAGAGAGAGAGAGAGAGAGAGAGAGAGAGAGAGAGAGAGAGAGAGAGAGAAAGAGAGAGAGAGAAGAGGAAAAAGAGAAGAGGAGGAGGAGGAGAAGGAGGAAAAGGGGGAGAACAAGAGAAGGAGGAAGAGAAGGATAGCAGGAGGAGAAGAAATAAAAATAATTATAGGTAATGAAACAAAACCACCACTCTTTCCAGATGATACAATATTATCCTTTAAAAATCCTAGAGAAGGGGCAACTAGGTGGTGCAGTAGATAGAGCACCAGCTTTGAAGTCAGGAGGACTTGAGTTCAAATCTGATCTCTTCAGGTACTTCCTAGCTGTGTGACTCTAAGCAAGTCATTTAACCCCAGTTGCCTCAGCAAAATAAATAAATAATCAGGTAATTGAGCACATAATTAAAATAAATAAATGAATGAACAAATGAATAAATAAATGAATAAATGAATGAATAAACATATAAACAAATGAATGAATGAATGAATAAATAAATCCTAGTGAATCGAATAAAAAACCTACTTGAAATAATTAAAAATTTTAGCAAAGTTGCAGGATACAAAATAAACTGACATAAATCATTAGCATTTCTATATGTTATTAGCAAAATTCAGCAGCAAAAGATAGAATAATTCCATTTAAAGTAACTATATACAATATAAAATACTTGGGAATCCACCTGACAAATAAATTTAGGAACTATATGAACAAAACTATAAAACACAAACAATTTGAAAAATGTTAGTTGCTTGTGGGTAGGCTGAATCCAATAAAAATGACAATTCTACCCACATTAATGTATTTATTCAGTGCCATACCAATACAAACCATCAAAAAGTTATTTAATAACACTAGAAAAATAGTAAAATTCATCTGGAAGAACAAAGGCTTAAGGATATTAAGGGAATCAATGAAAAAAATTATTAAAATACTAGTTATTCCTTAATTGACAAATGATTAAAAAATATGAACAGGCAGTTGTCAAAAAAAGGAAATCAAGGGTATCTATAGTCATATGAAGGAAAAAAAAACTACATAAATTGCTATTAAAGAAATGAAAATTTAAAAAAATTGAGGTACAGCCTCACATCAATTAAATAGGCTCATATGACAAAATTGGAAAATGTTGGATGGTGGAGAGGATGTGGAAAACCTGGAACACTAATGTACTCTTGGTGGAGTTGCAAACTGATCCAATCATTTTGAAGAGCGATTCTGAACTATGCTCAAAAGACCATAAAACTGCATAGGATCCAGCAATACTTCTCCAAGGACTGTAACCAAAGATATTCAAAAAGGGGAAAAGGACCTATTTGTAGGGGAAAAAAAATTATAGCAACTCTCTCTGTGATATCCAAGAAATGGAAATCAAAGGCTCTCTATCAATTAGGAAATGGCTAAACAATCTCTGACCTCTCCTGTTGTCATCTTTTTTAGTCCGTAGCTAATATCCAGGAATAGATGAGTGAATTAAATTGAAAAAAATACAAAAAAACAAAACAAAACAAAAAAAAAAAAACTAGGCTCTGGTCCAACAAGTGCTTTTTATGGGGCAGTAATAACTAGAAAAGATTTTGAAGCAAAAATTAGCATATATTAGCAATGCAATACTTTAAAATTCAGCCTAATGAACAATCATTATCCTCTCATGCCTTACTCTACCTGTTCTCTTCACTTGACTTGCATGTATTTCAGAAGGATTCCATGAAGGAGAGGAAAAAAATGTGATAATGATTTTGTATTTCTGTAGTGTTTTTAACCTATGGAAAAAAGATACTAAATGCTAGATTGTTTTCAGCTAAAAAAAGAAAGGATATGGCTTAATAGTGATATATGAGAACAATTGAATATTATTGTGCTATGAGAAATTATAAGTAGGATGATTTTGGAAAACCCTGAGAAGATATACATGATTTGATGCATAGTGAAATGAATAGAATCAAGAAAATATCATCAATATTGTTTAATGAAGAATTGTGAATGACTTAGCTATTCTAAGCAATACAATGATCTAAGATAATACCAAAGGATTAATAATGTTTGCCTCCAAAGAAACAACTGATGTTTGAATACAGACTGAAATTTGCAACTTTTTGCTTATTTTTTTCTTTTATTCAAATGACTGATATGGAAATGTTTTACATAATTGCACATGTACAACCTATACCTGACTGCTTACCATTTCAGGGAGGGGGCAGAAGAGGGAAGGAGAGATAAAATTAGATGGCAAAAGTTTTGAAAAAAAGACACAAACAAACAAATTGGAGTTGTTCATTTTTCATAAGTAGGATTTTCTATGTCATGAAAATTTTACTTCAGGGGAGCCTTCAGCTTATATTCTAAGGATATATAGAGCCTGGGAGGAATATAGATTCACTTTTTAATAACAGCATTGCTTTAAGTTTCTTTCTAATCTACTTTGAAGAGTTAATGTGGGAGACAGAGTTAAGATGGTAGAGTAGCTTGAGCTATAGATTCTTCTGAGGTTACATAGACTGAGAATGTGGGAGGGAGGGAAAGTCTAGGGTAGTGACCAGTTGGGCAATGGTTGAACAAATTATGGTATATAAATATGATATCATAATATTGTGTTATAAAAATGATGAAGGGGAGAGTTTCAAAGAAACTTGAGAAGATTTATATGAACTTATATAGAATGAATTATATAGAATAAGAAGAAAAATTTGTGCAATGAAAATAATATTATAAAGAGAAACAGCTTTGAAAGACTTGGGAATTCTGATCAGTGTAATGACTAATAACAGATGATTTATGATTAAACACACTTCCCACCTATTGATCAAGAAGTGAAAGGCTCAAGGTGTGGAATGAAATTTTAAATGCATGTACATATATTCAACAATGCATGGCTTTAAGAGGGATTTTGTTTTTCTTTTATTCTCATTTAAGGGGCAGAATATGAGTGAAAAAGGCAGATTTTTTTTGCTTTTTTAAATGGTAAAATTTCATTTTCAAAATTAACATAGTGCTTTTTACTACTTTCATGTATCAGTTCTAGTCAATAGAAAATGAAATAATATATCTTAGATACTTCATAAGAGGGCAAAACAAATTGTTTCAACAGTTTGACTTCCATAAAAATTGTAAGTCTGTGTTGTCATGGCCTTTTGGCTAAAGTGAAAATCAGTTCTTTGGCTATCTTCACAATACTGAATCACTTATTTTATAGCAGATTATCACATATGCCACAAAGGGCTTCTTAAATGTACTTCTGACCCCATAGGCTCACAAAGCATACACACACACACATACACACTCCACAGCCATACATTTTGTAGATACATTCCAAGCACAATCAAACCACAATCCAGAAATTAGACTTGGTCCAATTTATCTGAGGGATAAGTGGGCAGTGGTAGACAGTATGAATGCAATAGTGGTACTTCTACTGCCTTGAAGTAATGTGTCATTATTCACATTTGAATTCTGACTAATGATCACAGAGAAAGGAAATAACATCAAATTATAGATTAATGATTGGGTTTAGTAGATTCCAGTGCTTTATATTTATGCAAACACTTCTTGACTACCTTAAAAGCTGCATTTGCTGAGCTATATTCTTTGACATGAAATACAAAGCTTCCATTTACTGAATTCATGACTACTTCATGGGAGAAAACTTGTTATATCAACAATAGTCAAAACAAAAACATCTATTAGGTGCTTACTATGTGCCCTGACATATATGGTGCTAAGTGCCAGTGATATTAAAAAAAAATGCAAAAACCCATTTCCTACACTCAAAGAGTTCACATAATGGAGGAGAAAAAGTGAATATAAAGATAAACATGTAAGACACATATAATTTAAATGAAATGTTTTTCACTTGTTTTTGAGGACAATTAATGATATCATGGAGTGATACCTTGATTCACACATGAATTGATTTAGGTGAGGCAGAGTTACACAGAATCATCACTCACTCTCTCTTTATTAGTTAACAAATTCCAGTGGCAAAACTGAAGTTGAAACAACTGGTGCTGTCCTGGTATATTTAATGTCTGACAAATCTCTAAGTGTTGCAAGGTATTCTCTGCCTTCATGGCCATTGGAACTAATGTTTCTTATCTGCCCATCCCTCCAGAATATTTGTAGTAGATTCCTCCACCTCCAGTAGAAAGTAATCTTAAAGAGAAGGGAGTAGTTATATGAGAAACCATGAAAAGCCACATGCTAAAATTTCAAAGTCTTAAAATAGAAAAGCAAGAAGATGGACATGAGAAAAGAAAACATTACATATATTCTGTGAGTGCAAATGCCTAGAATTGGTAGCTGGAGTATATAGGAATAGGAAGAAATCCAGTGTAGCTGGACTATAGAATGTTTAGAAGTTAAGTTATGAGGCAATATTCTTAGTTGAGAAGACTGAAAAGGTATGAAAAGGCCTTGGTTGTGAAAGAAACATGTTAACCAAGATTTTATATTTGATCCTAGAGATAATAGGGAGCCATTGAAGTTTATTGAGGAGAAATATAAAATCATCAAAATTATGAGTCATACTTATTACTAATGAATTCTGAGAGCAGAAGCTGAAACAAATGTAGGGATGACTTCCTTTGTTGTCAAGATTTTAACAACAGCACACATTTAAAGAGCATTATTAAGTTTTTGCAAAGACTATGGAGGGGAACTTAATCTAGAGATAAATTCAAGATTTCCTTGAAAGGATCCATGCAGTTTACAGCCTGCACTATTGCTATATCCTGTGGTATTTCCCCTTTAATAGAAGATGAATAAAGGAGATAAAAATAATGTAGACTAGACCCACAAAAGGGAGGGTTGGATCCTATAGATATTGGAAAATGACTATCAGGATTTTGTACCAGATAACAAATGAGAATGTAAGCTTTGGAGATATATTTGCACAGAATACTCCAGACAGAGAGCTTTCATTCTATCTCTATTTTTTAGATCCGATCAGAAGACAGTGAACCAATTTGTGTTCATTTCTTAAGCTATCATACTGTCTAAGATTGTTTTCTTATTTGCTGAGTAATTGTGACTCCCAGGTGATTCTCTTTGAAAAGGAAACTATAATGAGATTTTAAATGGATTCCTACTAAACAGTCATGAAAATGTATTATATTAAGTTTTTGGAAGATAATCTTTCTAAAGGTCCCCTCTTCCCTTCAAGTTCCAGGAAAGTTTTATAGTCTATATTTCCATGAGGCTTGCTAGTAGAGATTTGCTGGTAAAAGCTTAATAACCAGCTTTTCTACACACGCAGACACACACACACATGCACACATGCATGTTTATGAATATATATTAATATATTTATATTCAGAACATGCTTTTAAATTTAATGTACATTTTTATCATTTTTCTATTATTGTGTTAGGTTTAGACATTGAGAAAAAACAAAAATAAATCAAGTGCTAATTCCTAGTGTTCAGTTTCTAAAGTATAAATGCTCACTCTGAAAACAGCCATGAGCTTCAGCTGATTTTAACTAACTCTGCTTACTAACTCTGCTTATTATTTATATTTTAATCCCAGATATAATCAAATGAAAAGGGGAATACTAAGCGATGATGGATAAATGATGTTAGCACAATGAGACAGGATGCGTGTAATGAGCAAGCTTGTTTCAAGAGGAGAGTTATTCACCTTTTGGTGTTCTCAGTGAGGCTGGATAGAGAGCATCTATTGTTTACAAGAGGGTATCCTGGTTTGACAGAGTACTATTGGATTGGAGCATCTTCACCCCTAATGGCTTCTTCTATTCTCACTAATGCCAAGATTAAAAAAAAAAAAGCCTGATACTTCTATGTCTAATTTTTTCTTCCTATGGTTCTTCAGAAATATAACTTTCCCCATTAGAATTTATATATATATATATATATATATATATATATATATATATATATATATATACACACACACATACACATACATACATATATATATATATATACACACATACACATACATATATATATATGTATGTATATATATATATATATATATATATATATATATATATATATATATATATATATATAATTTCCCTTGGTTTTGCTCAACGTCCTTCCACAAGTCCACAGAATTGATTATATGGAGATGACCAGTCAGCCAATAAGTATTTATTAAGCAACTTTTCTGTGCCATGAACTGTGCTAGATGCTGAGAATACTAAGAGTAAAGACAGCTCCATACCTTAAGGATATCACAATCCTAAAGTGGGTGATATTATGCAAACAACTATTTTATTTAATTTTATTTTAATACTATTTTTCCAAATACATGCAAAGATTATTTTCAGCATTCATCTTTGCAAAACCTTGTATTCCAAATTTTTCTCTCTCTCCTACCCTTCCTCCCTGATACAGTAAGTAATCTGATAAGGGTTTAACATGTACAATTCTTCTAAACATGTTATTAACAAATATTTTTAAATACCACAAATACAATAGAATAGATAATAGATAATAGAAATTGATTATGATGCTTTTTTAGTTACCCTGGCTTATGATAAGATCATAAATACAGATTTGGAAAGTACCTTAGAAATCACTCAGTTCAACCCTCTAAGTTTAATGATAAGGAAACTAGCTCAGAAAAGTAAGGTGGTGACATAATCACATCAGAGGTAAAATTTGAACCTAGACTTTGTAATTCTAGAAACCAATGCAGTTTTCATTGTAATTTGCTATATTCCTTTAGAGCCAGGAGGTAGACTGTGATTCCCCTATATGAGTTCAGTCACATGATACTGACAACTTTTTCACATTTTCCTGCTATGGCCTGGCCCAAGGTGAAGGCCATGAAATGCAAACTCAAGTTTGCACTAAACCTGTCTGTACTTTTGTGTTCTTTCTTTAAGATATTCAAGGCCAAGGAAAGGAACATGTCTATAGAAACTTTTCCTCTTTTTTTTCAATAATATTCAGAGGTTGGAAAACTTTAATTTATTCTTAGTCCTTAACTTCTCAAATATCTAGAAGCCTAATTTCTAGGGATTATTCAAAAATTTGTCCTTTTCTTGAGATGGTAGGAGCAAGAATAAGAAACCAGGGACCAGCCATATCCTCCTTAAATTTATCCTTTGTGCTTCACAGACGCACAGGCTAATTGGAATGGACCTATTCAGAATCATTCATCTTACATATGATGAGACCCAGAGAATTTAAGTGATTTGCCAAAGCACATGTTGGTAGGAAGCAATAGAAGTAGGATTTGAACTCATATCTTTAATTATAAATTCAAAGCTCTTTCCCCATGTATTGGGGGTTCTTCCTCTTTCCTCTTCTAAAAATCCCTTCCATCCTCCCAAATATACCCAGGAAATTTACAGGACATCACAAACTTCTTCTCTGGAAGAAACACATTTGAGGATCCTTTAACATCCTTTACAATATAGCTTCATTCTTTCTTTCTTAATTTGTCATACATTCCACTCCTCATATGCTTTGCTTTCTGATTCAGCCAAAGTGGTCTTCTAATTATTCCTCATACATAACTTTTTATTTTCATTTATAATTTCCATTCCTATTTTTCACTTCTTCCTCCAAGATTCTCTATTTTCCTTCAAAGTCTACATGTTTTCTTTCCAATCTTTCCTGATCCTGCAGCTGCCAGTCCTACTTTCTATATTACTGTATACATAATTGTATGATTTGATATTTTTGCTTATAAGTAAATGACTATTATGTTTTCCATATACCAAGATAGCAATGATGTGGTGCCGTGAATAAAGCACTGGGCCTGAAGTTAGGAAAGTCTCAAATTTGGTAATCACTAGCTGTGTGACCCTGAGCAAATCACTTCATTCCTATTTCCCTCAGTTTCTTCTATTATAAAAAGGGGATAACAATACATCTACCTTCTCTAGTTGTTATAAGGATAATGAGATAATTTTTGTAAAGTGCATATCACAATATCAGGCACATTGTAGGGTACTATATAAATGCAACTATTATTATTGCTACTAATTATCAAGCTACTTTGGGCTTAAAGATCACTGTAGACAACTACTTCAGCCATGAAATTAAAGGGCTCTTGCTTCTTGGAAGAAAAGTTATGGAAAATCTGTATAGAAACTATCTTGCCTACAAAGCCCTATTTAGTCAAAGCTCTGGTTTTTCCAATAGCAATGTGTGGCTGTGAGAACTGGACCAAAAGGAAAGCTGACCATTGCAGAATTATTGCTTTCAAACTGGTGCTAAAGAAGATTTTTGAGAGTCTCCTGGACAGCAAGGCGATTAAGTTAGTTGATATTTAAAAGAAATTAATTCAGGATATTCAGTGGGAGGCCAAATGCTGAAGCTGAAACTTAAAATACTTTGACCATATAATGAGAAGACAGTACTCATTAGAAAAGATTCTTATGCTGGGAAAGATTGAAAGCAAAAGGAAAAGAGGATGGCAGAAAATGAGATAGATAGTGTCATAGAAACAACTAACATGAACTTGGATAGGCTTCAAGAGATAGTGGAGTATAGTTGGGCATTGTATGCTATGGTCCGTGGGGTCACAAAGAGTTGGACAATAGTGAATAAACAACAACCAAGCAAAATTCTTATAATATACTGGTAATAATGTTTATTTATTGATTGTACAAGGTTCTTCTCCATCTCCCATGCACATGGCTTCCTGCTGTTTGCCTTTAAAATCTAGCTTCCTTTAAAAACTCAAATATTATCTTCTATAGGACTTCTTTTTTCTATTATCTTCTATAGGACTTCTTTTTCCATCACCCCAGACATAATAATCTACTCTAGTTTCATCTAATCTGTATCTGTAGCAAATAAATTTGCTTATACTACTCTTGCCCACATTGGACTCTCAGCTCTATAAAGGAAGGGGCTATTTTGTTTTTCTCTGTACCCCTATTTCTTAGCATATTTCCTGTCACATAATCATAATATGCTTTTTTTAATGTAATGTTTATTTTTTTCAATCACATGTTTAAAGAAATTTAAATGTATTTTTAAAAGTTTTGACCTCCAAATTCTATTCATTTCTTCTGTCATCCCTTCATCCCCTTGTGGAGACAGTAGGCAATCTGATATAGTTTATATGTGTGATAATATGCTTATTTTGTCAATTGATTGATTGTCCACCTTTGTTTTCTTGCCTTTCTATTATCACTTAAGGTATTTTTCTGACTCCAGTTTTGTTTTTGTTTTTTCACTTTCCCACTTCCCTTGTTCTACTCAGCATTTTTTTTAAACTTGGTCTCCTTTCTCTCTATCAACTGCTTAAAACTGTGCAGGGTAAGTACTTATAATATTTACTTGTGAATGACCCTTCCAAGTGGAGGAGGGAAGGCTGAAAGTTTTTGCTGGGTTTTCATAACTGATCAGGCTGACAAATTATATAGGAATCATAGATAATTGAAAGATGTTATGGATATACCTTTTGGTAATGGAGAATGAAATAATCTGCAAATGTTGCCAATAAGCATTGCAAATGCATAATTAAAAAAAATCCAGACACCTAATATTTTAAATTATTTTCAAAACTTGGATTTCTTACCTGCAGTCAGTGCCACAAAATTGCTTTATAAGGTTTCCTTGCCACAGCTAGAGTCTATTTTCAAGTTATTAAAGTTCTCTAATGAGGAACCTTTGTAAGTCCAGATAAAAGCCCACTCATCTGTAGTTTGGGATAATTCAGTGAAATTAACCATGTAAGTGCTCAATGAAGCAAATGATTAAAAAGTAGAATGAATGAAAAATGAAGATTAAAATGGATAAAATTGTATTTTCTCTTTGGGTAACATTTACAGGTCATAATTAAATCGAGGTGAGTGAAGAAAACAAAACCAACCTAACCACTCATGAAGTGTTAATTTTTTTTTTTTAATGCTTAAAGTGTTTCCCATTTGGTCAAAAGAAAAGAGTTCACAGCATTTTTCCCCCACAGTACATATCACTTTCCCTTTGTTTGATTTGATCTTCACTGAATGTGCAAATGCCAGGGTTTTTTATTTTGTTTTGTTTTATTTTATTATTTATTTGGGAATCAATTGAATCCTTTGATTTATCTAACTCAGTGGCCTGATAGACTGAATCACAGAAATTGGTGATTTGTCCCTATTCCTATCTTTTACCTGGAATTGAAACTCATCTGAATTAATTCTTCTGTAATATCTGACTTCTCAAAAGGTGAAATTTCTTCACCCTCACTCTACTTCATATAGAATTCCTACTTATAGAACAGATAAGAGCAGAAATTTTTTAATACCCAATGTAAAAGCAATTTAATATGAACAGATCATCAATTTCCACATAGAAAAGGGAAAGACAAGAAATAAAACATTAAACCTCTTAAAAACATTCACACTTTGGGTGAGTCTGCTAATAAGCTTTCCCTGTAGCATTTCCACCTAACACAGTCTGATCAAACATCAAATGAGATTGTCTTTCTTCCAGGACTTCCTATTTTGTGCCAACATTTCCCTTATCACAAACTGGATTCTTTTCCCATGGCAAATACTGCCCCAATAGTTGCTCCAATAATGTTTCCAGAACTCCAATACCAATACTTTCAGTATTTGCAAGCTCAGTGCTAGAGGACAGGAACACAAAAAGAAAAGCAAGGCAGCCTCCGGTGTAAGCAGGGACAGTTTAATCCATGCTCCTCTGAATGAAATCATATCTTGCCTTTTCTAAACCTGTTTAGAGATCATGTTTCTACCAGATATAGTAATTCTGCAATGCCACCAACCCCTACTATCAAGTAGAGAATAGTTATACATGCTCTTCTAAGAAGGTCCAGGAGGTTGTATACAATGATAACCTCTTTCTTGGAAATTATGTAAACCTGCAGTCATCCTTGATAAATTTAATAGCTAAAGCTATTTCTACCCTTAAAAAAATACACAGTTTATAATAAATGATTATGTATAGTCAAACAAATATCTAAATATGAAAGCCTCATGAAGCTCAAACATTGTTTGCTAATCCTTAATTTTTATGAGTTTATTTTATTGTGACTACTATGCTATATATAATGAGATAAACAGTTTTATTATTGTGTTCCCCCTTCCAAAGACACTGATCATCAGCATTCCATGCTTTAATTTGTCTTTGCAAATTGCTCTGGGTATTGCTAATTATTATGAATAATTATTAATTCTTATGATGATAAGGATTACCTAATCATTAAATTTTTGTTGTAGGAGCAGATATCACTCAATACCATATAATTATTTTGATAATTCAAAGACCTTTGATTGTTTTGGGTATGGCAACCCCTTCCACAAACTGAGATGATAAACTTTCCATGCCTTTATAGACAAATTTTCAAACTGCCATGGCCAAAAAGCAAAAAAACAAAATCCAAGCCATCTTGCCATTACCCCTCCAGTGATGAGCTTCTTTTTTTCTGCTAAGCAGATTTTTGTTGACAGACGTATGGTCTATTGCCAGGACCATATTTGAAGTCTTTTTAGCTTAGAGGGATTCCTCAACCAGCAAATCATTGGCATAGTCTATGAGAATTCAGGGTCACAGATACACTATAAAGAAAGAAATAAATTGATTTTTTTATAGAAAAGAAGTAGATATACAAGTATAGACAATCTATATTCCTCTTGGGATCATACCAGTGTTTTCCTTATGCAACTTCCTTTTGCCTCATGGAACTTTCTAGTAGAAAGATATTAAAACTCTCAGTCACAGTAATCTGGATCTCATATACTTTGCAGGTACATAAGACCAAACAATCCTGATCCTGATGACTGTCTGATAACTTACAGACCAGATAAGTTTCCAAAAGGAGACAAGCTTCGCCACTTTCAGAGAAACTAAGTTTAGCTGTATTCTTATTGTATAGCCTTACAATGTTACAGCAAAATAATCCTTCTTTTCATCCCAAAGAACATCAATATCTATGGAAAAAAACATAAAAAATTCTAAAAAACAAAATATAATATAACTGATAAATTAGGAAGATCATCTGATTTGGAGTCAGAAAAACTGAATTTACCCCAAATCTGCTAGTTACAACTTGTATAAATTTAGGCAAAAATGTTGAATTTTTGGAGCTTTAGGTTTCTCATCAGGAAAATGAAACAGATAAATTTGGGGGGTTTGATCTTTTTTTTGTCATGATTCCCTTTGGCATTCTGACAAGGCTATGGACACTTTTTTTGCAGAATAACATTTTAAATGCATGATACAGAATATATAAGATTACAAAGGAAATTATTAAAAAAGGTAACTGACTCCAAATTGAGACCTAATAGATCTGATGAACTTTAAGGTGCAAACAATATAAATTTAACTAATCTAATCTCCAACTTTAAGCAAAATGATAGTTGCATAAGTGATCTGAAGTTTATTCTCACAGTCCTGAAAAGTAAGTGGTTTTATTATACCACTTTTACATATGAGGAAACTGGATAGAGCTTAAATGACTTAATAACCATCATATAGTTGGTATTTGTCTAAGGCAGAATTTGACCCAAGTCATCTTGACTCAAGAAGCAAATTCTCCCTTCTCAGCTAGAGAGAAGTTACTTCACAATTTTTCTCAAGCTTACACTGAGCAACTTTGTTAATTTTAGATGGTATCCCAAAAGGACCTAGATAATTTTAATATTAACACTCACTGCATAATTTGGCTAAAATTTTGTAGAATATGAGCATCTTTGAGATATTTTTAAAGTTGTAATATAACAATATTGAAAAGTATTTATTAAAAATTTACATGTGCTCACAGCTCTGTGCTAAACAATGGAATACAAAGAAAAAATGATAGAAAGTCCCTGCTCTCAAAGAGCATACATTCTATTTGAGGCAACACATAAAGGAAAGATCATTGTCATGGCAGATGGCAAAGTCATGTAGTAGGATTCATGCCAGTAGTCTGGCAGGCTAAGGAACAAGACAGATATCAAGACCGCAAGGACCTTGGGTAGTAACAGTAGAAATGACTATTAGTCATTAGTAAAGTAATGGATCTAAGTTTTGGAATCAAGAGGTTTTAAAGCTCAAATCAAGTGCCATCTTCTTCAGAAAGCCTTTCATGACCTTCACTTTATCTCTAATTGCTGAAACTCCTGGAAATTTATTTATCCAGTTTTATATTTCTTTACTGGGTTCGTATTTTATTCTAACAGTCCCTCTGATTCCAGAGTGTAGGAACAGTTTGTCCTTTTTATTCTAAGGGACTAGCATAGTGCCTATAACAAAATAAGCAAAAGGTTCAAAGACTAGATCTTTGATTTCACTGCTACAGGGAATTCCCAAATGGGGAAACTTCCCCTATCAATGCAATCAGTATCTCCTCTGCAACTTATAATTTTAGAGTTGTCTAAACCAAATTTAAGAAATTATTCTTCAGAGTCAAAGCGAACAAGTATATGTTTGGAGGTAAGAGCTGAATTAAGTTCTTCAGGAGTACAAGGTCTTCTCTTTACCCATTACCTTATACTGCTTCTCATGGCTGATACTAAATAAATATATCTTGAATGAATGGATGAATGATTGATTAATTAAATGGATGATAAATTGATGATGAATGGATGAAGAAACATGCAAACATGCAAACTTAGACTATTTTCCAGCATCCTTGCATTCCATATCTGGTCAAATATAAAAGAAATATGGTCTTCTAATAGAGTTTTTTTTCTTTCATATGCAAAATTCTAGATATTGATTCCTCTGTGAATTTGCTCTGTCTAGCTTTCTTTTACTTGGAGAAGGATGAGAAATATCAGAGAGCCTGGAGCAGAAAAGATTGTTAAAAATCATGTAGCCCAACCCCATCATTTTGTAGATGAAGTCTGGGGAAGTAACTTGACAAGCCAAGGTCACACAGCCAATTAGTGGAAAAGCCAGTGAGTAGAACAATCGATTCAAAAGCTCTTTTTCTCTAACTCATGTTGCTTGGTGTTTTATAAATTTAAGTATACGTGATCATTACATTAAAAGATGTAAAAAAGAATGCATTTCAGGAGCTGGATAAAAGGAAATTAAAATTTGATTTTAAAAAATCAGCAATAGGTTGAGTGTTGAATGGACAGAATGCTCACATGCAACTTGCAGAGATGCCTCAGGAATCTCTCCATGTGATCTACCTAGTATCAATGTCACTGTTCTCAAGAGGTCCATTTCCCATTGACTATGCCTCTTAAGAAGGAGAAATAGGAAGTCTTTTATCCACATTTCCTTCAGATTCCACAGCCTGTAATCAGCAGTTCTGTTTGTTGTTACTTCTCCAGCAGCACTGTGTATAGTCTAAAGAAATACTTATACAAGTGAGAAAACTATACTGGATGCAAACCCATGACATTTACTCAGTGATTGATCCAATGTAGTATCCTGGGCAAGTTTTCCAATGCTGGTTTTAACTTTTGGGTCTCAGGGAGCATCTGGCTGAACTTACGAATCTTGGACCAATAAGGGGAAAGAAATTATTGATATATCCCTGACTCCATTTTATTAGTTTGGCTGTTGTATTGAACTGTGAGTATTGCTTTAGAATCTTGCCTTAGTGCATTCAAAACTTCATCTACTTATTCAACTTCAGCTATATCCTAGGGCTTTATTTTATCCTAAATTCATTTTTGGCATCTTAATTCTAGGTCCCAATCTTGAATTTCAACTATTGATTTTGATCTTGATCTTAGGTAGTTTCTGCAAAGATTCTCTTCTCTATTTGCTTTTTTGTGCTTAGCTCACATCTCCGACAATGACAATGTTATCTTTTTATGGGAAGATTTTTTTTTCTTTTTTTTAAGATTATACATGTACATTCATGTTTTACATAGTTCTATATGAGTTATAGTGGGAGAGAAAAATTAGAACAAAAAGGAAAAATCATGAAAAGAAAAGAAAACTGTGAAAACAGAATGTGTTGATTCACATTCAATCTCCATAGTTCTCTCTCTGGATACAGATAGCATTTTCCATTTAAAGTTGATTTGAATTGTCTTGAATCACTGAATTGTGAGAAGAAACAGATCTATTATAATTGATCACCACACAATTTTGTGGTTGCTGTATACAATGTTTTCTTGGTTCTGCTTGTTTCACTTAGCATCAGTGCATGTAGATCTTTCCAAACTTTAAAAAAAAATCACCCTGTTAATCATTTTTATACAATAATATTATTTTACTTTCATATACCATAACTTAACCATTTCCAAATTAATAGGCATTCGATCATTTTACAACTTTTTTGCCACCACAAAAAAGAACTACTACAAACATTTTTACCCATGTGGGAACTTTTCCCTCTGACTATGTTGTCTTAATTGCCAAATCTGATTATCTTTTTCTCCTCCCCAGTGAAAATTTTTTCTCTACCTATCTGTTGAATTTGAAACTATTGATCATTTTCTCCTGAAATATTCTCTTCTGGGCTTTCCTGACACTATTCTTTTGGTCTTCCTCCCATTTGTTTAACTGATCTTTCTCAGTCTCTTTCCTGGTTCATTATCTAGGTCATACCCTTTAATCCTGGGTGTTTTCTTTGTTACTCACACACAAAAATTCATGGTGATATTCCACTGGCTGATTTTCTCCCTGGAATGTACAACTTCTCACCTTTGTCTCATATGATTTTTAAGACAGCTCAAGGACCAACTTCTACAGGAAGTCTTCCTTGATTTCCCTCCAAGGGCTAGTGCCCCCTCTCTCACACAAATGTTCATTTAACTATTTTGTATTTTATTCTCTTTATAGTTTGTCTGATATATATGCTTACATTTACTTTATATGTATTTATATGTTTATATTTATATTTATACTTTATATATAGATCAAGCTTCTTAAACTTTTTCATTTATAACCCTTTTTTACTCAAGAAATTTAAGGGAAACCCCAGATAGATAGATAGATAGATAGATAGATAGATAGATAGATAGATAGATATAGACAATATAAAATAGTTACACAAATCAAACATTTACTGACAATAAATCATAAAGAAATTTATTTTAAAACAATTCTTTGATATACATATAATTTTACCATTTATTAAAGACAAAATCAAATTTGCATGCTAATGAAATGAATGTGCTTGTTTATTTTTAAATAAAGAAATAATTCTTGGTGGAATATTTGATACTGCAGGATGCAGAGCATTCACAAACATTTTTTACAATCCCCACATGCAGTTATGCAACCCTATATAGGGTTGTGACTCGCAGTTGAAGAAACTTCGGTATAGATAAGATAGTAAATAGCATAGATCAATTTCAAACATAAGCTCTTAGATTCTAAATCAAGTACTCTTGCCACCATACTAAATGTTAAGTTTGTTCTCCTTGATCATGAGGAAATAAAACATTCCAACAAATCTTGAGATAATTCAAGTGAAAGTTGGTTATTTTATCATTTCCTAAATTACCCTCCCAAACTTTAGATACTATCCTTTAGATAGTAAGAGTTTACTATTTGCTAAGCACAGGGAATACAAAGAAAGAACAACTTCTTTTTGTCTTCAAGAATGTTACATTATAATGGAGACAATAACATGTACATAAATTATGTTGTTCCATCTTTTTTCAGTCCTGTCTGATTCTTAGTAAGTTATTTGGGGTGTTCTTGGCAAAGATACTGGAGTGATTTGCCATTTCCTTCTCCAGTTCATTTTACAGATGAGGAAACTAAAGAAAACATAATTAGACAGTAAGTGTGTGAAGCCAGATTTGAACTCAAGGAAATGAGTCTTCCTGACTCCAGACCTAGCACTTTATGCACTATGGTGTCATCTAGCTCTCCGTATTAAGTAGCGGTAGAAATAAACTGGTCTGAAAACTATCTTGTTTAAAGATCTTGTTGACTTCGTGAGGAAAGTTAATGATTCTAAAAAACTGAACTGAAGAGGGAGAGCACTACAGCCAATGGACATTTTAAACATTGCTAATTAATTCCTCTATTTGTTGCCATTCTCCTCCACTTTAACATGACCTTCCCAATTTCTTTTCTATTTCACTCCCTAAACAACAGTGTTTTATCTCCACTTTCCATACCTACATATACATAAGAAATGTCCATATGACTTAACAAAACATTATTTTAATTTTTATTCCATTTTATGTTAATTGTGTAAAAAACAGAAATTCTCCTAAGATTATGATGGGGGGTGAACCCTAAAACTGTTCTCCTGACTTTTTTGGTGGAAGCCATGTGGGTGAGCCCTGAAACTCTCCTGACAAGAGACTCACCCTTCAGTGTTCACCCCCATCAATTAGAAAGGGTGAAAGTGCTAGAAGCCCCTGATTCTGTTAGGGCTAGTATCAAAAAATCAATGTGCAGTCAAGAGGAACAAGACACCATGACAATCTGAGACTTTAAAAGTTAGTAATTCACTTAATCAGCAAGCAATAATTAAGCACTAAAGTTACATTATTTTATCCTTTGAGGAAAGCATGAATTTCCCCAAATAATCAGAATAAAATTAATGTTTTTATCTTTTTTTTATTTGCTTGGAGACCATGGTGATAGATATGAATTGACTGGTAGGTGAGCCTGCTATACTTAATCACATAACCTCATTCCCTAGCACATATTTCTGCTTCCTCAGCCTGCTTGACTTTTATTTGCAAAACACCTCTCTGACAGTATGTTATATTGAATGTCTAATTGATGGAGCCTGTCAAGAATTATGCTCTATAAATGCCAAGTACATTTTCCCAAACTATGTTCTTCCCTGATCTATTCCTCACATTTAAGCATTAAGCAGAACCTTAACCCTTTAGGAGATTCTAGAGACAACTATTCTCTCAAAGACTCAAGGTTTTATTTGGAGGTGAAAGAAGGGACTATGAAGACAAATGTCAGCACTGCATATAATCCATTCATGCAAGTGACTTTGGGATTCCAAGCTAGAGTCACTCTACCAATGAATACACAAGCATTTATTAAGCACCCACTGTATGTCAGGTAATGCATTAAGCAACTTCTTCTTTATGTAAAAAGGAAACTGAAACCCAGAGAGACGAATTGTCTTTTCAAGAAGACAGGGGTAGGTAAGTGAGCGCATCAGGATTTGAACACAACTTCTGAATTCCAAATCTCTTTTCATTGTACTTCTTTCATTTTATCTTGCTATATTCTTCCATGTCTTCAAACGTACTTCTACCTCAATGAGGAGAATCATTATTCTGAAACATAACGGTTGTCATTAATCTTGTCTTTTATTCCTCCTTAGGATGCTGGCACTCTGCCAATTGGGCTTTAGATTCAGTTGTCATTGCTTTTGTTATAACGTATTTTTAGACTAAGCTTGAGTTGAGAGGATGTTATGACACAAGGAGGGGGAAAGGAAGTAGACTCTTTGAGCCTTGCTTATTTTCCGACTGAACAGGTAATTTTCCTCCCTCTAGGTCTTAGACTCTTCAACTAGAAAATAAGGACCAGATATCTCCAAATTGTTTTCTAGTGCTAGAGACCTTGATGTATCTTAAGTGTTTAAAAGAACTTAAATTAGAAGAGAATGATTTATTTAAAGACACACATTTTTAAATACACATCTTGAAAAAGAATCAAAGCTCTGAGCCAAATACTTCAAATCCATGAGAACAGGAATCAACTTAAAACTGAACTCATTTCAGATCCATATTGTAGGAGACAGGGACCCCAGCATTTGCTGTAGTAATTGGATAAAGTGGTAGGTCCTCACATATTTTATTCTAACTTAAAGTGACAAAGGAAATTTGTAGGAAGTAAACACAATTGGAGTGTTGGGATTATACCACAAGCAAGGTCATGTAAGAATCTATTTGGGAAAAAAAGAGGAAAGAAAAGAAAAGAACCTTTGGAACTTTAGAATACATGACTTTCTAAATTCTACTCATTTTGGAGATTTGAGGTCTAGTTAGTTCCATGTTCTACCTTACTGGATATTGAGAAAATCATTTCTTCCTCTGGATTTCAATTACTTCTTCTTTAAAATGGGAATCAATCATATGCTTACTCTTGATAGGTATATTGTGCCACAGTTCTCTTTTTTGTCCTGACTTAGGACAATTTCCCTAATTGTCCTACCTCAGTTTCCCTGAATTGTTCTGCTTCAGTTCCTAATGGTTCTGCAATACCATCCCTCCCTCCTAATCATGATGATCCAGATAAGGAGAAAGACCTTCTATCTTAGATATCATCAGAATGTTGGGTGCCTTTCCCCATTCCAACTTATCAGAATGTTGAGTGCCTTTCCCCATTCTGTAACCCCAATTTATCAAATGTCCCCCATGCCTTCCCCTACCCTGTCAGAATCGGATTGTTAGTCCCATGTTCCTGCTCTCAGTGCTCTGACTCCACCCCTGCCTCAGTCTACTCCTGTATCTAAACCAAGAACACACACACACACACACACACACACACACACACACACACACACATATATATATATATATATATATATGTACATACATATATATTTATATATGTCATTGAAAACTCACATTGTTTGCTGGATTCTTGGAGATGATAATCTTATTCAGCCCTGGGACCAAACCATGGATTCATTTGGTCCCAGTAAATCTCTCCCTTTCAAATAAAATATTAAAAATTCTCTAATCTCTATCTTGCCTCAGTTTCTCCAGCATTACAGGGTCCATAAATATATATGTATGAATATAGATAGATAGATAGATAGATAGATAGATATAGATATGTGTGTGTATATATACACATATGTATTATATATAGCAAATGTATTATATAATATTAAACACCTATCATGTTCCAGATACTGTGGTAAGATCTGAGGACATAAAGAAAGACAATAATAATAATAATAGTAATAATAATAATAATAATAATAATAATACTAGTGCTAGAGGAGCATATTGGCTAATGGAGAAGGAAATTTGCAATAATTATACAAACAAGATAAATACAGGACAAACTTTAATATAATCTCAAAAAGAAGGACCTGGAATTAAAGAGGACTGAGAAAAGATTCTTGGAGAAGGAATGACTATATGATACGTAAAAGAAAGCCAGGGAAACTATGAGGAAAAAATAATGGGGGCATTCCTGGTATGAAGACCAGCCAGAGAAAATATTTTGTTGGCAGATAGCATATCTTGAGAGAGGAATAGCAAGGAGTCAGTGTCATTGAATTCCAGAGTACATACAGAGGGTAAGATGGAAAGAGATTGATTAGAAGGGTAGAAAGTGACTAGGTGATGAAGGGCTTTGAGAACCAAATAGAGGATGTTGTATTTGTTACTGGATGTAAAAGAAAGCCACATCTAACTCTGGACAAACTCTTTTTCTATCACAGCAAAATCCTTTCCATCCATAGTAAAATTTTAATTCCAGGTCTCCTTTTGCCAGATACTTAGTAAACAATCATTAATATAAACCAACTAAACATTATTTTTAATCCTGACTGTTTCTAGATAGCTAGATAGATTCTCTGAGCAAGTCACACTTTCCATAGATGTTTTTTTCATATATAAATTAAAGATGATATTCTATAATGGATATAAAACTGGCCCTAGTGTCAGGAAAGTCTGTGGTCAATTTCTACCTTTGACACATACATGTTAGTATGGCCCTAGAAAAGCCAAGTAAGCTCTTAGTCCTCCAAGCAACTCTCTATAATTATAAATTTCAGAGCATATGTCAATCTGTATTAATAGAGGAAAGTTCTTTGTGTCAAACTCCCTATGTAAATCAAATTACAATATCTACAAAAAGAGAAGGGAAGGAGATAGAGGAGAGTGATCAGATTTTTAGAAAATTGCCTCAGAACTGAGGTAGTACTGTAAATATTCTATTTTCCCTCAGACAACACAAGGACAAATCTATTTCAACTGGTACATAAGATTTTCCCCTATGGGAATATAAAGATCATCTGATCTCTCACTACTACTTCTAACTACCTCCATTCTTCTAACTATCTCTCCTTTAAGGTTTCACTTGCAGTCTTAAAAGGGGTATGGAATTAAGGGACTGTTATTTCAAGCTATAGTCTTTTAGGCCTTTTTAAATTGCAGTCCTCATTTACAAAAGACTTGGGATGGAAAGTGTCATTCACATCCAGAAAAAGAACTATGGAATCTGAATGTGAATCAAAGCATAGTATTTTCACCTTGTTGTGGTGGTGGTAGTTTGTTAATTGTGTTTTTTTTTTTTTTCTCATGGCTTTTCCCTTTTGATCTGATTTTTTTTTTTTGTACAACATGACAAGTGTGAAAATATGTTTAGAAGAATTGTACATATTTAACCTATATTAGATTGCTTACTGTCTTGGGGAGAAAGAAGGGAGATAAATTTGGAATATAAGGTTTTATAAAAGTGAAGATTGAAAACTATCTTCCCATATATTTGGAAAAATGAAACACTATTAAAAAAATAAAATAGAATTGAGGGCCTCATACAAAGAAGCAAATGCTTACTATCAAAGGTTGTTATAACAAAATTGGTTAAAAACTTGAAAATTTATTATTTCTGTAAACCACTGGCACTTAGAATTACTTGTAGTGTTTAAAACAATTATTAAGCTTCTTCCTGGTCTCAATAAGGTAGAAAAGGACCATTTTCAGTGTGAAACATTTAAGGGAAGAAATGTGCATTTGGATCTTTCAGGAGTGCAAAGAATCTTGTGGTCTGCAAATAAGATGGTCAGTACTTTAGTGATTTCTGCCTTCTAAATTTTTCATTCAAAATAAAGGTTTAGGAGCAAGTGGTTTAGGATCACTAATGGAAAAAAAAAATAATGGCCCCATGAGTGGTTCTTTGATTTCAACTTGCTCTTCAGCAGCAGGTACATTTCACCATCAAATAAATCATTGTTTCATAGCCAATCTGCTATTTTGCAAAGATTATTCTCAAAGTATTCAGTTTACATAATTTAGCATGATTTTGCAGTTACCTTTTATATCCCAACTTAGGGACCTCAATTGAATCTAATTATTTTTCAATTGAAAGGAAGATTTTTTTTTTTTCAGACAGAAGCTATAGATCAGGACTCATTACAAAGGCATCTCATTATTTTTAATGAGCAACTTCATTATATCTGATTCTGCTGAGAACAGGGCATAATTCTGACATGGCAGAAATGCTTGTTAAACTTTGGCGGTCAGAGACATATGACTTGCAGTCAGATTTTAGAATGCATGATTATTAATGGTTAGGCAATGCACTTTTAGGATCCTGGGATCTGCTCAAAGGTAAACTTAAGAATCCATGGAAGAGTGACAATTGCTCTGTCAGGAGAGTGATTGCATTATGATTACATTGTGATATTTGCCATTCTTTCTTTGTTTGTGTGCCCTTCAGATAATCCAGTGTTCTTAAAAATCTTCTATTTGCATCTTCTATTGTGTACCTTGAATACATGAAATTATTTTCCCCAATCTTCTTTTTTCTTCCTTCCTCCTTCCTCCATTATATTCTTCTTCTTCTTTTTTTCCCATTATTTTTAAAAGATCATTAAGACTTAACAGAATCTCTGCTAGGTTTAGCCTAATTGAATTTCCTCTGATGATGAAGGATTCAGAGAAAATAAATATATTACTTCCTGCATTTGAATATAAAACGTTTATAATGTTTGGTCTTTTTAGTTCATCCATATTTACTAGTTTCTCTTTATTTCTATGTTTTTACTTCAAACTTTTTTCCCTAGATTGATTTTTTTTGTTGTTTTCTTTTGTTTTTCTTTCTCTATGATTATATTTTCAAATCTTAGCTGAAAGTTCATATCCTTTTTCTTCTTTGATATGATATTCCAAGTTCTCCATTCTTTTATAGTAATGGCTACAAAATCATGTATGATCCTGATTGTCAGCTCCTTGACATTTGAACTATTTCATTTTAGTTGCTTGAAATATTTTTCTTTGACCTGGAAGCTCTGGATTTTGGCTGAGTTCTGGAAGTTTTCTTTTTGAAATTTCTTCCAGGATGTGACTGATAGATTATTTTTATTTCCTCTTTGCTTTCTGATTCTAAAAGATTTAGACAGTTTTTTTAAGGATTTCTTGAAATAGGATTTCTATGCTATATTTCTTATCATGGTGTCCAATTATTCTTATTTTTTTCCTTCATCTCTTTTCCAAATCAGTTGTTTCTGCTGTGAAATATCTCATATTCTGTTCTGTTTTTCTTCCAGTCCTTTAGTGTAGTTTTTAATATTTGTATTGTCTCATGAAGTCATTAGTTTCTATTTGGTCCATTCTAGTTCTCAGGGCGTTTGCTGCTTGGGCAAAGTTTTCTATCTCCTGTGCTAAGCTGACAATTCCTTTTCCAAGTCATTCTTGCATAACTCTCATTTTTTCCCCTATTTCTTTCAACTTCTATCATTCCATTTATAAAAATATTTTGAACTATTTTTTGGGAAAATGCTGTTTCATATCTTCCAGGAATTCTAGTTAAATTTGTGCCTAAGCTATGCTTTTCTCTGATTCAGTACTTGTAGATGTTCTCCAATTTTGTCTTGAGAGTTCTGCTTGCACCACAATGGCTGAGCAACACTTGAATGCTGCTGGATTCTACTTATGTCAACCAGCTGAAAAAGCTCTGTTGACTCAGAGTGGTAGAGTTGTAGGCTTCTCTTTAGTTTGAGATTTCCACTTTAGTTATTCCTCTGCACACTACTCAAAACCTGTTTGGCTATTGATGTCTTTCTTTCTTTTTTTTTTTTTTTTTTCTTGCTGAATCAATAGAGGTTAAGTGACTTGCCTAGTCACACAGCTAGGAAGTGTTAAGAGTCTGAGGACAGATTTGAACTCAGGTCCTCCTAACTTCAGGGCTGATGCTCTATCCACTGTGCCACTGTTGCTACTGCTGTGCTGTAGCAACTTTTAAACTTCTTCCTTTTTCATCATCTTACCATAAACCCAAAAGGTTGTGTGTGATTATTTTTAAACAAAGCAGTAATAAACTCAAATGTGTGTGTTAGAAAGATTATCTTGACAACAGTTGAAGAATGTATTGGAAAGAGAAAATCAGGCATATTCTTTAGAAGACTATTAAAATATTTCTCACTCAAACTATTTTAATAGCTTTCTGAGGAAGAAATATAGATGTGAACTTCTGTCATGGAATTTGAAATGGAATAATGAAGGAGTATATTTGAGAGAGATTTTGGAAGGACACGCAACAGATCTTGTCAACTGTTTAAATGTGAACAAGTAAGTAGTAAGGAATAAAAGTGACTCCAAGATTTCAAAACTTGGATGACTGGAAAAATGATAGTAACAACAGAAAAAGTAAATATCAGGAGAAATGACAGACTTTTGGAGAGTTAGATAATGAGGTCAATTATGAATGTGTCTAATTAGAGGTGTATTGGCAAGACCAAGTGAAGATGTCCAGAAGATATTTGAAGATGCAAACTTTGTACTTATATGGAGAAGTTAGATTTGGAAATAAAAATCTGCATAGGAATGACAATTAAAGAAATGAAAGTAGATGAAACTACTAAGAGAGAATATGTAGAAAAAGAAAACTATCATTCTCTTTAGTAAGACAATCTCTCTGGGTCTCAGTTTCACATTATGGATAGTTCAGACTAGGTGACTGCTAATAACAATAGTCAGAATTTATATGTCACTTAAAATTTACAAAGTATCTTATATTTTCTCTCAATTTTGGCAAAACTCCTTTTAGGTACACATTATTATTATCCTTATTTTATAAGTGAAAAAAAACTGAGACTAAGAGAAATTGTGACCACCCAGGTTCACAAAGCTAGTTAATGATTGAGGCAGTATATTGACTCATCTTTCCCAGTCTCAAGTATAATACCTTGCTCTCTATTATACTTAGCCATCTCTAAGCTTTCTTTTAGTTCTAAATCTATGATGCTTTGAATCTTCTTGTGACCCTTAAAAGCCAAGGTCTGGATGAAATAAGTTCTTTAGTACATTGTTTTTCTCCCCTTATACTCATCCACTTTAGCATATAGCTATCTGACTACTTAATCATTGTTATTGTTCTGATTTTTCACATCAAAATCTCCTGTTTGGGATTTTGTCTTTATTGAAGACCTCTACTATTATTCTTCCCATGTCATGTATATTTCATTTCACTGTTTGGTTTAACAATCCTATCTGTATACTCTTCTACCTTTCTCTCTTTTATTAGTTAATATCCTTTTTAATCCGAAGAGTTTATTTTTAAGAAAACAGAATCTTCCTAGCTTTTGTCCAACAGCTACTGTTCTTATATAAGAATCCATCATTCATGGTATGTACACATAAATACAAAGTAATATTAGAGAAGACAACACTATCAGGGTCAGTCAAAATAGGGGAGATTGGAAAGGGAGGTGATGCATTTTTCAGAAGTAATTATTTTAATTAAGCATTGAAGGAAGTAGAGATTTTAAGGGGTGAAGGTAAAGGAGAGAAAGTATTCTGGGCATGGTTGAAAACCAGTGCCATAGAGTTTAAGAAAGGGGTTATTTATTAGAGTACTGGAAAAATAAAAAATAAAAAAATAATCAGATTGTGAAGAACTTTAAATGTCAAACAAGGGAATTTATATTTAATCTTAGAAGTGATAGTAGTAATAGGTTTATTGAGTAAATGTAAAGGGCTAGAACTGAGCAATGCACTTGGATGATGAAGCACGTGAGACTAATTGCCAATTGGACGGTTCCCTATTAACTTGTTTAAGGTTGACCCTCCCCAGCTGTTCTGTGCTGACTTGATTGGTGAGACAAAGAGAGGGAAGTGACTTGTGTGGGAGGAGCAAGAGAAACTTGGGTGGTGGAACTCACGCTCACTTGCACTCGTGACCGGGCGTTGGAGGCGAAGGTAAAGATCTAGAATAAAGACGTTTAGTGATCCTGACTCTTGCTGATTTCTGGAAAGATAGAGTTCCAGCATTTGGCGTCCAACGTGTGGCTGGCACCCTACTTCCACCGAAGTCCTCCTGTGACCAGGAGATTAGGTGAGTATTCTAATAGAAATAAGGAACTTACCTTGTTAAGGACTAAATCAGCAATCTCTAGTAACTGAGATGGGGCAGATGTTAGGTAAATCCTGGGCCTCAGCTGACCCTGCTCCAACCCCAGCCCCTGCCTCATCTAGCAATGCTATAGAGGATATAATTAAGATAATTGATGAGAAAAGTTTACTTGTTCCCATCCCACAAATGAATAATCTCATACACTCATTGATTCGCACGTCCCCTTGGTTCTTAAATGAAGAAAAACTACGTATAGATAAATGGAAGCTAGTGGGACTTGAAATGAAAGAATTTTACTCAAAAAATGGGAATTGTCAAATTTTCCCAGAGGTATTTTACCTATACAACTTGATTCTATTAGACTTAAGCTATCAAGAAGAGTTTAGAAGAAGGAAGAGTTCTAAAAAGGCTCAGAGAAGGAAGCGTGAGGAACAAAAGATAGAAGATAGGCAAACTCAGGACATTGCCAGAGGGCAAGGGGATTTGAATGAGGAATCTGAGGGTGTAGACTCTGATTGTCCTGAAGAAATTTCAACCCCACCTAGAGAGCAGATTATTGATCAGCCCACATCCACTCCACCTTCAGGGACTGAGGGAGGAGGAGTAGTGGGAGGGGCGGTGACCTCATCAGCGCCCCCCCTCCTCCCACACAGAGCCCCCCCTCCCAACAACTGCCCACTCCTGTAACTAGATTAGAAAGAGGGCTTATTGAAGCAATTGAAAATGGAAAAGAAGTAGATAATGATTTCAAACTTCAAATTTTTCCCGTGATTCAACAGCGTAATTCTGCAGGTCAAGAGAGTAGAAGATATGCTCCTTTTAATATGGATGTCCTTAAAAACCTGAAAAAATCTTGCACTGTCTTTGGGGCTACATCAGATTATGTTAAAATGTTAATACACAATTTGGCTTATGAAACCTTAACCCCTAGTGACTGGAAAGTCATTGCAAAAGTGTGCTTAGAACCTGGACAAAATTTGTTGTGGCTTTCTGAATTTACTGAGCTCTGTAGAATTCAAGCCCAACAAAATAGTCAAAATGCAGCTAATACTTCCATCACCTATGACCTACTAATGGGTATAGGTTCTTATGCAGACGCTTTGGTACAGATTAATTACTCCATAACAGCATTTGAGCAAATTTCTGCTGCTGCTATCAAAGCATGGGCTTCTCTCCCCAGTAAAAACTACAAGGGTGAGACCTACACAAAAATTGTACAGGGACCAAATGAACCTTTTGCTGATTTTGTGGCACGTTTGCAGACAGCTGTCATACAGGCAAATGGTGAAAATGAAGTAACAGACACTTTGGTGAGGCAACTTGCTAGAGACAATGCCAATGAGGTTTGTAGAAGGATTATACTAGGACTACGTAAGGATGCTCCTTTAGAGGAGATCATAAGACGCTGTGCCGCAATGGGCACAAATACCTTTTATAGCCAGGCTATGGTGCAGACTTCCCAAGATCCCAACATGGGGAGACAGGATCCCTTTTGGCAAGGGGTTTCCCGAGAGAGTCGTCAATGCTTTCAATGCGGTAAAGTAGGCCATTTGAAAGCTCAATGTTGGCACAGAGACAGAGTGAGAAGACAGGCTGGGAGAACAAGACCCAAAACCCCATGTCCAAAATGCAACAGAGGACTCCATTGGGCCTCAGAGTGTAGACTGATTCAGGGAAACGGGATGAGGGGCCCAGCTCCAGGGCCCCAAGCAAAAAACACTTGGGGTATGATGGCAGCCGATGCCACACCCAGAGAGTGCCTCCAAGTCCAATACCCAGACATGATCAATCAGCCAGGAAGCCATCTGAGGGGAGAAAGGGATTACACAATCAGTCAGCCAGGAAGCAACATGATGGGAGAAAGGGACTACAATTAGGGAGGATAGAGTTGTATGCAGCTGGGACAATTGAGATACCCCCTGGAGAGGTGAAATCTGTTCCTCTCCAACCTATGGATCCCTTGCCTCCAGGCACAGTAGGCTTGACCATTTCACCTCCTGAGAGTACTTACAAGACAGTGTTCATTCATACACTGATGTGGGAAACTGGGGAATGTGTAGATAATATCCCAGTCACTAACACAGGGAGACAATGTGTGACTTATCAACCAGGGGAAGTAGTAGCATCGGGTTTATTGATACAGACTCCTAATAAGCAACCTGGTGACAGTCACCCATGTTCAGACTCCAAGCAGAAAAACCCAGGAATATACTGGACAGCAGCTGTGACAGCTGACCGACCTATGCTCACCATCTATATAAATGGCATAGCATTAGAAGGACTGGTGGACACAGGTGCAGATCGCACAGTCATTAGAGGTGCCAACTGGCCCAGTCACTGGCCAAAGACTAAGGCAGACACCTACATGTCTGGGGTAGGAGGATCAATAGCAGCTGAAGTTAGTGCTATCCCTTTAAGATGGGTATTTGAAGGTGAAACAGGAGTTTTTACTCCTTTTATAGTTGAAAAAATCCCCATCAATCTGTGGGGAAGAGACATTTTACAACAATTAGGGTTAAAAATGAGTACTTCGGTTTTTTAGGCAGGGCTGCTGTTGAAGGCCTGCCAACACTTTCACCTGTTCCTATCCAGTGGAAAACCGATACACCAGTGTGGATAGAACAGTGGCCCTTAGATAACAATAAAATTCAGGCCTTACTAGATATAGTACAGGAACAACTTGATCAAGGACACTTACAACCTTCTCTAAGTCCTTGGAATTCCCCAGTATTTGTTGTAAAAAAGAAATCTGGAAAATGGAGGATGTTGACTGATTTAAGAAAGGTAAATGAACAGATGGAAACTATGGGAACTCTTCAACCTGGACTTCCATCTCCTACTCAGTTGCCTAGAGAATGGCCTCTGTGGGTTATAGACATTAAGGATTGTTTCTATTCTATCCCTCTAGATAAGGAGGATGTGAAAAGATTTGCCTTTTCAGTGCCCAGCGTTAACTTAGCTGAGCCTTATAAAAGATATGAATGGACAGTTTTGCCACAGGGAATGAAAAACAGCCCTACTATGTGTCAAATGTATGTTGCTGCTGCTCTTACTCCAGTAAGAAAAGCATTTCCAAAAGTAATGTTATTACATTACATGGATGATATATTGGGATGTGCACCTGAGGAACAAATGTTAGAAGCATGTCTACAAAAAACCATAGAAACACTAAGGAATTATAAATTGCACATAGCTTCAGAAAAGATTCAAAGACATGCTCCTTTTCAATATTTAGGATATGAAGTATATCCTAAGGTGCTTACAGTACAAAAACTCTCCTTAAGAACAGAGAAGCTAAACACCTTAAATGACTTCCAGAAATTGATAGGAGATATCCAATGGATGCGTCCCGTGCTAGGCTTGACTACCTGTCAATTGCAACCATTATATGACATTTTAAGGGGAGACAGTGCTTTAAATTCACCACGCCAGCTTACAAAAGAAGCTCAAGAGGCTTTGAGACAAGTTGAACTGGCTTTATCCAATGTGGTTGAAAGAGTCACTCAAAAACCCTTGGAAATATCAGTTTTTGCTACACAAGAGGCCCCCACAGCAGTCCTTCATCAAGGAGACAGTGTGATAGAGTGGGTGAACCTCCCAGCACAACCAGAACAAAGCCTTATTCCTTACCCAGTGCTTGTGGCTAGAATTTTATTAAAGGCCATTAAACGAGCAGTACAATTATCTGGGACAAGACCTGATAAGATATATACCTTTTATACTAATGCACAAGTTAATGTGTGCTGCGAAACCATCCCAGAGTGGCAAATTTTATTAGCCATGGCTCCAAATTTTGCACACGGGTCTCCATTAAAGATAACCAGACTGCTACATAATTGGCAATGGATTCTTGAAGAAAAGGTTTCTAAAGTTCCTCTTAAAGGACCAACTATCTTTACAGATGCATCCAAACATAATATTTGCGCTGTGTATTCTCGTGACTTAACTATAAAGAGAGTAATCAGAACTCCTTTTCAGTCCACTCAGCAGAATGAATTGTATGCAATCATTCTAGCTCTTGCTTATTATCCGGGAGACATAAATATAATATCTGATTCAGCCTATTCAGTAGGTGTGGTACAAAGAATTGCCACAGCCCAAATAAAATTTGTAGCCTCCAATATATATCAGCTCTTTAAAGAGCTTCAAGAGCAAGTGAGAAAGCATCCAGGTAAGATTTATATTTTGCATGTCCATTCCCATAGTGGACTTCCAGGTCCTATTTTTGATGGTAATTCAAAGGCAGATAGCCTTCTAACCATGCTGGCCAGTACTCCTTTATTTCAAGAAGCACAAGAGTCTCATTCTAAATATCATCAGGCTGCCCGAGCTTTACGTTTGCAGTTTGGAATAACAAGAGAAGAAGCTAGGAGCATAGTAAAAGCCTGTACAGCTTGCCTTCCTTTCCATGCTCCTACACTCCCTCCAGGGAAGAACCCTCGTGGTTTGAGACCTAATGAAATTTGGCAAATGGATGTGACCCATTATAAATCTTTTGGTCGTCTATCTTTTATCCATGTCGTGGTAGACACCTTTTCAGGATTCACATTTGCAATACCAGCAGCAAAAGAGACAGCCCGAGTGGTCACTGAATTCCTTATACAAGCATTTGCAATTATGGGCGTGCCACAAGCAATAAAAACAGACAATGGACCTGCATATACATCTAAACATTTTACACACTTTTGTGCACAGTATAAGATTTTACACACCACGGGCATACCCTTTAATCCTCAAGGGCAGGCAATAGTAGAGAGAAGAAACAGAGATATTAAGACACTCCTCCAAAAACAAAAGAAAGGGGGAGCCACGGGTAACCCTAGAGAACTTCTAAATTTAGTTCTCTATACCATTAATTTTTTAATTTTTGACAAAGATGCACTGGCTCCAGCAGACAGGTTTTATAACTCACCGGAAGGGCAGTGTCCAGTGCGAGCAGCTCCATTGTCTTTAGATAATCGCCAAGTGATGTGGAGAGACCCAGAAAGTGGTGAATGGAAGGGACCAGATAGGTTAACTGCTTGGGGGAGAGGGTTTGCTTGTATCTCTACAGATGGAGAAGGAATCAGATGGGTGCCAACGAGCCGTATTCGCCTTGTCCATCGGAGAGAGACAGAGCAGACCCTTGAAACGAAGGAGAAGGCCCAAGAAACATCGGGTGGTTCCGTTGCTGACTGTGCCCACCACTGAAAGAACCTGGCAGTTATGGCGTTTGACCCATGGACATCAAAAACTGTTGGACTTGAAAATCCTCAGAAATCATTGGATTCTCTGAGACATCATAAGACTATTGTAGGACTTGAAAGTCTCAGGAATCATTGGATTCTCTGAGACATCATAAGACTATTGTAGGACTTGAAAGTCTCAGGAATCATTGGATTCTCTGAGACATCATAAGACTATTGTAGGACTGAAATCCTCAGGAATCATTGGATTCTCTGAGACATCATAAGACTATTGTAGGACTGAAAGTCCTCAGGAATCATTGGATTCTCTGAGGCATCATAAGACTATTGTAGGACTGAAAGTCCTCAGGAATCATTGGATTCTCTGAGGCATCATAAGACTATTGTAGGACTGAAAGTCCTCAGGAATCATTGGATTCTCTGGGGCATCATAAGACTGTTGCTGGACTTCAAAAACTTGTGGGGATCATTGGATTCCCTAACATATAAAAAGACTGATGTGGGATTTCAAAAACTTGTGGGGATCATTGGATTCCCTAACAGTGAAGCAATGGACAATAGATTGGTTTTGGCTATCTCTTGGTTGCTGAAGAAGGGGTATGTGTGTCTGGTGTCTACATACCCTCCTTCTAGGACTTCTGGAAATCTCTTACAATACCATGTTGATTTATATTGTTTGTTATGTCACTATTTGCATGTACAATTCCTGTTTGTTACACCACATCGAGTCTGCACTGATTGTGGGGAGAGTCACCACTAATAGCCTCTGCGTTATTGCTATGTGCTTGTGTAATAACTCCCATGCTGATGGGTTTGTGCATACTTGTCTCTAATAAGGCCCTTCAATCCAGAAACCCGCTAGCAAATCCCCACTTCTCTTTGGTGCTTTTCATCTCCCTTCCTGAGATGTCAGGGAGGGCGTGATTATCTCCTTTTTAGTGCTTTCATCTCCCCTCCTGAGAAGTCAGGGGGGGCGTGATCACGTCCTTTTTGGGGTTCTCATCTCCCTGAAAGGTCAGGGATGGCGCGACCTCCTGTGGTCTAAAACAAAAGAAAGCGGGAGATGTAAAGGGCTAGAACTGAGCAATGCACTTGGATGATGAAGCACGTGAGACTAATTGCCAATTGGACGGTTCCCTATTAACTTGTTTAAGGTTGACCCTCCCCAGCTGTTCTGTGCTGACTTGATTGGTGAGACAAAGAGAGGGAAGTGACTTGTGTGGGAGGAGCAAGAGAAACTTGGGTGGTGGAACTCACGCTCACTTGCACTCGTGACCGGGCGTTGGAGGCGAAGGTAAAGATCTAGAATAAAGACGTTTAGTGATCCTGACTCTTGCTGATTTCTGGAAAGATAGAGTTCCAGCAAGTAAAGGAGTGACATCGTCAGATCTGTGCTTCAGGAAAATTGCTTGGGTAGAAAAATGTACAATATATTGGAGTGGAATGTCTTAAGAAAGAGAGGCCAATTAGTAAGTTACTGAAACAATTCAAATGTGAATTGCTGAGGTCATGATCTAAAACACTGGTTATGAGTGAAGAAGATATATACATATATGAGGAATGGTGAAGAGACAGAAATAGCAAGACAAAGCAATTAATGGATATGTGAGATGAGTAAAAATGAGCAATCCAGAATTTCTGAGCACCTAGGTGACAGAAGGTGATAGAGAAATCCAAAACAGAGTTTGATGTGTGGATAGGGTGGCACAGAGCCAGTGAACGCTGTTTTGTACATAGAGAGCTTTAAGTGCTTAGAGAACATTATTTAAATTGCAATAGGAAGTTGGTAGTGGGTAACTTTAGTTCAGGAGAAAAGTTATTATTGTGGGTTGTTGAACTTCTTGAAGAGGACCATGACATCAGGTAAGTGATTCCATGGCATGCAAGTTATTTGGATTTAAGTGAGGGAGGGCTGTGCAAGGTCACCTGCTTCACTTTTCACTCCAGAACTATCTGGGTCCAGTGGCCAGAGATAGATCAGGATGACTGGAAATAGCACTAGACACAATGGAAGACCTGGGCTTTTTTAAGCTAAGGTTTTTTGTAGGTCTCAGTTTGATTAAGGCAATGATTAAGGCTAGGTAGTAATTGAGACAATTTCAAATTAGAGCTGGATATACAGATCTAAAAGACATCTCTGTAGAAATTAAATGAGTCTGTGGTAGCTGATGAGATGATCAAGTGAAAATTTAGAGGAGAGAACTCAGGACAGAAGCACAGAGAACACCCATAGACAGGTATGATACAGATGAAGATCTAGCTAGTAAGGCTAAAGAAAGAGTCATCATATGGGTAACAGGAGAACTAAGAGAGAAGTTGCACAAAAAAGCCAGAAAGAAGAAAAGGTAGTAAACTGTGAACTGCTGGCAAGAAGCCAACAAGAAAAAGCACTATGTGATCATTCATAACTTTCAAGAGAATAGTTTCAATTGAATGATGACATTATAAATTACATATCAGAAAGTTTAGAAGATAATAAGAGTAAAATGAATTGAGCGTAGATAACATAATCAGGGATGTTTTGGGGGTTTTTTGGGGGGGTTTTTTGGTTGGTTTTGTTCTCTATGATTGAAATGTTTTAGTTAGGATTCTAGGAAACATGGGAGGGATGAGGAGATGGAGAGTTTAAAGCTTAAAGAGAGAAAGGGGTAGAGTGGGTTATGGAGCAAGATAACAGCATGCTTTCACTTTATTACATGGTTATAGTAAAGAAATGCTTCATAAACTATAAAGTTCTATAAAAAGTGAATGGTCATTAGCATCAAAGAAAAAAGAAAATTTCACAAAAGCAAAATTCATAGACTCAAAAACTAGAAGGAATAGTGAAAGGTTGTCTAGATGCTAATTACATATACAGACTGAAGAAACAAAGCAAATATCTTCATGTTAGTGTGAGATTATATGTATTTTCTTTAAATATAGAATCATAATGCTTTGAGCCAGAAGATACCTTGGAAATAATTTAATCCAGCCTCCATAATTTACAAATAAATAAACTGAAGCCTAGAGGGGTAATTTGACAAAGTGATGATTTATCATAGTGGTAGAAGAAGGATTTGAAACCATTTCCTCTAACATCAAACTTAGTGTAGAAGACTGATTTTTAAATATGCAATAAAGATAATGCTGTTGGTATTTTCTGTCTAATTCTTTTTTTTTCTTCCAGCAAACATTAATAGCATTTGCTAAAGATAGAAATTTATCCACTTTAAATTCATGCTTAAAAACACCAGAAGTAGTCATTTTTTCAATTGCACATAAAATGACAATCTTTTGGTGTACCCTCAATTAATCTATACATCAGCTGAGCAATTCAAAGTATTAAAACATTAGTGATGGAAAATAGGGATGTTTTATTGGCCTTGTTTCAATTATATATACACCATTTTCTAAGAATCTTAAAACTATCTAGCTTTTCAAAGCTATATACTAATTATTTCAAATGTTTTTTTCTTGTCCTATGTAATTATGTTTTGTAATAAACTAAGTATGCTATAACATTTTAATAATAGGAAAAAATACCTTTTTATATTTAGAAAAAAAAAACATTATAAGTAGGTAGCATATAATTATTTCTCAGCTTACTCATTATGGCCAAATCACAGGTTTCAGAATGAAAAATGAAATAGGCAAATCCTTTGTTACTTCTTTAGTGCCATGTTTATTGAATACTCATTATTAAGTAATACCTGGATTAGAGGTATTAACATTGTGAAACATTACCAACTGGGTTCCCTGTTATGAAATTTAAGCATACTTGTGAATTTCAAACCCTATTTCACTCATATAAGGACTATATAATTGGGCAAAACCTCTTAACTACCAAATAGTCAATTACCATTAGAATTGATCTGTGAACAGAAGTTTAATTCCTGAAATTTGCTAATTGTACTTCCTGCTGCAGCTATTAGCTGCATTTGGGCCCTTGGACACTGTCTGCACTTAATATACAATACTTAAATGATATAGATTATATACTGGCACAACCTAAGAGGGGTTAATTAAGCTCATTTATTAAACAATTCTTTTGGAGGGGGGCAATATAGTATCTTTAGGATGCCTGAAAATTCATGTGATCAGCTATATAGGTTAGGTTGCTATAATCTAGATTAAGTGTTATTAGTATTTAATATGTTGAATTCAGTGAACATTTATTGAGCATGCACTGTGTGTAAAATATTGTTTGTCTCTGAAGAAGAGACAATTATCAATAATTTTCCTGATCTCTTATAATTCACTCAATACAAAGCTCTGTGCTAGAGAATGAGCAAAAAAATGAAAATAATCAAGCTAGAATCTCTTCCCTCTTGGAGCTTATAGTCTTATTTATAATAAAGTTGAAGAAATAGTATTCACTGGCTATATTCCGCCATATAAGAAAATTATATAGAAGAAGTGACATGGGATAAAGGATGTCATAAAAGAAATATATAACTTGGGCAGCTAGGTGGCGCAGTGGATAGAGCACCAGCCTTGAATTCAGGAGGACAGGAGTTCAAATCTGGTCTCAGACACTTAACACTTCCTAGCTGTGTGACCCTGGGTAAGTCACTTAACCCCAGCCTCAGGGGGGGGGAATTAAAAAAAAAAGAAAAAGAAATATATAACTTAAAAAAAAAAAATGAGTACAATGAATTGAGAACTAACTAATGGAAAAATCTACATTGTATATAACTTCTATGTTATGCTATTGTATTAAGACAATATCAAGAGAATGCTAAGAAGGCCCTAATCATTGTGAGTGGACATTCTGGAGCAGTTTTATGAGAGGTCATGAAAAGAGGCAGACTGGATGAGCAGGTATGGAAGGATTGAAAGATGCATTGTTTTAGGGAATGTTCTCATCTTTGAAATCACAAATGCACTGGAGAATAGAAATTCTTTTGAGATCAGAGACTATTATTTTTTATTTCTTCATATCCTTAGCACTTAGCAGAGTGTTTGACAAATAATAAGCACTTTATAAATATTTAATAAATAAGAGAATGATTGAATTATTGAAACACCAAAGAGGAAGATGAGTAGGTATTCTCTTTTTCACTGAATACATGCCTTCAGAGAATTGTCTTCACTCAGAACAAAATTGACTGTTCTTTGACCTAATGATCCAAGTATCAGGCTTAGCCTTCAGTCATATATTTTAATGGAATTTACCTTGTAGCACATGACATTCATATGGAAATATTTCATTATATGTGTTAAAATATGTTTGTACAATCATCTGAGCTATGTGAGTAGACAATACATTTTTACATACTTGAAAATACATTCTTTTTGTTGGTTACACTCTTTTAATTGATTGTTATTGAATTACAATGTGTCAGTTATTTTTAATTTGTTAAAGATGAACTACAGCTCTTTTTTACAGGGTATTTTGTTAAGAATAAAAGCAAAGAGAACCATTTGAATTTCAAATCTCTGGCCCATCAAATGTGAAATGAATATTTAAACACGAACAATGAAATTAGGCTACACATTTGAAAAAAATATTTCTACTTGCAAAAGTCAGAATTATACAGCCACGACCTTTAAAATAAAACGCACAGTTTGAGATAACGGAATAGATGCTGATTATTGCTTCTAGAGAACTCTGCCACAAAGTGATATATGCCCATTCATCTTTCCTTTCAAAGAACAAAAGGCATTCAAAGGACTAGACAGGTGTTCAGGAATACTGAAAAATAGAAATGACTTCTACCTTTTCCATTTTAATGTGGCTTTCTTGAAGACAGACATTAGTCCATACACAATCAGGTCTGAACTGTCACCTTCCATTAGGGCCAGGGGAATTGTCAAGAGAATAGGAAGTCTAGTGAGATCCTTGGGCCTGTTTTGCCTTCTTTCTTAACTCCATATCTTAACCTGATTACTGAGCTGGTAGGATAAAAATGAAATAAAACACAACATCCTCATAGCAAACTTGACTTTGTCAAATGTATCCTAATATAACAAAAATATATTAAATGTTAGATTTTTGCTTTATTATGTGGCATGATGTTGAATTTATAAAGTCTATTTCAATGCTTTATTTATTCCCCAGATTTGATTTATAGTGACTTTGTTCTCCACTGCATTAAAGGGCCCAATAAAATGAGCTAGAAGTCTCAGAAAAGAAATAATTTAATAAGATAACTGTGAGAGGAAGCAGTGGGGAACAGGTAGGAAGTACAGTGATTTTGATTACTGTCAGGCAAATGTCTCCAGCATTACTCTCTACACCACACAAGTTGTTTCATACGGCAAACAAGAAAATGATGGGAATTGAAAGGTATTTCTTCAACCCTGCTACTCCTAGCTTCATTATAGTTTTGCTAAATGGGGTTCCCATGATGAATTGAATAAGACCCAGGAGATATGATAGGAGTGAGATAAAGCACAAATTTCCATCTAAACGTGCCTTGCCTCTTCTGTTATGCAGAGGAAGAGAAAAGGAGGCAAAATTCTAGGTATAACTTCCATCTGCACATGTGGGAGTCTTATCTAAGTTGTAAGATTGGATTTTTCTCCTGCTCCACCCACCTAATCTCCAGTGTAAATAGAATGCCCTTCCATCTGATCATACTCCTTTTGTTTCCTTTTCCATGTTACCTATGTGAAGAGGAAGAGAAAATTAGAAGGGAGCTATACTTCTATTTCCTGCTATGCTGTTCCCTGCCTGACATCCACTCTCCTTTGGGAAGAAGTATTTTTCCACTTAATTATTGATTTTTCAAATCTAATCAGATGCTACACATACCAATGATTGTGATTCCATGTAGATCATTGTCCAAATCCCATTGCCTACCTCCCCAGTCAATTACTTATTTCCAGCCCCCTCCATCTTCTAACCTCAGTGTCTTTATAAAATGCTATCCACCCCTACTATGTACTCTGGAATGCCTTGTAAAAGGGGAAAAAAACAACTAGCTTTTATCTTAAATCTTTTCTTCTTCCACTTTGGCAATCTTCTGGTAATGTCAAAGGCCTGTCAACCCTTGCTCACACAGTCTCTGTGGCCATCCTCTCCAGCACTAATTGCATTTTTACTCATTCTTCTCATTTCACTAGTTGAACCAAGGGAGTTGCAGTATTAATTGCTTCCTATTACCACTTCTTGCTTCTCTCTCTATGATCATCATTCAGTAATATTTTCACCTTTGAAGTCCATCCTCCCTCCATGAAATTCTGGTAGCTATTGTCAGCAGATGTCCAGGACATTCCCTTTCCTTCTTCCTGGATCACACTCTCTTCCCCAAGGAAAACTTATATATCTACACTTAGCTCATTGACATCCAAATCATTCAGTTTCTCAATCGATTCACTTCCTGCACTCTATTTTAGCCATGCATAAAGACAGATTCTTGATCTTGTCATCACTTAAAAATGTACTGCCTGTAGTTAAGAACGCTAAAATCTCCTTAGATGGCCAATATCTATTTAGCTTTCAACTTCTTGGATCCTGATTAACTCAAATTGAATGTAAATAGCAGTCATTTCTGGTTTGCTCAGAATACCTGAGGATCTTCCTCTCCCAGTTTCAAGCATTTATTTATTTATTTAAATTTTCTGTACCAGGTGAAAGAGGAGATTCTTTTCCTCAATTGCTACTTAGCCCTAACTACTCAGTCAAACTAATATCTGTTGAAGACCTTAGCTTAAAAAGGCCAAAGTCTCCCATTTCATCCGATGCCATTTCTAGTCCCCTTGTTCTATATCTGGCACCTGAACACATATGGCTCTGGAAGGGAAAGTGAGGCAGGTGACCTTGCACAGTTTTTCCACACTCAAATCCAATTCACTCACATGTCATGGCATCACCTCCCTGATGTCATGGTCCTCTTTGAGAATGAAGGAAAAACAACAATCTGTCTTCCTCTACAAAACTTTATTCTTTATCCACACCATCACCTACAGTCATTTAAATCCTCAGTTCTTCCTCAGATTGTCACCCCTATATATACTCTCTCTCTTTTTTTCTATCTTGACCGTCTAGTAAAACACATTATCTCTACACTGTCTTCTTCTTTTGAATCCCTGACCCTTTTACCTCTCCATCAACAGTGCCTTACTAAGCCTCAGCATTGGATCACTTCCATCAACAATTGCTTTCACCACTTCACAAGTGCTACTGAACCAAAAACATTCTCCTGGATTCCACCAAAAAAAAATTATGTACACAATCTTGAGTGGAGCTAGAAAGCCCTTCTATCACTCTTAAGAGCTCACTATCCCATTCTCCACAATGACTTTTTCAAACCTCTTCATTCTTTCTTCAATTTCCCATGGTCCTCCCTCTGACCATCTTCTCAAATGAGAATCTTGCATCATATTTTACAGAAAATTGAATCCATTTGCAAAGAAAACACTTGTCTTCCTTTTTCCTTATCTCATATCACTAAGATTATTTTGGCCATTTTCCCCTTCTTCATTCCTGGCTCATCTACTCTTTACCAAAGCAACCTCCACTACTTATATTATCAATCTAATTACAACTTCTCTTCTTTAACAGATTATTCTGTCTATTTTCTTCATTCTATCACTTATCTTCTATCTTTCCCTATTTACTGTCTCCTTTCAAACTGCTGACAAGTATACTTATGTCTCTGCCTTACACCTTTCAACTCCAATACACCTTTCAACTCCATCATTCTATAAAAATTGCTCTTTCCAAAAGTTCTAATGCAAAACCTAATGACCTTTTCTCAGTTCTTCTTGATTTCTCTGTAGCTTCTGACATTTTTGATCACTACCTTCTCTTTAATATTCTCTCTAGGATTTCCAAATACTACTCTTAGTTTCCTGCTACTTTTTTTATGCTTTACTTTTTTTTTATGCTTTGCTTTATGCTCCTTCTCAAGCTCCTTTGCTAAATCCTCATCCAGGTCATGCCCAATAACTGGGCTTCTTCCTTTCTCTTCTCTTTCTATGTTACTTTAAACAATAATGATAATGATGGTAATAGTAATAATTTAACATTTACTTATTTATTCATTTTATTTTATTGTTGTTTTCTTCATTTTTCTGGTTACATATGTACATTAATTTTAAAAAAAAGAAAAAGAAAAAAAGTGAACATAACATATGTTTATTTACTTCATTCTCCATAGTTTCTTTCTGGATGTAGATGACATTTTCTATCCAAAGTTTATTGGAATTGCTTTGAATTACTGGAAGCACTGAGAAGAACCAATAGCACAATGTTGCTGTTACTGTATACACTGTATTCCTGATTTTACTTGTTTCATTCAGCATCAGTTTATGTAAATCTTTCTAGGCCTTTCTAAAATCAGCCTATTCATCATTTTTAATAGAAAATTATATTCCATTACTTTCATATACTTGACCATCTCATTTTTCAATTCTTTGACATCACATAAAAAGTTGCCACAAATATTTTTACACAGGTGGGTCCTTTCCCCTCCTTTATGATTTACTTGGGATACAGACCCAGCAGTAGAACTGCTGGATCAAAGGGTATGCACAGTTTTATAGCCCTTTGGGCATAGTTTCATAATTTAACATTTGTATGGTCTTGCTGAGTGTCCAGGAAAATATGGTAAATGTTTTATAGTTATACTCTTACACCTAGGAAATAGGTGTTATTATGTTTATTTTGTAGATGAGAAAGTTTAGGCAAACAAAATTTCAGTGACTGGTACTGTTCCTAAAGTTACTTAATAGTCTGAGGTCACATTTGAACTCAGATCTTCCTGAATCCAAGTCCAATACTCTATTCTTCCAGTATCTACAGGAAATTTGGAAAAGGGGGAGATTTAGAGGTAAAAATAATGAGTTCACATTCAGAGAAGTTGAATTCAAGTTATATGAAAGGCAGGTGGAGATGGGATATGGGAGGTCAGCAAAGAGACTGAATATGTAGTTTTAAGAATCATCGTCATAGATATGATAATTAAAGCTAATCTAGCTGATGAGATAACCAATCTAAGTAGTTTGAATTCATTTTATTATCTCTAATATCCTGACTATCCTCAAATCTACTTATCCTGCCTTATCTCTCAGTTAACTTCCATTTCATGTCTTTACCAAATTAAATCTAGGGTTTCCCTGATATCTCAGGATCAAATAAAAAATCCTCAGGCATTCAAAAAACCTTCATAACTTACACCTGCCCCCTATCTTTTCAGTCTTCTTATAGCTTTTACTTCTCTCTCGTGTGTATTCTTCAATGTAGTGGCATCTATCACTTTTTTTCTCACTTTTCCACAAACAAAATATTCTATTTCTTGGTTCTGAGCATTTTCTTTGGCTATCACCCATGCTTAAAATTATCTTCTCTCTCATTTCTGTCTACTGTCTTCCCTGATTTCCTTCAAGTCTCAGATGAAATCCCATCTTCTACAGGAGGGCTTTCCCAAATAATTTTCAATTCCAATGCTTTTTCCCTGTTAATTTTTCTTATTTATCTTTTTGTTGTTTCCCTATTAGATTGTGAGTTTGTTGAGTGCAGGCCCTGCACTTTGCTTTCTTTGCATCCTTAGCACAGTGCCTACCACATGCTAGATAATAAATGGTTTTTGATGGTTTATTGACTGAGAAATTAAACAGAATTTTGGATGATTGAGATAAGGGATAAGAATGAAAGATTCTGAGGGCTACCAAGGGAAAATGAGTTCAAAAAATAGATTTTAATGTTTAAGGACTTTTTCCAATTGTGTAAAAGGATTGGAATATGTTAAAATGAACTACTTGGCATTATAAAAACTGGCAGATTCCTTCCAACAGAATGAAATTGTATCATAACTAATGACCTGAAGGTGGGGGAAGAGAGCAACAATATCTCTATTAAAATACTCAACAGAATAATGATATCAGCAGAATTTTATTAATATCTGTGCCATGTTACGATTATGAGTTTTTCTCTAAGCACAGATCCCTCCAGACATGTTCTCTAGCCTCACATATCCTATGTATGTATTTCATCTTCCCACATTGATAGTATAGTGATTCCGAGATTATGCCCTGATTTGGGGAGAATTTTCTCTTTTTTATTGGCTAAACTGTTTGAATGAATGCCTTTTGATTTGAATTTAATCCTTTAGTTGATCTAGTAAGAGTTAACACATTGTTCAGGCTTTGAGTTGATAGTGATCCAACACAATGTCTTAAATCTGGAACAGTGTTCAAGATGTCTGTATATGAAAGGATCCCAGAATGTAGACCAAGGTATATACAGGATTGCAACCCACTAAAGGAAGATCCAAAGAGAAACAGTCCCTTCCCAACATAATTAGTACCTTCCTCTTTTTCTTTCTTCTTTTCCCTGTCCCTAATTATCAGCAGTAGCAGCAACAGAGCAAACTAATGGAAAAGATGAAGAACTTGGACACAGTATAAAATGATCTATAAACAACAATAAAAACAAAATAGTAGGATGGTGTAATTGGTAAAATATCAACTTTAGACAAATCTTAGCTCTGAAGATAACCAGTTTTATGATCTTATATAAGTTACTTTTACTCACTTGGCCCTCAGATTTCTCATCTACAAAATTATAGCATGAGGCAAAATGATTAAGTCCCTTCTATTTATAGCTTACATATGATTTGAGTATTTCACATCATTACCTAGGTAGTCTTAAAATACAAGCTAATGGTATATTCTGTGGACTGTTTCTGAATATGATATCTCTTTAGTTTTGTACCAAATAGAAGAAAACAGTTTCTAAATCATAGGCTCCATGATTTTTTAAATTAATACTATATATTTTATAGGATCTATAAACCAAATATATGGATGCAAAATCCTATTATTTGAATGTATCTATTTTACATTCTAAAAATAAGTGATGCATATGGGAATATGTACATCTACATATATATGTGTGTGTACATATACATGTGCACACACATATATATGTATCTGTGTGTATATGGGTAAATATGTGTGTGAATATCTTTATGTGTGTGTGTGTGTATGTGTGTTTGTGTGTTTTAAAAGATATCACAGTGTAACCATTCACAGAGGGAGAGGCACTCAAGATACACTATATCCTGGTACTATTGTATTCAAAGAATAACAGACATGTTTGGACTCTATGAGTAATCATTTCACTGTAAATACAAATTACTTTTATAAGACGCCTAAGTATCTATGTTGTGTGCAGCAATAACAAAATTTATGGTATGTAAAGCATTATACCAATAGCAACAGAAGATACTATTATTATCCCCATTTTATAAATGAGGAAATTGAGTCAGACCAATTGCTAAGTAATTTGCCAAGGGCCATACTAATAGCAAGTTTCTAAAGTTGTATTTTTACATTATTATTTGACTATTTTCATCTAAACATATTGATGATATCCATGATCTGTGATAGCCATGATATCATGGCTCAAACAATTCTGAGATAACATCATCCACTATGTAGGTACTTCGAAACACATAGCAAAATACTTTCTTGAATACTACTTACCATCAAAACCTATACAGCAGCAATTTAAGAAGTCAAATAGAATGATTTAATAACATCAATAATCTGGACAGCCCCTTGAGATTAGGCCATTTCTGTACCAACAAATTCCCACCTGGCTCAATGACCTTTTACACTGCCATACAACCATTCCTTAACTACACAAAGTGTGAAGTGTTTCAAAAAGAAAATAGACTTAAATCATTTCCTTCCATTGAAAATATATTCAACAATTTCTCATTAAATCTAACAGTTAACCTCCCACCTAAAATTCCTTAGAAAATTAACAAGTATCCTTACTTATGTTATGCATTGAAGCAATCAGCAACAAAATGAAAAAGATTTGTTTTATATTTCTAGAGAAAACCATACTTATCCCATTATTGTCATCTGAACAGTTGACTGAATTGTTGTTTTAAGTCATTCATCATTTGAGAATTGAATAACTTTCATTATGTTGCTGGAAAATAAATCAATAGCAAGAAGGATGATGGTATGATTATAGTAATTATCACATTTGATATAGTTACTATTATTTAATTTAATTCTAATTCATTATAGAGCAAGTAAAAATCCCATTAGTGAGAATGTGAAATGAAAACTGTGGTAAGAATTTCTCATTCTTAGAAGAGAGAAAGAATGACATTTGGCCTAGAAGTGATTAATAGGAAATTGATTTCCAAAATTAGTAAGGAGATAGCTGTCTTTGATGAATTTGTCATATACACTACTCCATTATCTTTGCTAAGAAAAGTCCAAATGGGGTCAAGAAGTCAGATTTGACTGAAAAAACTAAAAATATCTTCTCCACTCCTCCCTTTAATAAGACACATTTTCTACCTTTTTTTGTTGTTTCCCACTATTAAGAATATTATTACCCTAACATTTTTTCACCTCTGCTTTTAATAAGTGTTTCCCTTCTGCTTCCTATTCCTATCCTTTTTTTCTCCATGTTAACCACATCTAGAATGTAATCAGAAATTTCTAATTTCCATAAGATCCCTCATATTCATTGTGTTCTTAGTTAATTAAGACTATTAATCATATTTAATACTATCTACTTCTTACTTTTATTGTGCTCTAGTTCCAACTCTATTGTGGCAAATTTACATTGTTCCCCAAACTTCATGAATGCTGAATTGCTATGCATGTGTGCACTTGTGTGTGTGTGTGTGTGTGTGTGTGTGTGTGTGTGTGTATGTGTTTGTGTGGTGTGTAGTGTGTGTGTGTGTGTGTTTTGGAGGCAAAGGTAATTTCTTTACTGACATTTATAAAGCATTTTATCTGCTTATCATTTTTTAAAAATGAAGTTCATATTTTATCACTATATCATCATCTTCAAATCACTGATACTTTGGTTTACTACTTTGTACAACCAGTTATTTGTTTATGGGACTACAGCTTCCCAATAATATGCTTTTCAAACAAGCCGACCAATTCATTATCCACAAAAGTGACTCCTCACACTCTAGCTGTCTAGTGAAATTAACTAGACCTCACAAGCAAACCTAAAATTCTGTGATACTTTTAATGTTACTTTAAATTAAAAGATAATTAGTTAGAAAGAATTACTTTTTTGTAATCTTTAGGACTTTTAGTTCTACATTGGTTTGTATATAACAAGATTTTTTTTTCTTTATATTAGTATCTAGTAGTTTAAAAAATACAAAAACAAAAACAAAAAGCTTGTCTTAACTCTCTAAAAGAATCAATAATATCTCCTCCAACTGCCACATCCTTCTAAAAGTCTTTGCTTGTTTTCTTGGATATTAATTAGGCTGTTTTGCAGCAATAATTCATCATTTCTTGCATTTGTGGGGTTCTATTTTGTTTTTGTTTTTTTGCTTCTTTATTACTGATGTTTCATTATGGTTAAAATCATCCTTGAAGCTTGACTTTCCCACTCCAATAACTCCTACAATATCTCTAACAGTCATTGAAGTGTACTTCTTAAGAGCTATAACTTTTGTGCTTTTTCTTTCCATTATATCCATTCTTAACAAAAAAAAAAAAAATCATGAAAGGGTGCAGTCATATAGGGATACAACATGAAATCTAGTCCTTAAATAAGAGAAAACTGAAATATAAAATAACTTAAACTTTAATCATTTTGCTATGGTCTTATTTTCTGTATTAATAAAGAATGAGTAGAAACAATCATATGATCAGCAATGTCCCCAAATTAATTAGTTAATTAAATTAATAAAAATAGTACTTGTAACTCCAGGTATTTGAAGATCAATTATGTGGGAAAGAAATTAGATTTGTTATGTTCCTCTCTTCCCTGCACCCCCGTCCATATAGGAGGAATTGGATGCAAGATGCAGAATTTCTTAATGAATGGAGCTATCCAAAAATGAAAAAGTTATTTCCAGAAATTGTTGTCTAAGACCAGAAAGCTTCAAATGAAGATCAGATAACTAAGTTTTAGAAATTTCATACAGAAGACTGACTTCTGAGTTCCTTCTGAACTCTGAGATGTTATAGTGTCTCCTACTTCCTTATCTCACCAACAAAATTTGTTCTTCTCATTCTTCATGGGGGCTTTCTGTCACTCATTTTTTCTTCCTTCATCCTTTCCATTATTTTCCCACACTACCTCTAGTACATTGTGTTTTGTGGCAATTGGGTGATATAGTGGGTAGAATGTCAAGTCTGGAATCAGGAACATTTATGTTTCTGAATTCAAATCCGACCTCAGACACTTGTGTGATTCCGGACAAGTCACACTGTTTACCTCAGTTTCTTCATCTGTAAAATAACTTGGAGAAGGAAATGACAAACAACTTCAGTATCTTTAAAAACAGAAAAAAATCCAAAACACCCAAATGGGGTCACAGAGAATTGTACACAATTGAGATAATAACAACAGTGACAACAACAATATTGCAAACCCTTTTGATTGCAGCAGGTAAACTGTTTATTAAATCTTCCTATTCAGAATTCTATATTCACTTTTCCTCCAAACATTTTGCAAAAATCTACTGTTTCACTGGATTATCCCTTCTTTTCATATAATTTTTTTTCTACTTCCAGGAATCAAGCATTTCTGGAATTAGATATATAACTGGTCCAAGACATAATTGAATTGTCTAATTTCAACTTAGCCTTGGCTGCTACATAGTCATCATTTTGTTTATCACTAATTTTCTCAACAAACAAAGTGATAATTTCATATATTTTCATCCTGCCCCAATTCCCTAATTTTTCTCTCTCACTTTGCTAAGAGTTATTGTGAATAGCATCATATGTTGCTTTCTTTACTTCAAAATATAATTATCCCTATATATAATTTCTACCTCTCTTTCCAGTTCTAATTTGTAGCTACCATTTTTTTTTCAGCTTAAAATTTATATACATTAAGAATTTCATTATTTCTCTGTCTTGAAAAGTCTTGAAGATTTTCCAGCATATTGAAAAACTTTAAGAAAGAACCTTATAAGGTTAACTCATTTAATATTATGCTAATTTGTGACAAGATTAAGTAAGATCAATATTTTCTGTTTTTTTATTTCTTTGGATGTAAAATCACAGCTAGAATATTATTGCTAGGTCTATGCTCAGAGTATTAAAATTTAGGTGTTAACAAGATTTGCTCTTTTTTCTGAAGCATTTAAGCAATTAAGATTAGCCCCTAGTTATCAATAACAATTAGTAAAATGATAAGCTACTAGATATCAGTTTTGTCATTATAGGTCAGGTAAGAGCTTCCTCTCCTTCACTTTATGATATTCTAAGATGAATGTCTCATGTATTCTTATTCTTACCTTATTCTTACACCCAAATCCTCTAGGTGCCAAAATTATCAGTTATATTTCCACTTAGAAGGAAATCAAATGCCTAATGCTGACACTTTATTGTAGCATTCTTTCCCATTTACCCTCCACATTCCTTCTAATCTAAGTACAAATGAAACCAAATCTTTAAATATAAGATTGTGTAAGCAAAAATACATATTAATGCTTTGAGGAAATGAAGAAATATTAGTTCACTATCTTCTTCATAATAAACCTTCATATATTTAAAGGGCATAGTAATGTTTCTCTCAAGCTTTTAGTTTTCAAGGTATCACTATTTCCTCTCCTTGATCCTTCTGATCCTGGCATACCTTATTGACTATGTCTCAGGATCTTAGGAAGGATAAGTCAATCAAAATTTCCTTTTCAACTTGCAATATGTTTTCCAAGAGGAGGAGGAGGAGGAGATCCAGTTGAGACACATTTGCAGAATTATTCAGTATGTTAACTAGTCCATAGATGATAAAATTTGAATAGGAATGATCCTTAGAATTTGTTCTAGAAATGAATAACATGAGTCCTGTAAGGTTAACGGATTTCTTTAAAATCAAACAGGTGGTAAGCCAGGACTCCAATATAGGGACTTTGAATATAAATACAGTCTTCTATGCATTATAGTGTGATGACTTAAAGGCTCACTGCCACAAATTCCATCCTTGGAGCAAGATTCAAAAGATGTTAGAAGGAATGTAGTATGGCAAATAGAGTGCTAGACTTGGAATGAGACAAAGTCCAACTCATACATTCATTAACTGTGACCCTCAGAAATTTATTTAGCTTTGATAAATGGTCAAAGGATATGAACAGACAACAGACAATTTTCAGATGATGACATTAAAATTATTTCCACTCATATGAAAGAGTTTTCCAAATCACTATTGATCAGAGAAATGCAAATTAAGACAACTCTGAGATACCACTACACACCTGTCAGCTTGGCTAAGATGACAGGAACAAATAATGATGAATGTTGGAGGGTATGTGGAAAAACTGGGACACTGATGCATTGTTGGTGGAGTTGTGAACGAATCCAATCATTCTGGAGAGCAATCTGGAATTATGCCCAAAAAGTTATCAAACTGTGCATACCCTTTGACCCAGCAGTGCTACTACTGGGCTTATATCCCAAGGAAATACTAAAGAAGTGAAAGGGACCTGTATGTGCCAAAATGTTTGTGGCAGCCCTTTTTGTAGTGGCTAGAAACTGGAAAATGAAAGGATGTCCATCAATTGGAGAATGGTTGGATAAATTATGGTATATGAATGTTATGAAATATTATTATTCTGTAAGAAATGACCAATAGGAGGAATACAGAGAGGCTTGGAGAGACTTACATCAACTGATGCTGAGTGAAACAAGCAAAACTAGGAGATCATTATACACTTCAACAAAGATACTATATGAGGATGTATTCTGATGGAAGTGGATATCTTCAAAATAGAGAAGAGCTAATCCAATTCCAATTGATCAATGATGGACAGAATCAGCTACACCCAGAAAAGGAACACTGGGAAATGAGTGTAAACTGTGAGATTTGTTTTTGTTTTTGTTTTTCTTCCCATATTATTTTTACCTTCTGAATACAATTCTTCCTTTGCAACAACAACAACAACAAAATTTGGTTCTGCACATATATATTGCATCTAGGATATACTATAAGATATTTAATATGTATGGGAATGCCTGCCATCTAGGGGAGGGGGTGGAGGGAAGGAGGGGAAAAATTGGGAACAGAAGGGAGTACAAGGAATAATGTTGTAAAAAAAAAAATTATCTATGCATATGTACTGTCAAAAAAAAGTAATAATTATAAAATTAATTTAAAAAAAAAGAAAGAAATTTATATAGCTTCTGTGCTTCTTGGGCAAATTTCTAAAATGTATCTGTTAATTGATAGATTATAAAACCCTTTGGTGAGAGTTCCCAAAGTATACTAGGAAAAGCTTATATTGAAGAAATCTCAAATGTTCCATATCATCACATCTAAATAACATAGTATTTGGCACATAGTAGGTACTCAATAAATGTTTGTTGATGTGATACTATAGTGCTGTGACTGATAAAATACCAGATAAAATTCTCAGAAGAATCAAAATTGTTAGTCAAATCAAAAGCATTTATATAACTAATGGCAAGATACTATATACTATTCAAGATAATTTGTGTATGATCTTATTGTTAATAACTTGTGCAAGATAAATGGCACAGAAATATAATAAAAGACATAGGAAACTGTACAAATGAAAAAGCAGAAGTGAAAGAAAGAAAATAGGGAGCCTGAGTGGCCATATTTGTATCCAAAAACTCACAAGGACTGGGAGAAAATCTCCAGTAAATTGGGCAAATAATATGCCCAGGATTTAGAGAAAGATATGAACAAAAATGACATAGGATGGAATGGAGTGGGTATATTTTACTGCCTGCCCAGGGGGAAGGAAAAATATATCTTAATGAAATTACAAATCCTTTGATGTTTTAGAACATATATAATAATTTAATACTTCTCATCTATTGCCTGTTATTGTTAACAGCCAAAATAATATTACCAAAATGAACAAATTAAAAAATATTTCTATGGTCTTATATTATTCCAAACAGTGTGCTAAGTGCTAAGGATCCAAATATAAGCAAACAAGAAGATTTGCCACTGAGAAGCTTATATTGGAATATGAAAACACCACACATATAGGGAAGCAGTTATTAGAGAAAAAATGTAGGAGTAAGAGTTATGAGTTAAAATAATTATTGCATCCTAATGTGATATTTTAAATCTGAGTTCGCTTAAACATTATTAAAATACCAAGGATATCATCTGTGGGGCATCTAAGTAGCTAGTGGATAGAGTGGATAGAGCACCAGCCCTGAGGTCAGGAGGACCTGAGTTCAAATGTGACCTCAGACACTTAACATTTCCTAGCTGTGTGAATCTGGGCAAGTCACTTAACCCCAATTGCCTCAGGAAAAAAAAAATAATAATAACAAAACCTCCTATACATTTTGACCCAGCAATACCACTATGGGGTAATGATTGGGGAAGATTAGGAAAAATGATTAGGAAAAAAGGAAAAGAACTTAAATGTTATAAAAAATATTTAGAACACCTCTCTTTGCGATGGCAAAGAACAGGAAATCTGGGGTATGTCCATCAATTGCAGAATGGTTGAACATTATATGTTGTAATATAAGATTGTGATGAAATACTATTGTGTTATAAGAAATGATGTTCTTAGAAAAACATGGATATTGCATGAAATAATGAAGAGTGAAATGAGTAGAAATAAGAAAACATTATATACAGTAATAGCAGTATTGTTTTAAGAACATTTTAAGTCATTTTGAATATTACCAAATTAATTTGACTAATACCCAAATTAACCACACAGGACATATGAAAGAAGACATTATCTGCATCAGAGAAAGAACTGATAAATAGAAGTATGTATAGAATGATTTTATATACATATTATATATATACAAAATATAGATGTGTATATGCTTACATATAAGCCTTAAGACTATGTTAAAGAAGGAAATTTTGCAGAAGGGGAAGAAAGGGGAGTAATAATTTATATATAACCTACTATGTGACAAGTTTTGTGATAAGGACTTTAAAAATATTATCTCATTTAAAGAAAATTGGAAAACATTTAACTTAGAGAAAGCTTATTGCCAACTTAATAATTATCTTTGAAGTATTTTAAGCCTGATCTATGGAAAATAAATTTTCTTTATTCTTTATAGTTCCAAAAGAACAACTTACACCAGTGGAGAGAAGTTATAGAAATTATTACAGAAGAGGAAGAAGTATCTAGAGTAGATTTGAATAGAGAAAAAACAGACACAGAGAAGGACAATTAGGATTTTATGTATTATTACAGACATGAAATGATAATTAGAACTATGGTGGTAATTCTTATCAATCAATATATTAAGAAAAAAAAATGTTGTTCAGGGGCAGCTAGGTGATGCAGTGAATAGAGCACCAGTCCTGAATTCAGGAAGATCTGAATTCAAATATGACTTCAGACAGATTGGGCAAGTTACTTAAGCCCAATTGCTTCAGAAAAAAAAAAAAAAAAAAAAAAAAAAAAAAAAAAAAAGAATAAAAGAAAAAGAAATTGTTCAGTCATTTCAGTTCTGTTCAACTCTTTGTGAGGCTTTTTGGGGTTTTCTTTGCAAAACCACTGTGAGATTTTTGCCATTTCTTTCTCCCAGTTTTTTACAGATGAAGAAAATGAATAAAAGTGACTTGCCCAGGATCACATAGCTGGGAAGGATCTCTGGGAAGGATCTGAGACTGGATTTGATGAATCTTAGGATCTGAGACTGGATTTGATGAATCTTTAGGACTCAGGAACATGAGTTTTCCTGAATTCAGGACTGGTGCTCTGTATCTACTGTGTCACCTAGCTACCCTAACAAACAATTAAGCATCTGCCATATTATTCCAGACAATGTGCCTCACAAACAACAAACAGCCCCTGCCTTCAAGGAGTCTATATTGTATTGAGGTAGACAGCATGTATCCATATACGTATATGCAAAATATTTAGAAAGTAAGTGCAAGACAGTGGGGCATGTTATAGCATCTTGGGGACATTGGGTGAGGCCTTGGGTAAAAAAACAAAACCAAATAATATTTGAGATAAGCTTTGGAAGAAGCTTGGATTCTTAAATTGCAGAGGTCAGGAGGGAGTATAATCTAGAGATGGAAGACATGAGGTGATAAAATGTTTATACTACTGTAAGAGTAATGGAAAAAAAAAGAAAGAAAGAAATGGATTTGAGAGCCATCAAAAAGGAAGATGTTACAAATGCAATTCAGCTCAAAACTGTTACTATCTATGAGTGAACTACAGAGCTATTCTGTACAGAATTGCATATCACTATAAAGACAGATGAGGTAGAAAATTCATTCTAGTACAAAAATACCTCTGTTTATGTGGTGTGTGTTTGTGTGTGTGTGTGTGTGTGTGTGTGTGTGTGTGTGTGACTGAAAAGAATAGTTTTGTCAAATGAATAGAGAGTAGGCATTTTGCATACTGAGTGCAACATTTGCAATAAGCAGTTGTTTAGTAATTGCATGTTTGTATTTCTGCCTAAACTTTCTGATTATGTTACAATTGCAAAGTTTGAAATCATAAGCAAATGCCAATTCTGGTAGATACATTTGCCAGACTAGCTAAACAGAGGCCGGGAGAGGAGAAAGGCTCTTCATTGAATCCATTCTCGAAGCTCAACTTTTATATTGATAGAAACCAATCTATTTTCCTGTTGGTTCTCTTTTGGCACTCTTATTTTAATCTATGTTTTCCAATATGGAAGATATTCTTGCAATCTTTACAAGAGCACCTGATCCTTTATCACAGACAGATATTACTTTGAAACATTTATGGTGATTTCCCACAAATATCTTTTCAGAGCCTATTGTTTAATGTGCAAAATGACCACCTGTCTCTACTTTCAATAGATCCTTGGGGCAGTTCCTCATGTCCTGACATATTCACAGCTAAATTTAGTGTTGATAGTAAAACATTTTCACCAGTGATGAAAGTTTTTCCCAGTGGGTCATCCTATTTTTTCTGGATTTGGTGGTGCTCACTGCCCTAGTAGCATCTCTCTATTGGACACCCCACTGTTCACTGGGTGTTTTACCATATGCTGCCTTTTTCTCAAAGCAGTAGGAATGTGGCTTTGGGGGGTTTGTTTGTATTCTGCTCCATGCTGTGCCACTTAATTTAGCTGACATATTATAGCTTGTCACCTGTTCTTATAGCTCTCAGTCAATATGCCCAATACCCTCAACTAAACTTATATAGTTAGGCTGTGATGTGTCCTTGATTTAAATAATTACTTCCTCTTCAAAGTTACCTAGAGCCTTTTGCTGAAATAGTCTTTTCCTCCTATCACTCTCACATTTGGTGGAGGGGTAGAGGAATGAGAGATATCCTTTACAGGCTTCATCTATATTATTCTGATGAGGTTCAGGAATTTCTAGCAGGGCTGTATCTGAGTAGCTGTTTCTATTTTCACCTATCATCTTAGGTTCTGCTGTTGAATTCTTATCTTAGAATCTCTCTGTAGAGGTTTAAACTTGCATTGTGAGATCTCAGGATATGAAAAGTAGAATGCCTGTGTACTGAATAAATCAGGAAGATTCTATGAAGACTGATCTGGAATGCATGGACTATAGAGGGAGAGAAACTCAAGGTAGAGAAAATGATCAGCAAGCCAATTCTTTATCATGTATAGTAATATGGATGGGCAAAATGAAAAGATTATTCTCAGACTGAATTTTGAAAAAAAAATAACGGGGGAGTAGGGTTAACCTTTTTTTAAAGCCCCTTTAAATCAAGATACTAAGTATTTTTTATTAATTACATTTATTATTGTATTAATTACATTTCAGTCTCTTCTCATCCTAGATAACTTTTCCCCCAATAACAAAGCATACATAAGCGCACACATACACATACACACACACACACACACACACACACACACACACTCTCTCACATACCAGCCCACTCCTTAGAAATATACAGAGGAAAAAATTGCAAAGAAATGAAAACAAAATAGATGCCCAACAATTGGGGAATGGCTAAAAAATGTAGTACATGAGAAATCATTAACGCAATAAATACTGAGTATGGAAAAAATCTATATGAACAGATGCAGAATGAAATAAATAGAATCAAAAAATGATATATACAATGTGCATGGAAATTAAAACAACATTCAAAGAAAATCAAAAGTGAAAAAAACAAAATTATAAAAATTATTTATAATTGAAAAATAGGGAGACAATACTCCCAAATAATGGGAGATGGAAAATCTCTGGATATTTCACATTACACATGGTTTTGGACTATTTTGATGTATTGGTCAGTTGTGCTTATTTTTTGTATTTTCTTTTCTTTTGATACTTTGTTATTTGGGATGGCTCTCCTACAGGAGGAAGAGGAGAGATGTTGAGGGGAAAAAAAACTACAATGAAGTAAAAATCAAAACACATCAGTAAAAATTACATTTAAAAAAGAAAACTAGATGCAGCTAGTTGGTGTAGTGGATAGAACACCAGCTCTGAAGTCAAGAGGACCTGAGTTCAAATCTGACCTCAGTCACAACACTTCTTGGCTATATGATCCTGGACAAGTCATTTAACTCCAATTACCTCAGCAAAAATAGATAGATAGATAGATAGATAGATAGATAGATAGATAGATACTCAGATAGATAGATAAAAAAAAGAAAGAAAAGAAAATCAATTAAGTAAAAACAGGGTGGCTGACTGACAGTATGTAATAGTCTACATTTTAAGTCTATCACTTCTTCATTGAATGGTAAAAAGTTTAATTCATTAGTCCACTGTTATCAATTGATTGTATTAACATGAATTCCAATCTGGATCAATAAAATCTAACTCCATACAATCCAACTCAATTCCTATCACATAGATTTAATTTCACACTCAGGTTTCCTTTTGAAAACAGGATTTATGTATATTTTTCTAGTAGGTCAAATAGTACTTATCTAGTATGTCAATATTTGAATAGTTTCTTTAAAGTACTGAATTTAGGGGAAAGTAAAGAGTGGGAAAGTTAATTAGAAAGGAAAAATCTAGAATGTGAGATCTAAGTAAGGGAAAAAAAAAAAAAAGTATTGATGAAGACAATGTCCTAGAGTTTTGTCTTTCAAAAAGGTAGTCAAAATAATTGGAGATATGAGACCAGTGTCACATACATATCTATGCAGAGGATAGAAGAAAGGACATTAGAAATGGCTCAGATAGGAATTTCAAATAGTAGTAGTTCTATAAAGGAAAATTTATACCAGCAAGAACATCTGTTTAAGAGACCCAAATGGGGTCATGAACAGTCAGGCACAGCTGAAAAGGGATTCAACAACAGTAACAAAAAAAGATGGTATTTTAGCTAGGATTCCAAGGAAGTCAGTGAAGCTAATATATAAACCATATTGTCCAGTTGTTTTTTCAGTCATACTAGATTCTTTGTGACCTCATTTAGGGTTTTCTTGGTGAGATACTGCAATGCTTTTGTTTTTGTTTTTTGTTTTTTTGTTTTTTTTCTCCAGCTCAATTCACAGATGAGGAACTGAGACAAACAGGATAAAGTGGCACAGCTAGTAAGAGTCTGAAGCCAGATTTGAACTCTGGAAGATGATTCTTCCTGATGCTAGACCTGACACTCTATCCAAACAACATCTAGCTGTCCCTGTGTAGACATGAGAAGGGAAAGGCCTCTGTGTAGTCTATGATAAGGGAGAGAATTCTAGGCATGAAGGGTAGCCAGTGAAAGTGCCCAGAGAAAGGAAATGGGGTGTTGTGTGAAGGACAGCAAGGAGGCTAGTTTTGCTAGCTTTCAAAATATGTAGAAGTGACAAAAACTGGAAAAGCAGAAAAGAGTTAGGCTATGGAATGATTTAGAATAAAAAAGATATTTTATATTTTATCCTGGAAGCAATAGGGAGCCACTGGAGTTGACTGAACAGGAGCAGAGATTGTTTCAAAAAATAAATTTGAGATTTGAGTGGAAAATGTATTATATAGACAAGAGTTCTGGCATGAAGTAAGGAGCATCTTCAATAGAGTACTAGCAATTCAGAGAAAAGAAGGCTTTGATGCAATAGATATTATAAAAGTAGAAACAACAATATTTGGCAACTGATTGGATAAAGTGAGAGACAGTGAGGGGTTGAGGATGGCCTTAGTTTTGAAATTTGATTTCTGAAAGCAGAGATGGTGATGCCCTCAGCAATAAAATGGAAATTTAGAAGAATGGTTTGTGGGAAAGATAATGAGTTTAGTTTTGAATATGTTTAGTTTTATATGCCTGGGGCACCCAGTTCAATATGGTCAACAAGCATTTGGCAATATAAGATTAGAGGTCAGGAGTGGGAGAGGTTATAGCTAGTCAATTAGATCTGAAAATCATTGTGTAGAGGTGATAGTTGAATATCTGAAAACTAAGAAGATCACTAAATGAAATAAAGTGATCAAAGGAAAGAAGGCCTTTGGAGACTTGAGGATACTTATAGTTCTGTAGTTAATGAGCCAGACAGAGAAAATGTGAGAGACACAGAGAGACAGAGAGATGAGAAAGAATTTTTAGACAAGGAGGAGAACTAAGAGAGAGAAACGACCCCAAAACCCAAATGGAAGAGGTAATCAAGGAGAGGAGGGTGATTGATACTGCCAAATACAAGAAGAATGAAATTGCAGAAAAGGCCATTAGACATGATATGATAATTAAGAGAGAACTTTGGTTTTTTGTTTGTTTGTTTGTTTTTGTTTTCCTTGTTGTTGTTCTTTGTTTTTTTCTTAGCTGGCTAAGAGTATTGTTGCCATTTTTTTTTTAAATAATAATAGCTTTTTATTTTTTAAAAACATACGAAAAGAATTTTCAACATTCACTTTTGCAAAATCTTGTGTTTCAAATTTTTCTCCCATTTCTAGATAGCAAGTAATCAAATATTTTCTAAACATATTCCAAATTTATCATGCAACAAGAAAAATCAAATCCAAAAGGAAAAAAAAATGAGAAAGAAATAACAAGCAAACAAATAACAAAAAGGTGAAAATACTATGTTGTGATCCACATTCATTCCCCATAATCCTTTCTAAGAGAGAACTTTAGAGAGAGACATTTCAGTTGAGGGTAAGTGACATTCCCAGGGTAACAAAATCAGTATGTGGCAGAATCTGAATTCCGTTCTTTCTCCAAGGTTAATTCTATTCCACAGTGCTATGCTAGCCATATTCCTACCTCCACCTCCATTTATATCTGTCATCTAGCTATATAACATAATGTGTGTGTGTATATATATATGTATCAATATCTGCTCTAATACTACATTTAATATGCATATACATATATAAACACAAATAACTATTTCACATATACATACATGCATATAGGCTCCATAAAACATGTGCGTGTGTACATGTATAATTCATTTGTATAGACAACCCTAGGACTTTTGGAATACCCTACAGTGAAAGATTTCTCAGTGACCAAGGAGTCATTGCTAGGAGTCAGTTGATTTGGAGACAAGATCCAAAGAGGCTAAGAATCTTACCCAAAGTTGCATGGGTAGCTGTGTTTGAGGCAGGAATTGTGTCATTCATTAATAATCCAGCCATCTTTTTACTGCATAATGCTACATATATGTGTGAGTGTGATATATTTGTGACCATGTGTGTATATAATAGACATAAATTGTATAATAACATCTGATCCTGCATAATTTAATAAGGTTGCCAAGATTATAAAATAAACTGAATATGGTAGTGTGGGAATGGATATTATGATCCCCATTTCCCTGATGAAGAGACTGAGAAAGACTGGAAGTAATTTGCTAAAGGTCACCCTGTTAATTAATACCTAAGCCAGATCTTCTGATTTCTATTTTAGCATTCATTCCACTTTACCATCCTGTCTCTTCAGTAGATCAATACCTCTAAAAGCACATAATGTTTATTTCCATAATAGGTCAGTGATAAAGACTTGGTAATAAGATACATGCATTGGTGACGCCTCAAGTGACATCAAATATGTTTCTATTTTTGAGAAATGTAAAGGCAATCTTAATCATTGTGGTAAAGTTAGCCAGGAAGAGATTGATGAGTATTTGTATTAACATAAGGAAAAGAAATAATAAATAATAAAATAAATAAATAAAATTTGATGTCACAAAATTTTGTCTTTTTTATGTGACAACTTCCCCACAAAAAAAAGAATACAGACTATCTTCTTTCAAGCACCTTTCATTTGTAATATAAAACAGCATGCTAAATTAATTAGATTGCATTGATTAGACTTTTGCTGCAGCCAGTAATCATTTTGCTTTCCAATCTCCCATACCCTGGGAGTGAAAATTAAAGACATGGTATAATTAAAATGAAAGGAAGCCTCTTTTCTTTCAATTTTACCTAGTAACAATCAATATAAAAGGCAAAAGCAATTCTCAGAATGATAGTTTACTCATTTAATTTGATGACTGTATTATAAACATAAGAAGCAAATAGTGGATAAAGAGCCAGCCTCAAAGCCACAAATACATGTGTCCAAATCTCACCTATGATGGTAGTTGTGTGACCATTGGCAAGTCACTTAAAATTGCTAACAGCAATTCTCTAAGATTCCAAGTTCCAGAAGAGGTAGAGATTTACATTGACACAGGGAATATTCTCATGTGGAAGTTTCCTGTACCAAATAAAATCACAAGCCCAGTCCCTAGCCTCATCATAATCATGTAGATCTTTTTTGTGGTAATATTTCTTTTTAAGAGAACGAATATGTTCAGATCTTAGACATTTTGTGATTGCATTTATTTATACTTTGAAGATTAGTTTATCTCTACCCTCTCTAAGAACCAACACCCACTCCTCTAGTCCTACTTGCAATTGTCCTACTTGCACTTGTCCTACATGTGTAATGTTGGAGAAACTGAGGCAGGATAGAGATTAGAGAGTTATAATAATTAATTTATTGGAGAATTTGATCAAGTGACTGGATTAGACTCTCATTTCCAAGTATCCAGTATCAAATGTAGGATCCCAGAGATTTTTCATAGGGTTTAGTGATAAGGAAGAACAATGACAGGTTGAGGGAAGCAGAATGAGCACCATTCATTTAGATAAGATGGGAAAGTCTGGAGGTCTTTCTCCTTATTATCTTGATTAAACGTTCACCGTTTATAACCTTAGAGTAGCTAGCCTTTGGTTATATCAGTATTAATGGTTAGGAGGGGGGAAGTTGCAACCAGGCAGAACAATTCAGGGAAATTGAGGTAGAACAATTAAGGGAAACTGAGGTAGAACAATCAAAGGAAATTGTGTCATAACACTTGCAAGTCTCATTAATCTTCATTCCATCCCCAGCGCTCTTGGAAATGTGGGTCCCAGCTACAACCAGGGAATTTGAGAATGGGTCTTTGTTTCTCCTGGTTTATTTAAGTATAGAAAGTCATTTGGATGTTTTCAATGTTCTCTCTAGTTTGGACCAAAGGGCTATCTCATTGCCTCCATTAACATGTCCCACCACAATGTCCTTAACGTGCTCATCATCCATTTTCATATAGAAATTTGAGGATTTCCATGGAAATGAGAAATGTTCTCTTAAATATAGTTAATCAATTAACAAAGAAACAGTCATTAAGTCCTTACTATTTGCCAGGAATTGTGCTAAGTGCTGAGAATTTTACAAAGAGTCAAAAGCCAATCTTGACCTCAAGGATCTTACCATACAATGGGAAGACACCATATAAACAAATACATACAGAACAACCTGTATACAGGATAAATGGGAAATAATTAAAACAGAGGAGACACCAAAATTAAGGGGGTTTGGAAAATTTCAGTAAAAGAAGGTAATTTAGGTGGGAATAAAAGGAAGCCAAGGTGATCAAATAGGCAGAGCATTGCCTAGGCATGGGGGACAGCCACAGAAAATTACTAGACCTGAGAGATAGAGTGTCTTGTTTGTGGAACAGTCAGAAAGCCAGTATCAATTATTAAAAAGTATGTATCAGGAAGTAAGGTGAAAGAAGATTGCAATGTAGGAAAGGGCTAGATTATGAAGGACTTTGAATTCCAAACAGATAATTTTGTATTTGATCTCAGAGGCTATAAGTGAGTCACTGGAATTTATGGAGTCATTTCAAAGATGGTACTGATATTTTTTGAAATATATGACTGCTTCTTTAAAAAGATTTCATCCCTTTCAAAAAGGGATTTGAAGCCTTAGCAGAAGTTCAGTGTAACTGAGTACAATTTGTGCTTTGAAATTGTGTGGGATCTTTATTTTTCCAGGGAATAACTATAATGCCAGAGAAACTGAGCAAGATAGAGATTAGAGAACAATTCATTAATTTACTTAAATGGGAGAGATTTACTGGGACCAAATGGATCTATGGTTGGTCCCAGGGCTGAGTGAGACTATCATCTTAAAGAATCCAGCAGTGAATGTCCTATAACAAGATTCTTTTATAGGATAACAAGAACAATGACATAATGGGGGAGGTACCTGGATGGGGATGACCTAATGGGGGGAGGAACCTAGGATGAGGATGACATAATGGAGACAGGCATAATGGAGGGAGGTACTGGAGAGGCACCTGATATTCTACTGATGTCTAAAATGAATAAAAATCTTTATCCCATCAAACATTAAGAGGGAATGAAAGGTCTAAGATAGATATAAGATCTTTATCCTAACATTAAGAGGGAATGGTTATAACCTGAGGCAGAGTAACTGAATAGGACAATTAGGGAAACTGGGTCAGGATGTTAAAAGAGAACTGTGGCACAACATAACAAAGTACATGAGTAGCATTGACAATGATAATGTTCTACATGGCTGTTAGAAAAGGGTTTCAGTTATGTGTGATTAGACCCCAAATGGTTCATAGAAATCGAAGACATGACACTTGTTTCGAGGAATTTCATCTTGAAAACACCATAAATAAAATTTTAAAAATTTATTTTGTCAGATACAGAGTAAAGAAAGAGAAAGAAAGCTCAGAGATATTGCTACTGTAATGCAGAAAGCATTCCTGAGAGTCCCTAAGAACTCTTTTAGCAATTATTAATGAAGCAAATTTTTTTTTTGCCAAAATACTAATAGAATAAATTGTCTTTTAGAAATGTCTCTACTGTATTGGCCCTAACGCACATACTCTAGAATTTTTATATTTGCATGGAATTTTGATATTTTATTTTAATTTTTTTTAAATATTAATTTTTAAATAATTATATGTGTCCTCCAGCAATGAAGGAAAGCAGGGCAAGTGTTTGATGCTATGTCACTGGGCAGCTGACTTCCCACAATGAAAATACCCTCTTTGGGAACCACTACCAAACTATCTCTCAGAAGAATGATTATGTCAAGGAGTATGGATGACTCAGTGTCAAGTACTCAACTGTAGACAAAATAACTTCGTTATCAGCACTGTATTGGCAAGGGCCTAGATATATACATATATATATATATATATATGTGTATATATATATATATATACATGAATACATGTTTACATAAAGACATATGCATATATACATTCATATGTACATATGTGTCTATATTATATATAATTATAATAATTATATGTGCATATATATAAATATATAATAAGGTAATAGAGCTTCAATTTGTTGTAGAAGACATTTATAGATTACTATAATTTGTTAGATGTAGATAAACCAAGAAGACATACTAAGTAACTCACAGAATAAAAGTTAAAAGATTAAGTATTATTTATTTCCTCAGATGATGAAATCAAAGCCTAAATAGTTTTTGTCTAAGAAGATACAAAGAGTTAATGCAGGAAAAAGACTAGAACATAGCAGTGTGATTTGTAGATATGCTGGGTCTTTTCTCTTTGCCTTCATTAGGTATTTAAGTATAAAAGGAAACCACTTGAATGGGACTGAGGAGACTACATAATGTCACTGAGATAGAAAAGACATAACATCAGAGATTTTGATTAGCTATTTAAAATAACTGTGTACTAGTTGTGCATTTATTTAAGATCAATTCTTTGGAGAAAAAATATAGCATGAGTTCTGTTTATAGTTGAAGTAAGGAAAATAATTGTTATTCAAGTAATGGTTTGATAAAAATTTTTGATGTTTTTGCTGCTTCTATTGCCATTGTGATTACTTTGAGAAAAGGCATGAAACATTCTGTAATGTGGAGCTCTCAGTGACTACTCCAGTTCTTCTTCTTCTCATGCTCTATGTAAAGGGAATCCCTAGGAGACCATTCCCCTTTTCATCATCTTGGGTCAAAGGTCAGCTCAAACCTGCCACCAAAAAAAGGAAAAGGATATGGAGAAGTATTCTTACTATAGCTGTTAGAAGAAGTTAAACTACTTGACATGTTCCTATTTTAACTAATTATTACTGTTAATTAAGTGTTTAAGTAAGGAGCTTCTTGCTGCTAAAGAAGTCTCAATGCTGTAAGCCAAAATGTCAATATCCTTATTCTAGTATTGTTTTGTCTCTTCAACTAGATTAGAAATATCACAAGAGCAGACTTTTCTAAAACAGAGTAGGTACTCACTGAGTACTTTTAAAAAACTTTTTTAATATTTATATTGCTTTATGAATCATGTTGGGAGAAAAAATCAGAACAAAAGGGAAAAACTATGGGAGAAATTAAAAAAAAAAAAACAGAAGAAAGAAATGAGCATAGCATGTATTAATTTACATTCAGTCTCCTTAGTTCTTTTTTTGGATGCAAATGGTATTTTCTGTACAAACTCTATTGGGATTACTTTGGATCAATCACTGAACCACTGAGAAGAACCAAGCCTTTCATAGTTGATCATCGCACATTCTTGCTGTTATTGTGTACATTATATTCCTGGTTCTGCTTGTTTCACTCACTATTGGATCATATTAATCTTTCCAGGTCTTTCTAAAATCAGTTTGTTGATCATTTTTTTATAGAACAATAATATTCCATTACCTTTATATACTACAACTTGTTTAGTTATTCCCCATTTGATGGGCATCTAATTTTCCAATTTTTTGTTACCACGAAAAGAACTGCTACAAACATTTTTGCACATATGGGTCCTTTTCCCCTCCTTTATGATTCCATGAATACTTTTTGACTCTCAATGAGTCCATGGGTAAATTTAATCTCATTTTCATCCTAATAGTTTTAAAGTCATGTAATAATTGAGTTACAGAATGTTAGAGTCAGAAGGAAGCTTAGAAGTCATGTATTTTAAGCCTTCTTATTTTATAATTGTTCGTTGCATTTTTATCATTATTATTGCTGTTATGCTCTGCCAATATATTTACTTACCATTTTGTGCTTAGATGTCTACATGTGTATCTTTTGCTTGCACAGCCTCAGGCTGAAGGTACACAATAGGATACTAATTAAAACGTGTAACAGAACTAATGGCATTAATAAGGCATTAGATTCTAACAAGAGAAATACAGCCTCTTTCTAAACTACCCTTCCCTTGGAGGGCCTGGCTGAACAGTGATAAATTTAGAAACTCTTGGACAAAGAGACTTAGAATTTCAAAGAGTGTATGCCTCTGTGGAAAGAGATAAACTAAAGACCTCCATGGAGACAATCCTGATCTGGCCATTATCCACCCAAAAGCTCAAACATTCTTATAGTCACCATATATTTAATGTCACCACTTAAATATATCTATTCAGCTACTTAGTCAATAAGTAGCTCACTTAACTCAAATCACAGCATGATAAAATCACAGATGTTAAATCTAGTTTAAATCCTAATTATAACAAAACATTCCAACCATAAAATTAGGGTCCATTGTCCCACAAATGCACACAATGTCAATATAAGAACAGGATATGAACTCATGTATAGGGAACACATATGCCCAGGACAATTCACAACTCTGGAACTATAATCTTAGTGATTCATTATTGTTTTGATATCCATTCTTTTCTTCTTGAACAGACTGTATAAAATTTCTGGATAGGTCTACCATTGTCATTGTTATAATAAGTACCTTCTTTCCTAAATTAGGCTGCATAACTTCTCAGGTATTTCCATTTATGCATTTTGTGTGTGTGTGTGTGTGTGTGTGTGTGTGTGTGTGTCTGTGTCTGTGTCTGTGTCTGTGTATGTGTGTCTGTGTGTGTGTATGAGGGTCACTTTTCTATTTTCTATTCTGCTTTTCTGAGCAGGACCTGGCCTTTCTTTTCACTGCCCATTGTAGTATTAATTTTGCAGAAAAAGCAGAAATTCTTAGATTGCATCTATTTTCTTTTTTTTGGGGGGGGGAGGGAATGTTTTTCTAATTCTTTATGTCACTGGCTGATCACTGAGGAATTTCCACCTCTGAGGTGGTTAAGAGGAATTACCTAAAGGTAAAGCCTCTATTGTACCAATAAGCTCTACCAGACAGTGGGTGGCACTCTGGAGAAAGGTTGGTAAATAAACTCATATCTTTTCATAGACTCACTTACTGATCCAAAGAAGGATCCATACCTAGATAAGGAGATTTCACTTCTGACTCATGAAAATCAACAAAATCCTTATTTTTGTCATGAAGAAATAAACATTTGTCCAATAATCATAAACTTGTTCTTGAGTACCAATTGGCGCACTGCATAGAAAACTGGACTTGAAATAAGGAAGATTTATCTTCGTGTATTCAAATTTAGCCTCATACAAGTACTAACTATGTGATCCTGAGCAAATCACTTCACCCCGTTTCCTCATCTGTAAAATAAATTTGTTTCAGTTTCCTCATTTGTAAATAAGTTAGAGAGGGTAATGACAAACCACTCCAGTGTCCTTGCCAATAAAACCCCAAAATGAGATCATGAAAAGTTGGATACAAATAAAATAGATTATTTATCTATTAACTCCAAAGTCCTTCAATCTGTTTTATACGATTAGATGTTAAATAATAGGATTCTCTAGACATTTTTGCTCTAAACTGTTTGACTCTGCAGGGTGCTTTCTTAGCATTTTTCAATTGTGAAAATTTTATATGTTTTTAATTTTTTGCCCTTTTCAATTAGAAAGATTGGAAAAATTTTTAATAATAATCACTTCACCTGATTACTATATGAATTAATCTGAAGAGGGGACAACTAAGGTAATTACTGAGGAAGTACAACCTGGAGTGAACCTTAAAGGAAAATAATTATTATGACTGATTGAAATAAGAAGGAATCAGGTTTTAGCGTGAATAGATGGCTCAGTGGATAGAATACCTGGTCTGAAGTCAGGAAAACAAATTGTTGTGATAAAAATAGAGTAGTGATATTTTGTACTTTGTTGGACTTGGAGAATGAGGTAAGAAGGGATCCATTAAGAATGACCACATGAGGGTATAAGATTGCTAGTTCTCTCAAAAGTACTTACTGACTTCTACTGATTTACTTCACAGATAGACCAGATCATTTAAGTTCTACTAGTTATTAGGTGTAGTTCACCAGGCTTAAAATAAGAATAACACTTGTCTCTTTTATAGAAATCCTGTGTAGTCAGAATTTGTTATAAAAAGCTCTGAAATCAGTTTACATCTTATAATGTCCCTATAAGATCTAGTTCAATTTTGTATATAGGTATCAGTTGGTACAGTGGTCCTCAAACTTTTTAAATAGGAGGCCAGTTGACTGTCCCTCAGACTGTTGGAGGGCCAGACTATAGTAAAAACAAAACCTCACACTCTGTCTCCACCCCTCAGCCCATTTGCCATAACCCGGCGGGCTGCATAAATGTCCTCAGCGGACCGTAGTTTGAGAACCCCTGGTAGGCATTAACAAAAAGACTTTTGGGATTTTCCCTATTAAGAGTTTAATATATTCTGTTCCCTGGTTAGCCACAGTTGTGCTTGCCTGAATTTCAGAAATAACACATCTGAAAGGCCTGATATTTATACAGTATGTAGTGATCTTAGTGAGCTGAGGAGAGTATAATTTTACAGTTTTAAAATTATTTTGGGAAGAGGTCAGCTTGCTTTTATTTCTTTGCAATCCAATATTGTTATCATGAGAAGCAATTAATTTGCCATATTTTATGCTCTTGTTGTAATCTTTGTCATGAGACTTAATTGTAGCATTATGCAGTTATGATTTGAAGAGATAAATAGCATTATAATACTTAGGAAAAAATGAGGTTGTTTCCAAACATGGGCAGATTGGAAAATTTACTAAAGGAATTGAATGGGTTTGCTAATGAGGTTAGCTGTTGAATTGATGCCATTTCTTGAATTTTCCCTACACCTAAAATACTAACAAAAGCCCTGTGCTCTGAGTGTTATGTTATTCCCTGATTTTTCTGTGATACCAGAATGATAGTTATTGTTAGTAATAAACTCAGTAGACTATCAGATAGACTAGAAATTGATAGCAATTCCCTTTGTCAATTTTCTCTTTACTTACCTAAATCCTAGTCCTACCATTTGTTTATAGGGTCAAAGTGTATCTCCAAATAAATTATTCTATGATATTTCTAACTAATAATGAGGGGTATATGGAATATTAAGGGGAGGATTAGTACTTGTGGTGTGAAGGCTCAATGAATCCTTTTTGGAGATATTCATCCACCACTAGTATTTGCCTGCCACCTAATTCTCACTTTAAAAAAAAAAAAAAAAAAAAAAAAAAAAAAAAACTTCTTGTGGCTTCAAGAAGTGTAGCATGTGCAGTGGTCACAGTACTGGTAAATCCATCTTGGTAGATGGACTAAATTAGGTTATGGGTAATCAAGAGTCCTCATACCCAATGATGAATTAGGGGGTGTCAAACACAAGCATATGAAGACATTACCCTATGCACAATGAGGGGGTGATAAGAGTTTTTTCTAAGGGTCTTGAAGATGGCTGAAGCAGGTGCTATGGAAAGTATAGGGCTTGGTCAAACATCAAAGATACCAACATTATCCACTGTATCTCAGGATATTACCATTCAAACTGACTTTTGTCTTGCCACTGAATTTCAATGACTTTTTAAGAGATGAGGAAGCTGATGACTTTGTACAACTTGGCCACACTTAAATTCATGAGTGATCCAATTTTGTATTTCAAAAATTGTTGATGTCAAGATATCAACAGAAAGTTTCATTGGTCTTCTTTTAAAAGTAAGGATAAACAACATATGGCAATGATCTTTCTCCTCCTTAGATTTAATATGGCACTCTGTTTAACTTTCTGACCATATCATTATTTGTATATCCTTCTATTAGATTTCAGTGTCCATTAAGGTTGAGATTCTGTCTCATTTTAGTTCTGTTATCTCTTTCAGTGATTAGTACACTGTAAGCGATTCATAAAACTTTGTTAAATTGAAAGGCAGTAATGTGTTCTATAAGTACTGTGTGTATATATATGTGTGTGTGTGTGTGTGTGTGTGTGTATTTATAGTTTTTATTTACCAGATATATGCATGGGTAATTTTACAACATTGACAATTGCCAAACCTTTTGTTCTAATTTTTCCTCTCCTTCCCCCCCAAGATGGTAGGTGACCAATACATGTTAAATATGTTAAAGTATAAATTAAATACAATATATGTATATATGTCCAAACACTTGTTTTGCTTTACAAAAAGAATCGGACTCTGAAATAGTGTACAATTAGCCTGTGAAGGAAATCAAAAATGCAGGCAGACATAAATTGGTAATTCTATGTAGTGGTTCATAGTCATCTCCCAGAGTTCTTTCACTGTATGTAGCTGGTTCAGTTCATTACTGCTCTATTGGAACTGATTTGGTTCATCTCATTGTTGAAAATGGCCACATCCATCAGAATTGATCATCATATAGTATTGTTGTTGAAGTATATGATGATCTCCTGGTCCTGCTCATTTCACTCAGCATCAGTTCATGTAAGTTTCTCCAGGCCTTTCTGAAATCATCCTGCTGGTCATTTCTTACAGAACAATAATATTCCATAATATTCATATACCACAATTTATTCAGCCATTCTCTAATTGAGGGGCATCCACTCAAGTTTCCAGTTTCTAGCCACTACAAAGAGTGCTGCCACAAACATTCTTGCACATACAGGTCCCTTTCCCTTCTTTAAGATCTCTTTGGGATATAAGCCTAGTAGTAACACTGCTGGATCAAAGGGTATGCACAGTTTGATAACTTTTTGAGCATTGTTCCAAATTACTCTCCAGAATGGCTGGATGTATTCACAATTCCACCAACAAAGTATCTTAACTACTAGTTGAGTTCCATCTTGTGCTCAGTCTAGCAGGTTGCTCCTTAGAGATGGATCTTCACATTTGACTTCTCAAAGTTATTACCCTTTCTAGTTGCTGTGAATATCTTTCTTGGCTTCTCTGATCTTTCAAAGCTAAAAAAGTTGTAATGTGATCCTTTCTACTTCTGATATTCATGACTGTGATATTAGGAAAATACAATATCAGGAAAGAATCAAGCACAATGGAGAAAGGAATATCAAACCAATCAACCAAACAAAAACCCTACAATGGCCATGTATTTATAGTCAATTAGGAAGAGAGAGAGAGAAAAGACCAGGGTCCTCTTCTCTATGGAGAGAATCACTTTAGTTCTTAGCATTTCTTGTCACTAAGAAAGAGAGAATTTATCTACTCATACTTTTCCTATTCAGTTACAAATTACGATATTTTTGTCAACTTACAGTAAATGAATAAGAATAATCAGAGGATATCTATGTGTCCTCTGATAGAGGGAGAAAAGGAACACTTTATCATACATTGTCAGAAGTGCACTTTGTCTCTAGATGGAATAGATAGAATCTATTGAATATATTTTAAGGTAAGTATTTTTTACTTGTAGCATATATACGTATTTGTGTGTGTGTAATAATTATGTTGTAATTTAGTTCTATCTGTATAATTTTATCATAATATAATTAGTTTCCTCTTTTAGGTATCTTATTTTTATAAATTTTAATCATTCTTCTGAAATGAGGCCTGTGGGCTTCATCAGACAAATGAAAGGGGTAAAGGGACACAAAAATCTAATAACTCCAAATTTAAAGACTTGGCCTAAAATGGCCAAGACTCCTTTCTTTTTTATTTTATTTTATTTTATTTAGCATTTTATATATACTTTATTTTTTAAAATTAATTTTATAATTATAACGTTTTTTTTTACAGTACATATGCATAGGTAATTTTTTACAACATTATCCCTTGCACTTACTTCTATTCCAAATTTTCCCCTCCTTCCCTTCTCCCCCTCCCCTAGGTGGCAGGCAGTCCTATACCTGTTAAATGTGTTATAGTATATCCTAGATACAATATATGTGTGCAGAACCGAATTTCTTGTTGCAGAAGGTAAAAATAACCTGGGAAGAAAAACAAAAATGCGAACAGTTTACACTCATTTCCCAGTGTTCCTTCTCTGGGTGTAGCTGATTCTGTCTATCATTGATCAATTGGAGCTGAATTAGACCTTCTCTTTGTTGAAGATATCCACTTCCATAAGAATACATCCTCATACAGTATTATTGTTGAAGTATATAATGATCTCCTGGTTCTGCTAATCTCAATCAGCATCAGTTCATGTAAGTCTCTCCAAGCCTCTCTGTATTCATCTTGCTGTCATTTCTTACAGAACAACAATATTCCATAACATTCATATACCATAATTTACCCAACCATTCTCCAATTAATGGGCATCCATTCATTTTCCAGTTTCTAGCCACTACAAAACATTTTGGCACATACAAGTCCCTTTCCCTTCTTTAGTATTTCTTTGGGATATAAGCCCAGTAGTAGCACTGCTGGATCAAAGGATATGCACATTTTGATAACTTTTTGGGCATAATTCCAGATTGCTTTCCAGAATGGTTGGATTCTTTTACAACTCCACCAATAACATATCAGTGTCCCAGTTTTCCCACAGCCCCTCCAACATTCATCATTATTTTTTTCCTGCAAGACTCATTTCAATTCCACTTTTTTCCCAATGGAGTTCCCAGTATTTCAGAAGTTAAAATAGAGTATTTCAAAGACTTAGTCAGGTAGACTTGGAAAAAAAAAAGTCAAAATGAAAAGGAAAAAGGTAGAACCATGGTTAGTATAAAAAATCATTTCATGTCTTCATTTTGTCAGTTTCTTAATTGTAACTCAGTGTTGTTTTTAAAAGTACTCCAAGTAGATATATGAACTCAAAGTACCATGGAAGATCAAGTGCTGTGATAAAAAACTTTTCAGAAATTAAGTGATTTGCCCATAATTATACCAATCTATAAAATGTTTAAGATAGGCTTTGAACCCAGGTCCACTGACTCCAAATATAGCAATTTTTATACAATTACTTAATAAGAAATATAAGGAGAATATATGACATTTCCATTCAATTAACTTGAATATATTTGGAGGGACTAAAATTAGTAATAATTAGAACATATTATAAGCAAGGTACATACTTGTTTAATTATATAAATTCCAAAATTAATTTTATGGACATCAATTTTGTCTGCACAAAATATTTCATATCAAAATTAAGACTTGAACTGGGCTTTGAAGAATGAATAATAAGATTTGATTGCAGAAAAAGAAGGAACAAAACTATAAGTTGTAAGGTACTTTTTTAACCTTTCTTTGCATCTCCAACATTTATCACAATGCCTGGCACACAGTAGATACTTACTAAATGCTTGTTGACTAAATGACAAAAAACATACTAGAGTTGAAATATATTTTTGAGGAATAGTTGATAATATTGGATAGTTAAGGTGGTCAGAAATTTTAAAAAGACCTGAAATTTAAGGAAAAGAAATTTAGGTAGATAATGGGGGAGTAATCAAAGACTCATACATGCCTTGAACATAAATTTTCCAAACACATGATAACTATAATATTGATCTAATGGGAATGTGAATAGGAAGGAAAGAAATATGATTATTTGTCAAGCTACAGTCATTTTACAGACTTTGGGTAATAAGAGTCTGAATTATAGTGTTACAGATAATACTATAATAACCTTTGTGAAGCCTTTTAGAAAAACAGTATGATATTATGAATAGAGCCCTGGACTTTGAGTCATAAAGACCTGGGTTCAAATCTACTGTACACTACTTACTAGCTATGTGATTCTGAACAAGTCAGTTAATGTCTCTGAATCACAGTTTTCCTATCTGCTAACAGAAATGGAGTGATTAAAGTGAGATAATGGACTCTATAATTCCTCAGAACTTAACATTTATTATTCTATGATCCCTTGACTAAGAGTCATTTTAAGTAACCAGAGAAGTCTCAGTACTTCTCAAATCTATTTTCCCACCTATAGATAATCCATGGCATTCTGATGCAAGAGATTGATACTGTGATCCATATACATATGTGTACATATATATATATATATATATATTTTTTTTTTTCCTTTGTAATACTTTTTGTTTTCCTCTCAATAGTCTGACAAGCTTATTTTCTTTCAATGAAATGAAAAGCTAACTCCAGCATAGAGTCCAGGGCACCAATGGATTATGTGTGTGTGTATGTGTGTGTGTGCACCCGCACATGTGAAGTATGCTCACTTATGTGTGTATTGTGAGAAAGATTGCTTCTACCCTAAGGACATTATTTTCCTCCCATGGCAATCACTATATTCACCCTTTGCCTTGTAGTCTTTTTCTGGACTATGTCAACACTGACTTAATCATCTCCCCTATGGTCTCTGGCTGTGACATGCCATTATAAGCCTGCCTCTATCTTTCCCCATTGTCTAGGGACATAAACTGAGCTTTCCTTTCTTCTCATAGCTGCTATAATTGTGGTTGTGTTAGTCTCTGCTTCTACTATTCATACTCCTATCCTGCCCTATTCCCCAAATTTCTAAGTCTTGCTACTATGCTACATATCATATAGGATATATTTAATCCTGAATGAAGTGAAGATGAAAGATGGCATTTGAGTACTTTATTTTATGCTAGGTTGCAATAAATCATCCAATGATCTATTCCTATAAGGAGATCAATTCATAGTTCTAGTTTCCTAGCACTTCAAGGACTTCAGTTCTCACAAGAAGCATTGTGAAATGTTCAATATTATTTTTAATTATATATATATTAAGATTGAAGTATAAACATATGCTATATAGCAGTTTCAGGAGGTTGTTAGGGAAAGGGTAGAATAGTGGGATAAATATAATCAGGGATGGTAAATTATTCTCCTAATGTTCCCCTTAACACCAAGCACAATGTTGGCCATATGGATAAATAAATGTGCCAACTGAGTAAAAAAGGTTGTGAATCATCAATATGAAAAAGATCTGCTGTGCCCCTCTTTTTTCCTTTTTCTCTACATCAGGCACCTACATGAGGAGGCTGTTGTAATGTACAAAATAGTATGATGAAATGGAAAAGTTTGACTATTTTTGAATCAAGCCTGTTACTTGTCATATATTCTGTGGGAGCAGAGTCATTCTCTTTCATGAGGTACAGGAGATGAGGTGAAATCAGGAGTCAGGAAATATGGACCCAAAGATCAATTGAAGTTGTTTTCAGGAATTTATTGATGTACCACAATACAAGGGCCTGAGACAAATGGAAAGAACCAGTAGCAGGAGCAGAGATTCATCTTGAGAGGTCAATAAGATTCAGTAATTGATGGTGACTATTAGATTTCCTGTTCATACTCTGTGCCGATGCATTAGAGCGGTTTCAATCTGGGAGTATAATGTCCCCTAAGACTCAATTCAAAAGTCATTTGTCAGGTTCTAATATTTAAAAACTATGTGAATCTTGGGGAAAGTCACCTAATTTATCTGAGCTTCAGTTCCTTCATGTGCCAATGACACTTCCATGATCTTTTAAAGTTCTAAAATTTTATAGCTATATAATTCATTAAAAAATAATCCAGAATTAGAGTTATGAGGTGGATCAAATGAGTAGCAATAACATTGAGGATTTTTATTAGTTAGCCACTAGAAATAGTAGGAACATAGGACACTGGGACAATTTTTTTTTTTTTTTTAGTTTAGTCACTTTCAACAGGTGTAGATTAAATTAGAAGAGGTAACAAAAGTTGATTGGAAATAGGATGGGAATAGATACAGTAAAAGTATATTGCACATAATCTGACTCAGAAGTATACTAGTACAAAACATAAAGGGAAAAAGAATATTATTACTAAACTTCCCTAGTAATGGAGATAAAACAAAGTCATTAAAAATACTCAGGGTTAGTCTTTAAGAAGGTCAGATTTTGATGAATTTCTGAATAATTATCTATCATTCCTACTAATTGTTCCAGATCCAGTTTAAGTTCCACTTCCCCAGGAGGCATTCTTTGATGAATATAGCCCATGGTGATCTCTACCCTATTGAATTTCTATTGTAATCAAAGTCAGAACTACTTTGTTAATCTTCCCTAAACAGTTCCTATAATTGATTCATATTGGTTAGTTTGACATTTCCAGTCAGATTATAAATTCCTAAAACTTAAAAACTTTATTTTCATAGTATCTGGTGCTGTGGTGGGCACATAATAAGACTAGATATTTCAGTAATGGTTGAATATTCCCCAACAAATATTTGGTCAAAGAATATGAATTATTTTCCAAAGAATTCCAAATAAAAATATTTTAAAGAACAAATAATTAGATAAAAATAAAATAATTGCAGTTTCATCTTATGTGAGAGAAAAAGATATTAAAAGACAGAAATAGTCGAAGTACTTTTGAGAAGGCATGTTAATAAACTCTGGATAGAGATACAAATAGATTTAATCTTCCTAGGAAACAAAATTTTTTGAGGGCAGGAAGTGTTTTTGTGTTCCTGTAAAGTTTCTAATATTCCCAGTGCTTAGTATAGTACCTGAAACATAACAATCACTAAATAAATACTCATTGATTGGCAGTTATATAAAAATGTTTATACTTATTGACCAAAAGAGTCTATACTTGGGTATATATTTCCACAAATCAGGATGGAGAAAGAACTCACATTCCATCTTTACCATGAACAACAACTGCTGACTAGCAGACACCAATATGTAAATATGCAGAGAACAGGGAGTAGCAGCAACTCCCAGATCCTACTAGAGTCCTAGTCCTACTCGAGTCTAGTCCTCAAAGTAGACCTCCAGGGAATCAACTCTTGTGCAGAAGGAGCTGGCCATCTCCACCAGCTGCTAATCTACAAATTAGACAGGTGAGTATTATTAAGACTGCAAGGCTTTGAGAAAAATATCATGTATACATACATACACACACACACACACATATATATATGTATACATATACATATATATATGTATGTGTACATATATATACATACACATCTGTTTATATACCATATATACATATTCTACATATGTGAAGAATACACACACACACACACACACACACACATTCTTAGAAAGATACAGAAATAAAGATAGAAAGACAGAGTGAGAGAGACAGAGCAAGAGAATGAACAAGAAAGGGAAAGATACAGAAACAAAGACAGACAGAAATAAAGAGAGAGAACTTCACATACCACTATCTCCCCTCAGATCCTTATGTAGACAGTTAGACCCAGAACCTAAATAACATCACACAGAGTATTTAGAAGGGAAAATAATATTCTTTGTCCAAACACCAAAGCATTTTGGAAATGCTCACTCTTTTTTTGGTGTGCTCTTCCATTCTGACTTTTCTCATTGTCCTCTTACATCTCAACTTTGTACCAAAGAACACAACATGACACTCAGCAACAGCAATGTAAAAGGGATCTTTGAAGCTGTTTCTTTTTATTTTGCTCTCTACAGGCTTTCCCTGGTCTAATTCTTTTATAATTCTAGGGAGAATTGCATTTCAAGTTCCATAATTACACAGGGGAATTGGAGTCTTGTAAAAATTTAGAGTACTCTGTTCAAAAGCAATTTTTATTATCAGTTGAACCTATGCATTGATGCAACCAAAGAAATTGTTTAGAGTATCATTAAAAGTGCCACTTAATATGACTGCTTATGCTTGGGGAAAAAAAGTACATGCTTATTTAATATTAGGCATATTATTGCAATCTGCTGTTTGTGGCAATTTCTATTAGGTGATATTTAAAGTATTGAACCAGTACAAAATATACATGAACTTTGTCAGTTTTCATTTTCTCTTTACAAATGGAAAACAATATTAAATGACATTTCATGACATTTGATAGGTATTTAAAAGTTGTTATTGCAGATACTGTGTGTACCATTTAATGCAGTTTAAGGGAATTCTGGGTATTACATTATGAGAAATAAGAAGAGGTCGGAACTTAAATCAACAGTCCAGGACATTCTTTTTTCTCTATTTTATGCCTACATTTTTTCTTTTATAAAGTGTGACTGATTCCTCTATGCCTCAGTTTTTCTGCTTGAAGAAAGTTAAATTTTTTAAAACATACTGTTTTCCTCAAAAGGGGGTGTTATAGCCTGCTGGACTCCTGTCTTTGAGTGCTACAATGATCTATATGTGAATGGGACTGGAAACACCAATGCTATAGACTCTTTAACACCTATCACCCATAAAAATTGTCCTTTTGTTTGCAGCTTTGGCTATTATTCCCACAGCCTACAGCAGTCTGCTATTATTAACAATGAAAAAAGTTTAACCAAGAAGGTCAAGGAAAAGAAGAAAATGTCCTAAGGGTTATTATTCCATCTTCCCTCTCTGCCGACATTTAGGTATATAACTAACTGGATGAAATGTGGGGAAAAAATTAGTCAAGTGAGTTGCATGTCATGCCAAGAGCAAAGAATGAAACTATCAGACCAACTGAACTCCACAATTTTAATAACTGATTTCAACCCAAACCATCTGAGTATATAGATCCAGCTGAAGTGAACACACATCATGGAAAGAGAGAGTTAAATTTGGGGAAAGAAGAAAGATCTACTTTAAATATTGGATCTGCAGACTCTCTTTAATGTTGTTTTTAGGGTTGGCTTTGTAGTTAATATAGCTCGTTGAATCACCTCAAAATAGCCACTGATTTATGCAATAAGATCGCTTGCCTTAAAATATTCCTGAGTCATGTTTTGCAGTGATTGTTATTATTCCTATTTTATATATGAGGAAACTGAGATGGCAAGTTTAGGTAAATTATCCAAGATTACATAACAGATAAAGAACAAGATCAAGAAGAAAATTCTGATCTCTTCATTCCTAGATTCAACTTTGATCTGCATAGATGTCATTCTAACACTGGATTCAATTGAACAACTATTCATGAATTGCCCACTAAATGCCAAACAATGGAGATAAAGATTCCCCACCCCAAACATGCAAACAAACCTTCCCCTATATCCAGGAGCAAAGTTCGTTCGGTGAAAGAAACAGCATGTCTAGCCATGTCCTGAGTAGTGAGGATAATGAATTTCCCTAAAGTGGTCATTTTTATTTGAATTCATTGTTTTTAAAGTTATAATTATATAAAACATGTTCAATGGATCCAGACCAATGGAAATATGTAGTCTAAATACTAAAAATATGACCACCTTAAGGGACTTATTGGTATCAATCACTACATGTGTAGATGAGTAGATAGATTATATGGATATAGATGTAGATATCAATACATAGATTTGTAAAATTTCAGTACTCCACTTGCTCGATCACATTGATTGATGCAATAATGGGAATTATTCATGAAATATTCATGAAGAAAAGAAAATATATAAGAGAATACAAAAGTTTAGGTAGAGATTATAGACAGATGAGAGAATTAGGAAATAATTCATAAATAGATGATACCTGAGTTACATCTGAAAATGAGTTGAAGATACTAAGAGGCAAGTAGGAAAAGAATTCCAGAAAGTACACACAAGATGTATAAAGACATAAAGGCAGGAGATGAAATGTTATTAATAGGGAACAACAAGTAGAGTTTAAAAGGCAAAATATATGAAAGACAATGGGAAGGTAGATACCTAAGAAATAGCCAGTTTCATGCTGATATTATGATAGGATTTAAGATATTCAGTTAAATTTTTAGGATTGAGTATTGACTCCATAGAGTTGAAATTGAATCCATAAGAAATGATGAGATCACTGAGGAGGCAAATTGTATACAGAGAAGAGACTGGACAGAACATTGTGATCTAGTCAGATATAATGTTAAGACCCAAAGAAAATAAATATGAACTGGATGATAAGTGCTACTGCTATACTAGCTTTTGGGGGAAGAACAAGTTAAAATTGTTTTAACCACAATGTAATTTGAGATACTTGCTGAAATTATCAAAAGAACATCATGGTGAGAGATTGAAAACCTTTGTTCTAGTCCCAAATCTACTATGTGAAATTGAACAAATTACTTAATTACTTAGAATCTTTGTTTCTGCATGTCTAAAATGAGGGAGTCGAGCTGGACAAGATTTAATGGTTCATAATTTTATATAATAAAGTTTTCTAAATATTACTGTCTATTCTACAATCGATTTTGTTGACAGTAAATGAAATGTGATTCTGTTATTGTTAATTGGGAGTCAAGGATATGACATGATCAAGGTGGTTATAATTTTGTATAATAACAGACAAGAAACAGCATGTTGTACTGACCAGAGCAATCATTGGCTTTGAGCAAAGAGATCTTAGTTCTAATTCCATTTTACACCTCATGGGTCTTATAAGTGGCAAGTTACTTCATTGATTCTCAAATAACCTAACTTATACATGGTCAAAGATCCATATAATAATATCTCTCATTAGTGGTTGTCTAAACTCTGCACAAAGACCTCCAATGAGGGTCTTCAATGTGGCTTTAAGCATTCCATACAGTTTTTGCCCAGATCTAATTATTAGGAAGTTGTTTCATGAAGGCTAAATCTTCCCTGAAAATTCAGTTTAGTTTGACAAGCATTTAAGTACAAGTTATAGGTTGGGATGATAAAAATTAAAATGGAACCTTTCCTTTCCTCTGAGAGCTTACATTCTATTGTAGAAGATGGGGGAGACAATATATGCAAAGTTAAACAAGTATGAACTATAAACAAAATAGTTTCAATAAGGACACTAATTATGGGAACAGGGCAAAGTAGACCAAAGTTTTCTTGAGAGGTAACACTTCCCTTGAGACTTGAAAGAGTCTAGGAATTTTAATAGGTGGCTATGAGGAGGAAAAGCTATGTGCCTCAATAGAGACTGCTGAGCCTGGAGTCAGGAAGATCTGAGTTCCAATGTAGCCTCTTTAATCTTGAACAAATCACTTGACTCTGTCTTAGTTTCTTTATTTGTAAAATTAACTTGAGAAGGAAATAACCAACTATTCCAGTATTGTTCCCAAGAAAACCCCTGAAAGAATTATAGAGGGTCAGACCAAATGAACTGACTTAAAAAATAAGAGAAGGGAGAGATTTCTAAGCACGAAGTACATCATGTGTAAAAGTATGGAGATGAGAAATAAAATGTCAAATATAGGAAAGAGCCAATAGGCCAGTTTGGCTGGAAAGTATAAATGGCAGGTTCATATATTCAGATCTGGGTAGGAATATGGAGCCAATGAACCCAATCATTCTCAATTTATAGTTGAGAAAGCTATGACATAAAAGTTAAGTTATTTGCCTAGGGTCACATAGGAAACAAGGCAAAATAAATAAATAAATAAAATTGAGTATTCTGATTCCAAGTCCAGTACTCTACCTATTAAATCTTCTCACTGCATGCATTAAATACAGTAAAATGGGAGAGTAATAAAAACATTTAATTTGGGAATATAGGTTGGAACCTGTTAGGTTCTTACTAAGTGCTAATGAGATAATAAGATATTAGGTTCTTACTAAGTGCTAAATCGGTACTTGACAATTTTCTAGTTCCTGCCTCTCCTGAGAGTTTGACTTGTGAATTCCTGGGGAAGAGCTTGTGTGCTTGGGAGGAGCAAGTTCATTGGTTGAAGTGGTTCTTCCCAGAAGCCCTTGCATTATCCCACGCCCATTCTCTGGGAGGATAAAGAGGGCAGCTCTGGAGAAAAAAAGTCAGTCTCTGCTCTAGACCAGACTTGAGGCAGCTCTCTGCAGGAAAGGAAATCACTTCTCTGGATGAGAGTTAACAGCAACTGTCTGGAGACAATGGTTCTCTACAGGAAGAAGAATCTGTCAGAGAGATTTGAGTTGACACAGCAGATCTCCCCCTAGAGAGCAATCAGCAGCTTCTGGAGACAACAGCACGTTACAAATTGGCATCCAACATGGGGCAAGGGCTTTTGCTTATCCTGACAAGGACTTATTCTGAGCTCTTCAGAGGAGCTAGACCAGACCATTGCAATTTGGCGCCCAAACAGGGAGACAACAGCACGTTACAGGAACCAAATTATCAAGAATTTAAAAAGCTAAAAAGAAGAATTTATATTTTATCCCACAGGTAAAAGGTTGCTGCTAAAATTTTCTGGAGTAGGGGAATCATATAGTCAAGTTTGGATTCAGGAATTTAAGTCTGGCAATCATGTGAAGCAAAATTTGGTTTGAGAAAGAACTGAAATGAGGTAACCAACTAGTAAGCTATTGTCCTCCTATATATGCTATGATGTTGTAATAGGAGATCATTGTCCAGGTGAGAGATTATGAAGCTTGAACTTGGTTGGCAATAATATGAATAGAGAGAAAGTGAAGGCTGTGACATGTTTTGGAAGTAGAATATGGAGGATAAGGCAACTTATTGGCATAGGTATTGAGGGACAGTGAAGGGTTAATGGTAACCTTAGGGTTGTCAAGCTAGTAGATAGTAATTCTGAACTAGAGTTTAGGAGATATAAATTCAGTTAGGAGAGACTGAGAATGAGAAGTCAGATGTGGAAGGAGAACTAGAATAAAGCAGTCACACAGAAACTAAGGGAGAAAAGAGCATCCAGGAGGAAGAGGAAAAAATCAAGGATTGAAACTGCAGAAGAATAATGCCATTAGGTTTAAGTCATAATTTCTGTTGAGCTGTAAGCTTTGAAGCTAGATTTTGAAAGAAAATTAAGTGGGCTTTGAGAAAGTGGGTGCAAAGTATAAAAAATTTATTATCCAGAACTTTGAAAGCAAAAGACAGGAGAATTAGGGAATAATTGCCCTATGGGATAACAGGAACAAATGAAAAGTTTTGTTTTTTTTAAGGATGAGTAAAATCTGGATATACTGAAATGAAAATAGCCACTGGATTAAGAATAGAAGAAATAGCTCCTGGAAAAGAGGGGAATGGTTGGGATCTAGGGTTTGTTTTTGAAAAGAAGAATTACCTCTCATTCTATCATAGCACAGAATATATGTTCAAGAAAAAAGATGGGTTTTCAAACCCATCAAAAACATGACCTTGGGGCAGCTAGATCGTGCAGTGGATAGAATACCAGCCTTGAATTCAGGAGGACCCAAGTTCAAATCTGGTCTCAGACACTTAACACTTCCTAGCTGTGTGACCCTGGGCAAGTCACTTAACCCCAACCTCAAAACAAACAAACAAACAAACAAACAAAAACATGACCTTAACTTGGGTTCTATAATGCATCTTAATAGAAACTGCAAATTACCTTTATTTTGCACAGACTTAAGAATTTTTTTTTCAAGCTTACCCAGGTGAATTGATATACTTGTTTGGATATAGTTTAATTTACTTTTGTATTAGCATAAGTAATAAGGTAAGACTTATTGAGAAAATTCTTCATTATTCTTAGGGAAAATTAATGTGGGATTTTAATCAATTTTTGTCTTTGTTGAAGCTCACAGAATGTTTATTTGGGTATTCATGGGGGAAAGGAATAGTGACTGACTACTCTTAGACATAAACCAAATGTGTATGCATATAAAATGTTCCATATAGCATTGTCAATAAAGAATAGCTTTGATTTTATAAAGTAGAACAGCTTAAATTAGAAGAGCTAGTTATATAGATATTGGGAAAAGCCAACATAATAGGAATATTTTCAGTTCTCATTTTTCTTTATTTTCTTTGTCAGGAAAAAAAAAACTTAACTTGGATTCATGTTCTGAATCATTGATTCAGACTAAATGGGCAATTTTTTGCTGAACATTCACTCTGTGCATAGCCTTGACATAGCTAGATGAAAAAATAGTATACAAAATATGATAATTTTTGGCCCTTACATGCTTAATTATATATTAATAGCTTTGTAGAACATGGAAAACCCATCCTGTCTCACAATGAATAGGTATTCCAGTAAAAAGGTATTCTGTGGTTCTACAGTTTTTAAAACTCTAGACTGTAAATCCCCATCAATGGTTTACCATTAATAGTTATCCAGAGGGCCAGATTAATTTAAAACAAGGGCATTTAATTAAATCACATGCTAAAAGATGAGACAAAACATTTCCCTCAAAAACCTGGGCTATACCCTTCAATAATAATAATAAATTATATATATACATATGAAATAATTGGGAAGAAATCCACACATATATGCAGAAACATATCACATAATGACTAGGAATATTTGTAGGAAACATCTATATAGAAGATGTGTGGCTTGAGAATATATGTGAAGGAAGTATATGTTGAAAGGGAATCACTTATACTGCAGGGCTTCTCATGTTCTCTACTCATTAGTCCAATTACACCTGAGAGGAAGCTAGGCAGAACAGCGGATAGACAACTGGACTTGGAGTCAGAATGAGTTCAAATCTGGTCTCAGACACTTACTAGCTCTGTGACCCCAAGCAAATGACTTAGCTTCTCAGTTTACTGGAGAAGGGAATGGCAAACCACTCTAGTATCTTTACCAAGAAAATCTCATGGACAGTTTTGGTATGCTGTGCTCCACAAGCTTATGATCCACAATAATATTGAAAAACTAGATCTACTTCTGTTGCCAGAACATCCTTCACTAGTTGTTTGTCTGACAAATGCTGCTTTATCATAAACATCGATCATCTGTCATCTTTTCTAGAGTCTACTCTGATGTAGTTTCTAGGTTCTCTAGCTTCTTGATGATGATGATGATGGTGATGATAATAATGATGATGATGATTTTAGGGGTGTTTATCAGGATTGAAAGGTGAAAACAATAAGAGAATATAAGTCAAATTCAGAATAAGCATTTAAAGAGAGCTGTGGGGTGAGGTTAAAACTAGTAATTCATAAAGGTAACCAACCTGATCCAGAGGATTAGGCATAAAGCTAGAAGTCAGTCCAGTAGCAAGATAGACAAAACCAGGAGGATGTCCCCATGAAGCAAGGTCAGGAAAATATCATGGAGAACAGAAACAAATGAACAAGCTCCAAACCTGGAAATGACATCACCAACCAGAGAGAACAGGGCTATTGTCTGTATAGTAAGTTATGACATTAATGTATTTTAGCATGACGGCTTTAGTCTTTGGTATGGCTGCATATTTGTGAGCTCAAATGTCATTGCTCCCTCTCATAATATCTCCCTTGATCTCTGGTTGAGACTTAGTAGGCTAGCCAACCTGAGAGGTGGGAGCATTCATGTGTTTTCCCCTTATATTCATAACTGATCAAGTCTACCAGTTATTAGAGATAGCCAGAACATTTTACCAATTGCATTACCTCACACTCTGTATTCCTTATTAATCTACAAATAATGCAATTGGGAAATGATACAATGACTGTAGTTTGTAGTTGCTCTAGTAAGTTGTTTTTACTTGCGACTGACTCTTCATGATCCCATTTAGGGTTTTCTTGGGAAAAATTTTGGAGTGTTTTGCCATCTCCTTCTCTAGTTCATTTTTCAGATGACAAAACTGAGGCAAACAATGTTAAGTAACTCGTCCAGGATTATACACTAGCAAGTTTGCATCTTCCTGACTTTAGGCCCAGTACTTATGCCACATAGCTATTTTGTAATTAATGTAGACCCACTTAAATATGAACAGATGGAGAAAAACAGATGCATAGTGGAGAGGGTATTCTTAGCTGATAATCTACATGGCTCACCACCTACATGATTTTGAAATAACTAGAGTAGCAAGGAAAGGTAATTGTCTAATTCATCATGAACATGTCCAGCTGAGGCTTCTAAAATTCATCATCCACTGCAGGTATATTATAAGACAAATTTTGGCTTAGGGTATTGAAGGAGGTGCCACATTTCATTATAATTCCAAGCCCTTTCCTGAGCTCACAAATCTGGTAACTGGCAACTTTTAACTATGGATATGTATCAAAAGAAGCCTTGAGGTGTTGGAATAACTCCTTTACAATACCAAACAGAGGGCTATTCTTCTTTAAGGTTAAAGCAATGGGCAAGGAAGTAATCAGTGCCAAATGTGTCAAATTGTAATGACTCAGGCTGAGGAAAGTCCATGAGTGAGAGTTCATATAAAATTTCATTTGACCAGAAAGTCTGGAAAGATCTCTATCTGTGCACTGAACCAATTTGGGAGCATACTATGTCTCTGGTGGGTGGGTAGTTAATTCCACCTGCTCTACATGAATAAAATGCTTCATTTATGATTCAAAGGTTCCCTAGAATTAAACAATTTTTATGCAGTTTAGACCAAGTTTTGCTGGAATACAGTATGCTCCATATTCTGATAAAATAAAGTTAGTTCCTTAAGAGACAGAAGTATTTAATTTTTGTCTTTATATCTTAGGTGATTAACATAATACTTGGATTGATCTAGCATATAGTTCCCAAACCTATAATTGAATAATCAGAAAGATGAGTCATCATTATCTGAGGAAGGCGGGAAGATTATAGGTTCTGTTTCCTATTACAAGTCAAATATTAAGCATTCCTAAGAACATACCTAAATTGGAGGAAGGTTAAAAAAAAAGTATAACCTAAATAAAAGTATAACCTCTTCCTCCTTCGTTGATTTCTTTAGAATATACATTTAATAGTGCTATGACTTTAGGGACCAAGTTCCAAATTGTTTTCCATATTGGTTGGTTAATTTCAAGTGTTCTACCAATGGTACATTAGTATGCTTATTTCCCTTACTCCTCCAATTGTCAGTTTTCTTTTTTGGCATTTTTGTCAATATGATTCATATGAGATAGATGTTTAGATTTGCTTTAATTTGATTTTTTCTGATCATTAATGATTTGAAGTTACTTTTTCAATTTTTTTTATAGTTTGGCTTTCTTCTTTTAAAAATGTGGTGTTTATGTTTTTGAGCATCTATCTACTGGAGGACTGATTATTCTTACATTTTGATTCACTTTTTTATATATCTTGGATATGAGATTTTTATCACAGACACTTGCTACTATTTTCCCCCTAGGACTATTCCTCTTCTAATTTCAACCATATTTGTTTTGATTTGCAGAAATTTTAAAATTTTATAGTTAAAATTGTCCATTTTAACTTTTTTGCTCTACCTTGTTCTGTTGTTTATCACCAACTCTTTCCTTATGCATAGATAAGAAATTTTTAAAATAATGATCTGGCAGATTTCAGAAAAAAAAACTGGAGAGACATATTAACCAATGCTGTATGAAATGAGTAGAATCAGAACATTGTACATAGTAACAGCAACATTTCATGGTGATCAACTATGACAGACTTAGCTCTTCTCAGCAATACAATGATCTAAGACAATTCTAAAAGACTTATGATGGAAAATGCTATTCCCACCCAGAAAGAAACACAAAAAACTATGTAGTCTGAAGGCAGATAGAAGTATAATCCTTTAACTTTTTTTTTTTTTCATTTCTCATGATTGTTCCCTTTTGCTCTATTTTTTTTCACAACCTGATTAATGTGGAAATATGTTTAACATAATTCTATATGTATAACCTATATCAGATTGCTTGTTTTTATGGGGAGAGAAGATATGAGCAAGAGAAAAAAAAATAGAGCTCAAAATCTGAATGAATATGAATGCTGAAAATTATACTTACATATAACTGGGGGAAAATATTATTAGGTACAATAAAAGGTTTAATTTTTTTCCCAAGTACCTTTAATTATTTTTATGATATATTTTATACCAAAGTTATATTTCCACTTTTCATTTATTTTACTAGATGGTATGAGAAATTGACCTATATCTAAGTTTTGGTAGATTCCTTTCTAATTTTTCCAGAAGATTTTTATTGAATAGTGCGCTATCATCACATCATTTGGGTTTATTGGATTTATCAACCACTATGTTGCCATTTCTTTTTTGTACATTGTATACCAGTTTTGTTAATTGATTTTTCCATAACTTTTCCACTGTATATATGATGAAACTCACTCCCAGGATGATTAAGTTACTTGTCTAAGGTCACATAATCAATAAGTAGAAGATCCAAGATTCAATCTAGGTAATCTCATTTTCAATTTAACATGCTTTTCCTGTTTCATACTTTGGCAGTCAATAATTTTCCTCATATGAAGAAACAGCTAGGAATAGCCTTTTTCCTATTATGACAGCATGTTAGCAAAATAAAATTTCCTTTTACCTATACTTTAGTATTTTTTTGACTAATACCTGATCAATAATTAGTGGTATTACTGTTCTCATTTGGTCATTTCAGTTGCATCCAACTCTTTGTAATCTCATTTAGAGTTTTCTTGGCAACAGAAATGGAGTGACTTGTAATTTCCTTCTCTGGTTTATTTTACAAATGAAGAATTAACTTGCCCAGGGTCATGTAGATAGTAAGAGTCTGGATTTGAATTCAAGAAGAGAGTCTTAAGACTCTAAGCCTAACACTTTCTCTATTGTGCCACCGAAGTGCTCTATTCAAGGAAAGGTTGATTAAAATCTTGCCCTAAGGCTACTAATTCAGAAACAAGGTTTGTCTCTGTGTACCAAATTTATTAGATGATTGTGATATTTTCAGTTACCCAATCTCATAGAAACAACAGAACTTAATTCCTAAAAAGCAAAAAATATTAAAAATAAGAATTTGCTGGATGATGGGCAAGTGTAAATTTTTCTCCACTCCCATCCACATTCAGTTTTTCCAAGATCTCAGCTTTAACATTCTATATAGCTGGGATTACACTTTGATTTAATTGCTCTAGGAGGAAAATTCCAGTTTTAGTTTTGCTGCTCAAATTTATTGTTAGCTTTTCTAAATGAGTTTTTGAAGTTCATTTTTCTTTTTCATAGATGTCTATAGGGAAGATAAAATATCACAAGAGAATTTGTGGGATCTAAGAAAAAATTTAAAAAGGCCAATTGATATTAGGTTCAAATCACAAAGTATTCATTAAACAACTATTTGTCAAGAATTGTGACAGGTGCTAGGTTCTCTATGAGACACTTTTTAATTAAAGACTACATAGTACTGCCACCTCATAGCAAAGCATTTAGGTAAAGTGCAAGGTTTGGAGTCAGGAAGACCCATTTTTCTTTAATTCAAATCTGTCCTCAAATATTAATTCTTGGGAAGGTTATTTAACCCTGTTTGCTTCAATTTCCTCATCTGTAAAATGAGCTGGAGAAGGAAATGGTAGACAACTCCAATATTTTTCCCAAGAAAACTTAAAACGGCATCACAGAGAATTAGATATGACTGAAATCATCAGAACAACAAAACCTCCATTCCAGAATAATCTAATGGATGAGCAATGATTTTGTAAACATAAAGCTCTCCTTTTGTATTTTGAATTTTGTCCTATTCTTTCTGAACTCAGGTTTTGAGTGGAGAAATAGTATCACATAGTAACTGCTTCTAATATAATAGAAGTGGAAAGAAAGAAGGGGAAGAGAAAAGAAGGAAGAAGAAGAAAGAAAGAAGGATAGAGGGAAGAGAGAAGGGAAGGAAGGAAGGAAGGAAGGAAGGAAGGAAGGAAGGAAGGAAGGAAGGAAGGAAGGAAGGAAGGAAGGAAGGAAGGAAGGAAGGAAGGAAGGAAGGAAGGAAGGAAGGGAGGGAGGGAGGGAGGGAGGGAGGGAGGGAGGGAGGAAGAGAGGGAGGGAAGAAAGTAGTTTGTTTTTCATTTGATGTGCTCTTTTTCTTGGTTGTTATTTCTTCTATAGAGTAAAGGCAATAAATCTTGCTTCCCCTTTAACCTATGCCCAGTAATTTTACCTGTACCATTGTTTCCAGCTTAGCCTTACTATTGACTACATATCCCACTTTTCTGATGAAAAATCAACAATGGGAAATAAAACTAATGCTACCATAACTTTTCAAAGAGGTTTTTACAATACAACGCACTCTGAGAAGATCAAGAAATAGTAAATGAATAGGTGATTATTAAGTCTATTTGGAAGACTTCTTAACCCCTGTCTCAGCTACCATCTTTCTTCCTCTTTACTATAGTATTACTTTATCTAGACATCTGTTTAATCAGCATTCCTTTTTCATTGCAGTTAAATATCATATATGGATGTGCTTTATTATACTTCAGGACTTAGGAATGAAAGCATTCTTCAGTTGTCTGTTATTTCTTACCCAAAATCTCTTATCCATCTCTTTTCCCTTTTGCCTTAGGAAATTGCCCAGAATTCATTTCACTTTAGTCACCCTGATGGGATATCATAAAAAGATAGGTGGAGTAGATTGATAAGGAAAGACCTAAAATAATTGGTGAGGTGTGGATAAATCTATAAGATGAAGATAGGCTCTAATAAGATTTTTTCTCATTTCCTTTTTGCAGACTGATCTCTGTAAACCCATTATCTTTAATAGAAAATCTTTATTTATGATCATTAAAAGGTTTGCAATAATAAGATCTTTAAGGAGAAATTGGGCAGAAGCTACAACAGAGAAATCTTGAAAAGATACAATTTTCTAGGTAGGGACAATAATAGGAATATGTAAAATAAAAAAATATATCATCCTGGTTTTTTAATATTAAAAAAATGATTCTGACCATGTACTTTGAATTTTTTTCTAATAAAGAATTTGGAATAATCTACCTATATTTTTCTGCCCTAGAATTCCTTTTATTTAATAATGCACACTAAAGAAATTGCTGTTAAAAGTGGGATAAAGACTATAGACCTTAAAGAGAATGAAGTTAATAATCTAAATATCATTGTTTAATAAATGATTTTTCTTTCTTTTTTCATTCCTTACTCAGGACTTTCATATACCAATGAAATAACAGATCTAATCTTAACCCTTTATTTGTTTTGTTTATATCTTTTATATTTTTATATGCGTACATATTGTATCCCTTGATAGAGTAGAAGCTCCTTCAAGTCAGGAACTGTTATAATTTTGTCCTTCATTTCTATTACCAGTATAATACCTGGTAAATAATAGGTACTCAGTCATTTTTTGATTGAATGATTAATTATACAGATAGCTCCATGAACCGAGTCTACACTTGTAGAGCCTACAAATTTAAGATAAACATACTGACATGACTATTCCCTCATGTATAGAATGAAGAACCAATCCCCCCCCATCACTGAATCCAAATACAAATACATCTTTTACATAAAAAGTAGGTAAGCATATAAATATAAATAATTGCTTTGAAATCCAGTTATGCTTATGAAATTTTATTGGGGGTGGCTTGAGATTTGAAGAAAAGAAGAAGGAAACAAACATTTATTAAGTGCTCACTGTAGACTAGGCACTGCACTAAGCATAGCAGATAAGCAAAAGTAAAAAAGATAGATTCTCTATTGGAATATTTAGTTTCTCTAGGAGGCTACATTTTGATTCGAAGACACAACACACAAAAGACAGCTAAAAAAGGAAAAACAGCATACTCTCATCCCACTAAAAAAGGATGGCGGAATAGAGTATGGAAGCATGGGGGCATTGTTTTGAAGTTTTAAGAGGTAGGAAAAGCTTCAAGAAAGAAATGAAAATTGGATAGTCTGACTTCCTCCACAAAAGAGATGCTTCAGCAGTTACTAATGGGAGAAGTGGGCCTTGTGGAGGAATATTCCAAGGTGATAAGGGTAAGGGGGTCTTGGGTAATAAGGGAAGTTTTAGGATAAAACAACAGCTGGAACTTGGTTTTAAAATCTTAAAAATCAGGAAAAGGGCTTTCAGGGAAGAATTTGATAAATTCATATATCCTTTGTCAATTCTGCCAGAAACACTTCATGAAATCTGCGAAATAATCACTATGTACCATTATACTATTATCAAGGACCATCGATGTGCACCACCTCCAATTATTAGAAAGAAGGAACAAAGCAAGTCAAAAGCATTAGCCTGAGATTGAAGATTAGCTTGTCATTAATTTCATTTGGTTATGATAATAGTCTCTTTAGAAAGATAAAAGTTATTTGTAAGAATCATTCTCAATTCAAAAATTATGACCTTATTAATGTTATTGCATTTCTTCCAGCCACTACATCTCTGAGCTCCTGAGAACCATGTAGAAATTTGATAGCTAAGATAGCTGCAGGATTATAAATCTTTCCATTCTTTGTGAAGAGAAAATGGGCATCATGAAAGATATTGTGTGCAGCAGCGAGCCCATTTGAAATTATGACTAGCTATTGGTTGAGTAATTAACCACCAAAATAAAAGTAATGGTTGAGAAGAAAAGGTCCTCTGGTGAGCAATTCACAATAATTCAATTTGTGGAGACATAAATAGTATTTCCTTAAATTTTTTTCTGAATGAACTATCAACCATTAATGATGAAGTTATCATGGGGATAAAAGCTGACCTTTTTTTTTTTTTTTTTTCTTATTAATTAAAGAGATTCAACTAAAAAGGATGTTCTTATCAAAAGAAAAAAATTAAAATCAAAATCAAAATGAATACAAAGGCACTTTTTCATTAATTTGTTTGGTAGAATTTTCATCTTGCATGAATTTTGTCCAAAATTTCTTATAGTCCCTTCCAATCAATATATTGGAAGATTTTTATTATAGGTTTTTCTCATTTGTTGTTTCTCATTCTTACTATATGATCAGTTTACTTCTTTGATCATACATGTTCCTGGATATTGTATGCTGGACTGATCCAAAGATCTCTCTTAGAAATGAACTTTTGGGGTGATAGATTTAATATTGAGACAATTGTCATAGTACATAACAACCTGACCTTGAGTTAGGAAGATTTGGATTCAAATCTTACCTCTGACATTTCTTAGCTGTATGATTCTGAGTAAGTCACTTTTAATTTTTTAATGATTCAGCATCCTTCTAAGATGTAAGATATAGAGGTAAACACAAAGGTCTTCCTTGGAAACTTCTTATACCTCTAAAATTGTAGTTTTGGTTTAAAAAGAAAAAATGACAAATCTCCCCCTGACAAAAACAAAACAAAACAAAACAAAACAAAACAAAACAAAACAAAACAAAACAAAGACCCTGTTTTTCACTTCTGTAATTTTTGCTTCCTGTCTCACTTGTTGGTATGTATTTGCTTCTTTGTGTTGGGTATTTGTCTCATGTGCATGTCTAGTCTGCTCAACCAGATTTATTGAAACATTTGTTATTTATGACACTTTCACCAAGTAAGAACTTAAACTTAACAGTCAGATTCCTGTTCTCACACTCTGAACAGCAATTTGCATCTCCCTCTCCTTTCTGATTTAACTTAGTCCAAATTTGCAAACCCTATTTGTTCAACTACGTCCCTTTGTGGAAGGCTTATGCTACTTTATGAGACAACCGAAGGTGATGGAAATAAAGCAACTAGTCTTCATTGAATTAATTCACATACTGAATTTGTGGCAGCATGAAAAATAATATGAATAGATTCTTTTCTCTTTTTAACTAATACAAAAATAGCTATAACCACAATAAGAGTAGATGAATGAAATTAATCAGATATGGTTAGTTGCTCTCTCTTTAGATTTTCTTGACTTTTCCTTCTCTTTTTCCTCTTAGTTTTTTATCCATGTCACATCTTTCTGACATTTCTATTAGTAAATTTCTTCCACATTTAATGTTATATGAAACATTCTGGGTAATGCACTCCATACATTTGTCTCCAGATTTGAGTAACTTAATTCCCCATCAGATCATAGTTTTTCTAAGTTTCTCTGAAATTATCCCATTAATTATTTCTCATATTACATTCATATATTAGAATTTATTCATCTATTTCCTAAATAATGGATACTCCCTTTAATTTCCAGGTACCTTCTATAATAAAAATAATGGCTATAAATATTTTGAATCCTGTTCCTTTTTTTTTTTTTTTTTTTTTTATCTCTGTGAGATCTAGCAGTGGGATTACTTGGTCATAAGGTACATAGTTTTATGATTTGGGGGGCATAGTTCCAAATTATTTTACAGAATTTCTGAACTAATTCACACTGCCATCAATAATGCACTAGTGTGTTTTCTCATAGCCCTTTCAAGAATTATCATTTGCCTTTTGTTGCTGTTATTTTAATGACCCAGTGTTTTAGGTACCTCTTTAATATAGTAAGGTTCAGAAAAGTTGCTGGCATATATTGATAAAAGGACCAGTGAAATCAGAGAGCCAGTTTCTATTCCCTATATTAATTACCTAGATATCCATAAAAACTTTTCATCTGTGGAAAAAAGGAGTGTGCCTATTAAATTTCTGCTCATGAGTATATTAAGCCTAATTAATTTATCATTATGGTAACTCTATCACTAGGTAATAAATACAAAGCAAATAAGTTTTGATATGGGGAAAGGAAAATTCAGAATAAGGTCTACTATAAGGGGAAGATAAACTTACTTGGGGAATCTTTGCATAGCAAAGGGTATCAAATACCTAAATATTTGCATTTGGTTAAAAAAAACAAAAAAGAGGACATAAAAGAAATGTCTGTAGGGAGACAAAGACAAATTTAGATTATTTTATCTTTTATTCTAGGATTGAAACTGGATTGAAACTAGTATTTTTAAAGTATGTTTTTTTTTAATTTATTTCATTAAATATTTACCAAGTATATGTAAAAAAATTATTTTTTTAAAATAGTTTGAGTTCCCAAACTCTCCCTCTCTCCAGACTTCCCTTCTTTCTTGGCAAGGAAAGCAATTTAATGTCAATTATGAATATAAAAAATTCCAAAACATATTTTCATGTTAGCCACATTGCAAAAAAATGTACACAAACAATAAAAAAATAAAAAAAACTATGCTTTAAAAAAAGCATAAATTTTTTCTTTGAAAGTAGAGAGCATTTTTCATCATGAGTCCTTTGAAATTTTCTTGGGTCATTGTCTTGGTGTGAATTGCTAAGTCTTTCACAGTTGATAATCCTTACAATATTGTTGTTACTGTATAGAATGTTATCCTGGTTTTCCTCATTTTACTTTTTGTCAGTTCATAAAAGTAATCTCATGTTTATTCTGAAAGCATCTTGTTCATTATTTCTTATTGCACAATGGTATTGCATCACAATCATATACTACAACTTGTTCATTCATTCCCCAATTGGTAAGCCCTTTTTGTTTTTCAATTATGTTACCACAAAAAGATCTGCTATAAAAATTTTTTTTTATAAACAGGACCTTTTCCCTTCCTTTGATCTCTTTGTGATCCAGACCTAGTAGTGGTATTGTTGGGTTAAAGGCTATGCACAATATTATATCTCTAAATTGTTCTTTAGAATGATTTGACTAGTTCACCACTTCATCAACAACTCATTAGTTACAATTTTTCTACATCCCCTCCAATATTTGTCATTTTCCTTTTCTGTCATGTTAAATAAACTGAGAGGTATGAGGACTGGTACTCAGCATTGTTTTAATTTGCATTTCTCTAATCAATAGTGATTAAAAGTGTTTTCTTATGACTACTGATTGTTTTGATTTCATCTTCTGAAAACTGCCTATTCATATGTTTGACCATTTATCAACTAGGGAATAGTTGATATAATTTCAAAAATTTGTTTCAGTTCCCTATACATTTGAGAAATAAGGCCTTTATTAGAGAAATCTGCTATAATTTCCCACCAGTTTCCTGGCTGAATTTTGGCTGAATTAGTTTTGCTTGTGTAAAGCTTTTTAATTTCATGTAATCAATATTACCAATTTTACTTCCCATGGTCATTTATATTATTTATTTGATAATAAACTCTTTTATTATCTGTAGATCTGACAGCTACATTTTTCATGCTCTCTGATTTACTTAGGATATTAACTTTTATGATTAAATCATTCACCCATGTTGACGTTATCCTGTTATACAAGGTGAGATGATGGTCTATGTCTAGTTTCTGCCAAACTTCTTTCTATTTTTTTCCCCAGAAATATTTGTCAAATAGTGAATTATTAACTCCAAAACTAAAATTTTTGAATTTATCAAATACTAGATTACTATGGCCATTTACTACTGTGTACTTAATCAATTCCATTGATCCTCTATTTTATTTCTTAGCCAATTTTAATGATTACTGCTTTGTAAATAATTTGGAATCTGGAATTGTTTGGCCACCTTTCCCTTTACATTTTTAAATTGATTCCCCAGATATTTTTGACCTTTTCTTCTTTCTCATGAATTAAATTTTTTTTCTAGTTATATAAAATAGCTCTTTGATAGTTTGATCCCTGTGGAACTGAATAAGTAAATTAACTTACATAGAATTGCCATTTTTTATTATAATGACTTGGCCTACCCATGAGGAATTAATATTGTTCTAATTGTTAGATATGCTTGATAAAGTTGTTTTGTAATTGGGTCACATAATCCCTGGATTTGTCTTGGCAGGTAAAGATTGTTAACAGATTCCCTCTGGGCTGAAGGGTCTTATACCTCACTCAGAGTTTCCCCACTATCTGTGGCCCACTACAGGAAGACTTCAAGTTTATCCCTTTACACTAAGGCTTACCTGATATATTTTCATGGCATTATGATTTGAAAATGGTACATTTACCATTTCTGCTTCTTTGCATCTGATCGTGAGGTTTTTATGCTCTAACACATGGACAATTTTTGTGTCATGTACAAATGAGAAGAAAATTTTACTCTTTTTACTTCCATTCAGTTTTCTCTAAAGGTCTATCATGTTTAACTTTTCTAAGGTTTTGCTCACCTTCTTAACTTCTTTCTTATTTTATAGTGAGATCTATTTAGTTTTGAGGGAGGAATGTTTATTTCGTCCTATAATTCATTTTAACTTTTTCTTTAAGAATTTCAGTGCTATGCAGGAATATTCCACAAGACAGAGAATTGAGGCAGAAATATCTAAAAATATGGAAATGTAGTTGAGATGGTAGACAGTATAACCCCAAAGACAAATTTCCCACTTAACTGACATTAAGAGTCCTGTTACTCTGAATGAATGTTGGCTGAATGTCAGTTCAACCCTAACACCTTCTCTAAAAGTGTGATTCTTCTATAGGTAATAGTGACCTAAAATGTAAAAAGAAAAAAAAAAAAAAACAACAATGCATTTTTTCAACAGTGAGGTCAGAAGGATCATGTTTAAGGCCACTTCACTATTTACTCTCTCTGTAACACTTGAAAAGTAACCTTTCCTCTCTGGGACTCAGTTTCTTCATTTATAAAACTAGTGGCCCCAACAAAGCAGGACAACTAATGGTGCAGGGCAGTTAAGGCAAGGAACTAGATGAATCTTCCTGAATTCAAATCTGAACTCAAATACTTTACTAACTAGGTGACTCTGGGCAGATCATTTAGCCCTGTTTCCCTCAGCTTCTTCATCTATAAAAAGGATTGGAGAAGGGATTGGCAAACCACTCCAGTATCTTTGTCAGGAAAACCCCATTGAGATCACAAAGAATCATATTGTGCAGAAACAAATGAACAACAACAAAACTAAACAAAAAAATTCTGAGGTCCTAGGAAGTATGCCCTTAAAATTGAATGTTTTTTCTTGCAAGAAAACTTGGTTTAGTGACTAGCCAAATTCCTTTTAGAACTTGCCTGGGATAAAGGTAAAAGAATACAGTTGAATGTAATAGCTCCATTTGACCAAAAACAGATGAGCAAATATCTGTGCAACAATTGAAGTCCCAGGTTCCTAGGCTCCGCTGCAAATAAGGCTTATACTTGCACAGACCTCCACTTTGAGGGCCATACCTTCTCCAGTTTTTTAGTGAGGACTATCAATCTTATAAACAGAGCGGATGTAAATATTTTCCCTCCCCAGCACCAACAGTTCTTTCTCATTGATAAATCCCCAGCCACAGCAGTTTTGCATTCGTTCCCTAATAGTGTAAACTGGCTCTTGGCAGATGTGCTGTTGATGCAGGGAGAAGCTAGTCAGTGGTCTAAAGCTTCTCTTCAGGAAGCTGACAGAGACAGACCAAGGGGAGCATGAGGATGAGTGAAAGAATTAGACATCATCTGATTTTCCTTAAAGGGAGTAGGAAGAGGATTTGAAGCATGAAAGAAATGACAGTTTGAAACTTAGCTTGGCTCTGGTACCAAGGTCTTAGTGGCATCTTTCTTCAGGCAGGGTTTGCAGCTGGGAACATCAATCTCCCCTCCTGACCAGCCACTCATTAACATTCAAGGTATCACTTTCAATTAAATTTCCTGAATGCTCATTTAGTTTCTGGTTAATAAGGCAGTATTGAGTGTCATGTATGATCCAACTGGCTGTTTTTAAAGGGGTGAAAAATCACCCTGAGATAAAATGAATGGAAGGATCTGTGATTGAATCTTGGTGATACTAGAGCAAGCAGTCAGTTTTGGCTATGACCATGCACAAACACACACACACACACACACACACACACACACACACACACACACACATACACACACACACACACACATACACACACACACACACACACACACACACACACACACACCAAATGCACACAAACACACATAAATACTTTTTTTGTTTGTTTTTAATGGATGAAATGCAGTTAGGCAACTAAATCTTTGGAAATTGATTAGTTAGTAACTGACTATTAAATGGTTGACTGAATTCAACTAAGCTTCTTTGAGGCAGTTTTTAGTAGCAGAATTTGTGAAAGTAAAAAACAATCAACAGTTTCAGAATTAAAAGCAGCCACATTGGTTATTTTTCATGGCAAGGACTAAACCACAGTTTGTTTATTTTTAGTTCCTTAATTAGTTGATTGTGTATTGTGTAGACATGATTCTACTGTGTTTAAGGTGGAAACCCCCCCCCCACAATACCTTTTATATGTGAAATTAAATCTATACAAAATGTAAATGAGAGAATCTTTATTCAGATCATTGTTGTCTGACTAGATCAGGTTTACTTCTGGAAATAGTGACTTTGAGGATATCTTGTAGATGTCATTGCTGAATTTTTAGTTTGGCAGGGATGGCAGCAACTCAGGAAAATGGGGTGAGTTACTGCCTCATTCAATTTTTATCAATCACCTTTTTGAGACCAGAGGATATAGAGTTCAGATTAGGACATCTAGTACAGAATTCTAATTAAAATAGATACCACTGATTGATACTATCAAATATGGATATAAAGGTAATAGATTAGGCAAGGATAAAACACTGCATCCCCTGACCAACAATTATGACAACTACAGTAAGAGATATGTTAGAAAGGAAAAGTAATACAAGAATTGGAACTGGAGTCAGAGGTCCAGAGTTCAATTCTAGCTTTGTTATTCACTGCCTATGTGACTTTAGGAAAATTATTTATCTTGGCCTCAGGTTCCTTGTCTTTAAATGGAGGTGATAATTTCTCCCCTCTAGGTCCACATTTATTATCCTATAATCCTATGACTTGGTTTTGAGCTTTGTCTTTACTGCTTAGTGTCTATGTGACCATGAACAATTCATTTAATCTCTTTTTTGTCTCAGTTTTTTCATCTGTAAAAAAGAATTGGAGTAGATGACTTTCCAGGTTTCTTCTGTTTCTAAATCTAGAGGTTTCTGATGTATGACTGGAAAAAGAATTAGAGGGCAAAATTAATGTTGTAAGACAGAGGGAAAATTAGGGATACTGAGTGCTACATTGTGATTTCTGGAAGACTAAAAAAAAAAAATAGAAGATGGCATATAATATATTTACTGGAGAATTATACAAAGCCATTAGATAGGAATTGCTATTGGGTTAGGGTGGGGAGGGAAGATAAGGAGTTGAAAAGAGCTCAAAAAAGGCCCTCATTTGTTGAAATTACACATCAAAGTAGGATTGACTTTATTAGAGCTGGAAGAGTCTCCTCTCATTTTCTGATTGAGGGGGCTAAGGCAGCTAGAGGTCAATTGACATAGTCAAGGTCATCCAAGTAGTATGTGACATAGACAAAATGTAAAGTCAGTGTTTTGTTTTGTTTTGTTTTTCTGTCTTTTAAAGCCAATGATCTTTACCACACTACAAAGCATCAAGGATGGTGCACCTGTACTTCAAACTAAATTATCCCAAAATTGTGGTCAAGTGAAATAATATATTTAAAGTACTTTTAGACTTTAAAAAACTATAAAAATGCTAACAAGAGTAAAGATTAAGGTAACAAAGTGATAGTAGTTATAGTAACAATCATGGACTATAAGAAACTAACTGTTCCAGTGGTTACCAGAATTCTTAAAGAACTTAGACTATTATATCATCATAAAACCACTATGTAAATCTGAGTAAACAATACTGTATCATAACCTCTGAAACACTATCAAAAGCTTATATTCTCTTACTTCTCCCATTTTGACTCCTGATTTGATGCTTGACTTATGATCTTCAGAGGATATTTAAAAACATTTCCCCTTCTCCCTTCCAAGCTCTAAATACTATAATCCCAATTTAATGATTTAATTTTATGGTTAATTTAATGATTCCTAATTTCCTTTCTTTCTAGGCTTCCTTTCTCTATTAACATCCCCTTATAAGGACCTAGTGTGGACTTAGTTTTACATACTTCTCCATCCATGGATAGTATCATCAACAGTGGAAACTTCTCCTCTGAAGAAACTTAACTTCATTCATCTCTGACAACAGTAAATCAGGGGTATGGTTCCACACCCTATGCTGCTATAAAAACCAAATGTCAAGACCATTAAATCATGGAGGCAACCTAGGTAGAAGAGAGTATCACTTTGCCATTTATTGACAAGAAAATATCTGAAGCTTAAATATATGCAAATGACTTTGAAAAGTCTACAACCAAGGAAATGTCCCCTTCTTATTCAAATAAACACTTCAGAATACATTCTATCCTTTTAGACTTTTTATTTCCCTCTAAAGGTGTCTTTGATAATCTTTTAAAGTTTTTGGAAATTTAAACAAATGTATGCAACAATAGGAGAACGAGATAAAACTGTGAAAGGGAAGGAGAAGCAAATGAAAACAGTGTAATATACACATGCACCTGTGGATGGCCCTTGACTCCATAACTAACAGAAAAGGAACTATATCCAGAGGTCAGCTGATAAATTAATAGAAAAAAGAAACAAAAGCTATCCCAACCTTTCAAATTAAATATTATTCTGAAAAATATTAGATTTTAGAGGATCCAATAAGTCAAAGATCTTCTTTGGGAAACCATGGGAAACTAGCAAAAACAAAAGAAATTTAAAATTAATTTTTACAAAAAGGAGTGGAAACTCTTTTTCTGAAAAATAACCTATCAAAAGAAAAAATACATTTTCCTATTTTTTTCTATTGGCTCAATAGAAATATAAAATTGAGGTCTCAAAATCATAAGCAAAATTCAGGATTAACAAAACAAAGTTTATGGCTTGCTGAGGGACTGTATTTAAAGACCCATGAACTTTTTTTAGAAATTTGTTGAGGCTGGGGATGAATAGTATTTAAAGAAAGGAAACTATGAATAAAAATAGAATCCACAAAAAGAAAATAAAAGTGGTGATAATGACGATGACAATGATGATGATTATGGTGGTAGTGAGGACAATGAAGATTTTAATAAAGCAGCAGCAAGAACATCACTGGGTATGCAATGCTTTAGATATTGTTTGGTTGGAAATAATTCCTGATTAACCAGGAGCTTTTTAAATTTTCAACTGAAGATCAGAAGGTGGCAGTAGCGTTCGTAGGATTGGCTGCTTCAGGAAACAGAAGCTGGAACTAGCTATTTAACAAATGTTCACAAGAAGTTGTACAATTAAAAACCAAACAGGTATCATAATGATCTGCAACACTAAAACATCTTTGATTTTTTAGTGCTAGAAGTGTATGCTAACTTTCAGATTACAATTTGTTTAAAAATAACAAAGGATATTTTAATTACAATAGCACTCAGCATCATCTTTTATTTAACTTATTAAATAACCCTAACCCTTCTTCCTAGAAACCCTGTTCCTTCTTTTCATCCTTCCTTCCTCCCTTCCTCCCTCCCTCCCTTTCTTCCTTCCTCTCTCCTTTGCTTCCTACCTCCCTTCCTTCCTCCCTCCTTTCCTCCCCTCCCTTCTTTCTTTCCTTCCTTCCTTCCTTCTCTTCAAACTTTTTCCTCTCTCTCTCTCTAATGGTCTCTCTATCTTTATTTCAATCAATCTCTGTCTCTGTCTGTCTCTCTTTTTTTTTAATCTGTCTATATCTCTGTCCCTGTTTCTCTATCTCTATATCTTTTCACAGTGGCTTATTCTTGCCTTTGATGAGATTTGTATCAATCATTAAGTGCAAGTGATGGATTCAGAAGACCTTTTGAGTTCTGTTGGCAGGGAGGAATATGTGCTCATTTACCCTTTAAAATGCAAGAATAACACTGCTGAGTATATAGCCCAATATAGTATAGATCAAAGTCAGCATGAAAAACAAAAGTCCCATTAATACCAACATGTTCAAAACAGCATTTTGTTCTTGGAAGCAAAGAACAACAGCAATAACAACAATAAAAAAATTAACTACCAAAACCAACAACTGAAAACAAATTTTTTATCAGTTGGTGAATAGTATATTGGAAAAAACCAAATAGCTTAGGAATTAGAAAAGCTAAGTTCCATTCCTACACTTAACTTCTTGACACTATCTGGTCTCATCTTGGGCCAGCCATTTCAGTTCCCTAGGTCTTGGTTTCTTTATCTGTAAAATTAGAGTTTGGTATTGCATGATTTTTGAAATCCCAAATAGTTCTAACTCCATCATTTTCTAAATGGCTAATAAAAAGAAGTTAAACGTTAATATAATGAAACATATCTGTGGCATAAAAAATGACAAATAGGGGCATTTGAGAAAAGTATAGGAAGATTTGTATGAACTTATGCAAAATGAAGTAATATCAGGATAAATAAATAAATAAAAATATATATATAAATGAAGGTAATAGTAAAAGGCATGATGTAATTTCATTCTCATTGTGTAGAAATGAGGCACCTAAGATGTGAAATTTTGTGCAGATTTACTTTATAGTATTTTTTGCTTAACAAATCCTTTTTTATGAAGGATGATTGGGGGGCTGAAGAAGGGAAAACATTTATTGACTAGAAAGAAGGGTATTCATTAAGAATTGTCTGTGAGGTAAGAAGCAAAAAGTAAACATAAAAAAGAAATGAAATAAATATTTCTGCCTATCAATACATGATTTCTCATAGAGCTATCATCTTTTTAAAAACAGTGTAAGAGCATATAATATTTTGGAGATTTGGGCTTTCAGGCAAATGTGGGCAAAAGAAGATACTACTACAAAGATTCATAAAGATAGAAAAGGATCAGAGGGTCAAAAGATCCTAAATTTAGAGTTAAAAAAGACCTTGGCGATACTAGCCCACTCATTTTATTGATATAGAAACTAAAGATGAGCACAGATGAGGAGACTAAGAATAATCAACATGCAAAAGAAATACTGGCAGAATTTATTAGCATCTTTGTACACACATAGGAGAAGAGATTTAAAGAAAAATTTCTGCTATTTCAAACATTTTTTTCAACTCTTTTCTTAAAGTAATGAGTATTTGAGCTTTGAAATAAATTTCAAAGGTTTTTGAAATGAATAAAGGCATAAATTGAGCATAACTCAAACTAAGCAAGTCTTCCAAATATGAGAAGAAAGTTGTCTTTGGGAGGTTCAAGACCAATTATACTATAAATGCTTTGAAAAGACTTGAGAAAGCTACTTTAAAAAAAAAATCACATTGAAGGAAGTCAAGTCCAGCAAGCTCATTGCTGTTTTATTAATGAACTGTGTAATTGCACAATGGATGTTAGTATTTCATGAGGCTGTAATGTCCATTAAGACAAAAAAAAAAAAATCACAAATAGCAGTCCAAGCAGCTGTGGCTGCCACAAAGTATTAGGGGTTCTAACTAGAACCCCTCCTCATATTCTTTCATGGATGCTTCAAGAGACATTCCCTCCCTGACCCACCAGCAAAGATGTCCAGAGACTTGGGACAAAGGTTGTGCCTTAGTTAATTATATCATTATTTCGCAACACACTCCTAAACATCTGGATATTTGGTGCCTGGACACAACATATGCCTAAGTAGCTAAGCACATGTTGAGCTGGATAAAACTATGGATGAAGACCAGCATAGATTATTCAGGTCAAGTCTCTCATCCCTTTCATTTTCCTGAAGAATAGATCTGGGGCCCTGAATGATTTTATATGCTAAGTCTACTCTACATATTAGGCAACCAAATTAAAAATGAATTTCAGATGTGTTCAGACTCTGCATGTTTTGTATGATATTAAAAGTTATGGTCTCCAGGGCCTATTACAGAGCTTAAAGATTACCATATAACCATGCCAGCTTTATTAAGGCACATGAAGTGAAAAGAGCTCAGAATTTTTTTCTGAAGACTCTGAGTTTGAATCCTGGCACTGCCACTAATTGTATGCTTTTAGAGAGATTATCACTCTTTCTGAGCCTCAATTTCTCCAGCTATAAATAGAAGGCATTAAACAAGATAACTGCTAAGGCTCCTTCCCATTAAATTTAGGATTTAATATGCACAATCAAAATGATTAATAATAATTATAATAATGCTTCATGTTTTGGGAAGTGATTTACAAATATTTAATTATGTTTTCACAAAGCTCCTGAGAAGTAGGTGCTATTATTATCCCCATTTTGCTGATAAGTAATTGAAGCGTACAAAGGAGAAGTGATTCAAAATCACAAAGCTAGCAAGTGATGAGACCAGATTTGAACTAAAGTGTTTTTGATTCTGCGTCTAGCATTCTATTCATTGGGCTAATTTGTTTTGAAAATGTACCATACCTGCTATGGAGTGATACAAACAAGTGTGAGCTTCAGTCTCTGACATCTATACATAACATCTAATGTCAATATTTTTTTAAAAACTGTTAGGTTGCATGGGTACCTTTATTCCTCCTAAGTAAGTGGAGCACACTTAGAACTGAGACCTGAGCTCAAGGTGGGCAGCAAGGGTTATAAAGACAAAAATCACAGAGTAGGTGGAGGTGTAACCACAGTGGTCTTTATTAGGTCATGTTTGGTCTAGGCCGTTTTTCATAACAAAATTGATATGAATCTGAGGTGGTTATCTGATATATCAGAGAAAGTTTTGGGTTCACCGTGTTAATACTGGAAGGAACTTTTAATGCACAACACACTTCAAGGAACCTCTGATAACCACAGCAAGGAATGTTCAGTTTTATCTGATTCATAGGCCAATCAGCCTCCTCTGGACAGTAAGAGAACTTGAGCCAATCAAAGTGATTAGTAAAGTCATTAGCCATTCCATTTTCACACTAGTTAAGGAATTAATACACCCATATAATGATGTAATAAAATAAAAGACATACGTTTGTATAATACATAGAATAAAAACTATATGACTCCAGAGGAGCAAGATATTAGGTAATCTGGAATATTAAAGGGATGTTTCTTAGAAGTAGAACTTGTACTAACCAGACTTTGGCTTTTGAAAAGAAGTACATTGTTGGACTACATAGGCACTTTGTGTAACATAGCTTCTTTCTAGAGGCAGTTCTGTCAGATCTGACTCTGATACTTGGTTGGGAAAAAATGCATTGAATCAGTGATAGGACTAACATTGCAAGGACAGAGAGAAAGCTGGCAAGCTGTGGGGGGAAGAAAAATATCTTGGCTTAAGACTTATTTTTTCAAGGGGAAAAATGAAGGAGGATAACATCTGACAGCAAGGATAAGTATAAAGTGAGAAAATCAAGAGAAATGCTATTTTTTTCTTCCCCTTCTGTGTCCCTTCCCTAAATCTAGCAGGAATATTTGCAGAAATCTACACATCCATAATATCACAAACTTATAACCAGAAACAACTTAAAAGTTAGTTTAATAATTTAATAATTAAATTTTTATTTAATTATTAAATTATTAAACCTTTGAGAGGTGAGGTAATTCTCATGTGGGTTAATTTGTATATTATGGCACCAAATTGTATTCCATCTACACATAGCACTCAAGTGATTTTTTTTTTTTAAGTGAAGGGCTTACTGTGCCATTCTCCTAATCAATCAACTCTTGAGTTTCCTTATTATTTTCAGGACTGAATATGGAGTCCCATCTTTGGATATTTAAAACTCCTCACAAGCTAAATACAATGCATTTCTCCAGTTTTGCTATGTTATTTTTTGTTGGCTGAACTCTGTTATAGCCAATTGGCTTTCTTGCTCTTCCACACAGACAACAACTTATCTTTTACCTTTTCAAATTTGTCCCTCATTCCTGAAATGTTCGTTTTCATCTGACTTTTAGAATCCCAAGTTTCTTTCAAATTTCAGCTCAAAATCCACTTTATAAGGCCTTTCTTGATACTCATAATTGCTAGTGCTTCCTTCCCTAAAAAAATTATCTATTATATATATGTGTGTGTGTGTGTGTGTGTGTGTGTGTGTGTGTGTGTGTGTATGTGTGTGTGTGTGTGTATCCACAAAGATTCAGGACAGCTGAATGGATCATATGATAGAATGTTGGGCTTGGAGTCAAGAAGACTTGATTCAAATGTGATCTCTTTATGTGACTTTGGGCAATTCCTTTAAACTCTGTCTTAATCCAGTGAAGAAATAAATGACAGACCACTTCCGTATCACTGCCAGGAACACTCCATGAGGGGTTGTAAAAATTCAGCAACTGAATAACATCATGAAAGTACTTATGCATGTATGTGTGTTTGTATGTGTATATATATATATATATATATATATATATATATATATATATATATATATATATATGTGTAGATGGAATTGAAGAGAATGAAATAAAGTAAAAACCTTCCTACTAGCTCATTTATATCATCTTGGGTAAATTACTTCGCCTCTTGAGGTCTCATTTCCTCAGTAGTAAAATAAAAGGGCTGAATCAGTTCTAAAAAGTTCCTTATAATTGCAATTTCTGACTTTTTGTGGCCTGTTAACAACTATTTACATAAATTTATATTAGGCAGGGGCAGCTAGGTGTTGCAGTGGATAGAGCAGCAATCCTGAAGTCAGGAGGCCTGAGACACTTAACACTTCTTAGCTGTGTGACTCTGGGCAAGTCACTTGACCCCAGTTGTCTCAGCAAATATATATATATATTTTAGGCACTCTGTAGAGAGGCAAGAATATAGGTATTTTTAAATTTTTTCCTTCTGCAAAATGAGAGAATTTTACTAGATGATTTCTAAAGTATAGTCTAGGTTTTTATCTTTGATCCCATGGAGATAAGGCCAATTCCATTCTACAACAAGAAGCTACTAAAGGAGGTAAGGAAAATATAGAAATATATAAGGTACCTACAACAAAAACATAAGCTTATAACAAAGTAGACATATGTATGTGTGTATGCATGTATATATATATATATATATATATATATATATATATATATATATATATATATATATATATATACTTATATGCAAATATTTCACATATTACATAATAGAGATGAGAGAAATAATCCATAAAAACTCTGAGAATCCTTATTTCAACTGAGTTTCCAGAAAGGCTGTCTCAAATATGCTAATCTAAACAGTCTTAGAGCTTGTTACTATTTGTTCTTCATTCTTAAAAAGGTCTATAACTTCATGGAGGGGATGCCATGACATGCAAGTGGATTGGATTTAAGTGAAGGAAGGCTGTATAAGGTCACCTGTCTCATTTTCTCCTGGTACAGTGGCCAGAGAGAGATGAGGATGACTGGAGATGGCCTTGATTGCAATGGGAGACCTTGGCTTTTTAAACTTATGTCTTCTTTGTAGATGGACTAATAATGGATTCTGGCTTCATATCATTCTATGCAAAAAGAACAGTCTGAGAAAACTGACCTGAATATATGATTAATAAGAACAGAATGGGCTTGTTTTAGTAGTTCCTGAGAAAAAGCTGGTCTATAGTTCATCTCTATATGTATATGTATATGTATACATATATATATATATATATATATATATATATATATATATATATATATATGTTTTATGTATGCATTTTATATATGTGTATGTATATAAAGACAGAGACAGACATAGAAAAAGAAAAAGAGAAAATAAGAGAATATTTTAATGTTTCTGGTTGCTAGAAGGGATTCAGATAACCAGAGCAGGAACAGCTTTTATATTTAAAAACAGCTTTATAACCTAAGTTATGTTTGTGTGAGCTGAGCATCTTCTTCATTATGTAGTAAGGAAAATTAGGCTTTGAAAAATGAAGTGACTAGACCAATTTTCTGTAGTTGGTAAGTGATGAAGCTAAGACTTGGACTCAGTTCTCTATTGTTTTCTGCTTTGACAAGATATGAAACAAACTGTACTGTTTGTAGTTCAAATTTGCAGTTGAATTCTAAAATGCTTTTTCTGGTGGATAAAGCCTTTTGTTTGAAATTCAACATAAGAATTAGATTGCAGATGACCCCTCTGAGAAGGAAGACCAAGTATAAAAGGCAGACTTCTCTAACTATGTTCTGATAGGGAAAAGAGAAAGATGACCTAAAGGAAATATTTAAACTTTATTTCATAATTTTGCTTAGAACCAACTTTTCCTTCATGAAATATTATCTAGAGAGACTTTTTGGAAAAGGTAGATTTGTAGCAAATTTATGAATGAAAAAAGAAGACAGATTGGATGAGGTAGATAGAAATTTTGTTATATTTCATTTATATTTCAATTAACAATCATTTCTTTTTTCTTTTTTCATTTAAAAGAAAAGAGAAAAAATCCCTATAACAAATATGTAAGATCAAGCAAAACAAATTCCCACCGTGGTTACATAAAAATGTCTATCTTTTTTCTGTAGAGGTAGAAAATATTAAACTGGGAGAATATTATGAACAGAGACAGAAGGAAAGGTTTGGAAATTAAATTTGCTTGATCAGAAAAATAGTGAGTCAAAATGAAACTAGAGATGAGATTCTCCTCACTACAGAACTCGTTATTTTTCATTCCCAGACTTGCCTTCTTTAAAACTTACATTTTTCTGTCATTGACACAACTACTCTTTTAGCCTCCCAGCTTTATAATAATCTCTTTGTGATTCTAGAAAACCTGCCTCCTCACTCCAGTCAAATCTTGATGGAAGGAGGGAGAGTTTTCTTAATGGTTCTACCTCTCCAACATATCTTGTATCTGTCCTCTGTTCTTCCCCCATCACCCCCACCCCACACACACCTATAATACTAGTTCAGGTCCATATCACCTCCTAATAAGTCTCCTGGCCTGGTGTCTATCCAGGGTTCAATTATTCATGCACAAAGTAGCCAAAGTGATTTTCCTTATTTTCCAATAGTCAACAAACTCTTTTTTTGCCTAGAGGATAAAATGTAAACTTCTCTGTTTAATCTTTTACAACTATGTTTTCACTGATATATTTAGTTTGTGTATCACCTACTTTCCTTCTATATTTCTCCTTTCCTATCTCTCTGAGAGCTATGAATTATTTATTTTATTTTAATAAGTTTTTGTTATGAATATTTTCTGTTTCTTGCATGACCCTTTTCCAAGAGATATCCGATAAGAAAAATAGTGTATTTTTTAGAGAGGGAAAAACAAGAGTCAACAAACTGATCTCTCCACTGAAAAAGCCTGAAAGCATATACAATATGTAATACCTGTACATCTTCCACCTCTACAAAGAGGTTAGTTTGTGGTTTCTTCCTATATCTTTTTATTCAATTCCCATTTAATCTCTATAATTTTATTACGCTTACTTTTGATTTTTTGGTGTGTCATTGTTCTTTCCATTTATATTTTTGTGGTTATTGTGTATATTGTTTTCTTGGCTTTGTTTACTCCACTATGCTTTAATTCACATACATCATTTCATGTTTCTCTGTATTCAACATATATTTCATTTCTTATAATGCAATAACATTTTGTGTCATTCATGTGCCATAGTTTGTTTGATCATCATTCTCCAGTTGATGGGAATCTACTTTGTTTCCTATTTTTAGCTCTTACAAAAAGTGCTCCTAGAAATGCTTTTGAAAAAGGGACCCTGAAACTCTAAAACTCCTTGAAGGAAAAATTCTCCTTGGACTCTGCCTCAGTGAGGGACTCTGACTGAGGGAAATAAGATAAACAGCTTCATTCTGTTATCTAGGTGGGGTTAGTTCAGTTCTGAGCAAAAGAATTCCAACCCTATTCAATTAAAGAAACTCATTCCATTCTATTCTAAATTTAGCTCAAGCTGAATCCCAGCATAGTCAAAATTCCTATTATAAAAAAGCCAATCTAAAATCTTCTCTTTACAGAGGTTCTAAACATGCTATACTATGCCATGCTATGCCAAGGAGGCCTCTTTAGACTAGAATAATATTCTTTTCCAGTGTTACCGTCTTTTTACCCTCACCTATTTCCCTAAAGAGACTTTATGCTTCTCTGTCAGGATTTCTAATCTTATTTCCCAATCCCTATAACCTTTTTTTTTAATCAATCTAGGTTTTTGGGTTTGTAAATTCCTTTACAGAGAATCCCTAGACCACCAGAAGGGGGTTCTACCCTTGTGCCGACTCCCAAGGGGGTACAGGGGAACCAAACCTCTCCATTTGCTTCCCTGAACCCTGAATCTGCCACTAGACCTTATCATTTAACTTCCTGACCACCAGAAACCCTAATCTCATTTTGGTTCCCTAAATCTAGACCTTATCATTTGGTTCCCTACAAAAGGGAACTCCAAAACCTAAACCTAATCATATTTTTGGTTCCCTAACTGAGAACCCCAAAAACTAGACTTCACCTCATCACTTAAAGTCATGAATGTTTCCTTTTTTTTTTTTTTTTTTTTTTTTTTATCATTTGTACCATTTTATAGGGTTTGTGGTCTATAATTCCTTTCCGAATAACATATTTTCCTTGTTTGTCCCTTTTAAACTTTTGAATGCTTGGTTTGCTTTGTCTGATTGTATGATAGCAACTTCAGATTTTTTTTTGATTCATTTGATAAACAGTAATTTCTTTTCCTCTCAGTTTTATTTTTTGTATGTGTATGGGAAAGCTATGACCCCTACCCAAATTAAAATCTGATATTCTCAAGGTAGAAAAGCAAAGAGGATTTATGATGATCTCCCAAGAAAGGACAACTCTCAATAGAGTATTGTCAATATAGAAGTGCAAAGTTCAAGCTGCAAAAGGCAGGATTATATAGATTAAAGTTTCTCTCCTCCCCTTCCTAGCCCTTCTTCCCATTGGTTGGGAGTCTAGATTTACATCTAATCTATCCAGAGACAAAGAATACTAGGTAATGACATACTCTTTATCATATTAGTAACTTAATAATAATAATGAAAAGATGGTGATGGTGGTGGTGGGAGGGGGGACAAGAAGGAAAAATATGTTTATCTAAGATAATCAAACACCTGTGGCTTTGGGCTATAACACAAACGTATTATTGCAGTCTCAAGTTATAATTAGAGCATGGATCAAGGCCATATCCTTATGAGAGGTCTTTACTTGGTTCATCCCATTCATATGTCTGTTTTTAAATTTCTTCTAAGCAACAGATTATAAAATTTTGTTTTCTTATTCATTGTTTTGCTTTTATTTTATTGAATTGTTTAATCCATTTACATTTAAAGATATAAGATTTGATTTTCCTCCATGTGTCTGTAAATTTTTTTTCCAAGTTACATTATTTTTCCTCTTATATTGTACATACAGTATTATGTTCCTTCAAATGTTACTTTAGTTTTTAGATTTTTTTTTTTTTTTTTTGGTTGGATTGTCTCCACTGTCTCTCTTCCTCTTTTCCATTTAGAGTTATCTTCATTTGTCCCCTTCCCTTGCTTTTATATATGGCTATATATTTCTTTTCCTTCTTTTTTCCTCAGGCAAAGAAATTCTCTATTCCTCTTCTTTCTGCCTTTCAATTGGTTTTATTTATTATTTTTTGTTTCATTTTTTGCACCCCTTTGCAAAAACAATTTCTCTTACTCTCATTTCTTTGTTTTACCCACAAACTCATTATCTGATTTATGATTCCCTATAATCATCTAGTCTATTTTCTCTGGATTCTTTCTATAGAAAGAGTTCCCCCCCCAAAAAAAAAAAATGAATAAAGAAAGAAAGGAAGAAAGAAGAAAAAAAAAAAGAAAGAAAAGGTTTCCAAGATAATCTATTCCAGATTCACACTCTAGCTATTCATGAGGGTTCTGGGTAGCTAGAAAGGTGTGGACCAAGATAGTCTGAATTATTGTATGCAATGTAGCTTCTCCCTGAGGCAAACAGGAGGAACTCTAAAAGAATTATCTCAACTTGGGCCTTTTGTTCTTAAGTGGCCTTTTATTCTTAAAGTAGGCCTTTTGTTCAAGTGGACTTAATTACAGGCCCACCCTAGGTGAAGATCTATGATAGAATTCTCAGCTGACTTCTTTTCATTGACAAAACCTTCATAACTCCTCTGTTCCTATATCAGAAAGGCAAATTATGATGTCAACCCCCTGAGGTTATATTTCCCCTGTAAAAGAACACAACTGTACCTCACACTGTACCTCACTAGTTCACTAACATGTATTAAGACCTTAACTCTTTTTTACAGTTAGCCTGATAGTCAATGGAGCAATCTCATTTTATGAGTCATTTTATTCCTTGTTATACCTGACTCCTTTCGGGGTTTACTCTCCTTGCTAAACTTCATAACAGCTACTGCCTATTAGAATCCTAACTCCTTTTAGAGTTACCCTGACAGTCTATAGTACCCCAAGGGTGCCTTCCTCCTTATTGGCATTTTAGGTTCCTTGTTGATTGCTAAAACCTATTTCCCTGTTAAGAACCCTTATGGATTTAGTTCTGTTAATAGCTTAATAAAATTTTGGGGGCAACTAGTTGGTACAGTATATTGAGCACCAGCCCTGAAATCAGGAGGACCTGAGTTCAAATCTGATCTCAGACATTTAACACTTCCTAGATGTGTGACCTTGGGCAAATTACTTAATCCCAAATGCCTCAGGAAAAAATAAATAAATAAATAAATAAATAAATAAATAAATAAATAAATAAATAAATAAATAGATAGATAGATAGATACAATAAAAATTGTTGTCTCTTGATTTGAGCCTAGACATTCTTTTGAGATAACCTGGGACATTGACCCATAACCCCAATATATTTTGGAGGTATCACCTTTATACCCCAACATTTTGGTGGCCTTCTACACAGAAAATTTGGCTGTACCCTATATCAATTTTTGCTACTGCCCTGTAGGGCTTAACCTATGGAATCTCCTTTTTCTTTATGACTCACTTTCAAAATAATGTCAATTACTGCAGTTATCAGATAGCATACTATGTCATGGTAGTGGACCTCTCTGCCCTCTTCTTATCTACATCTTCTCTTTGTTGATTTCCCTCCTTTTTTCCTCCTTATGGCCATATACTCTAATTCCTTCTAGTGCTAATTGTCCCCCAAGGTCCCAATTTCTTAATTTGTCCAGACAAGTAGACTTTTCAAGCACCAAATTCCCTAATGATTCTGTATTAGTTCCTCATCTCCCTTCATCTTAAGGAGTATTCATCAGTGAACCTTCAAAGGAAGATCTCTTTCCTTTCATCCTCTTTCTGATTACCACCTCTCCCCTTCCTCTTCAAGCACTACTTTGGAGACTTGTTTCTTTCTGAGACCACAGAATTCATCTTTCTTTTATTGCTAGTCCTAGATTTTATTCTGGTGCATCACTCACTCCTCTCTGTTCTGATTCCTTATCCCTCCTTCATGTATCCTCTTATGTTGTAATGTAGTCTCACAAAATAAGCATTCATTTGTCTACAGGGTGATTTAAAGTTCCATTCATAATGCTCAATGTCTACTTTGCTGTATCCTTGTCCAGATTTCCACCTTCGCACTTGTGTACTTGTATACCTCTTTGAAAGAAGTCTCTTTTTGGTCTTTCTGTTATCATTCTGATGTTATTGCTATCTTTAGTTATTTCTGCAATTCTTTTCTTTGGAGTTTTCAAAAAAAACAAATGATTTCTTCAGTGCTGGTTTTCTTTCTAAGAATCTTTTCAACTCTTTATTAGTGAATACCTATCTTTTGTCCTATAAGGTTAAATTCAGGTTTTTGAGAAAGGTCACCCTGGACTGCATCCTAAGTTCCAGTGCTCTTTGGAAAACATTTCATTCTTTCCTCCTTTTTTATTCTAGAGGGCATTGAATAGTATTGCATTACTTGAAAGACTTTTTTTTGTATTTGAAGGTCTTTTCCTGATAACTTGGAAAACATTTATTTTTAATTACATTGTTTAATCATAATCTGTTTTGAAGTTTACAGTCTCCCATTCCCCTTTTTTTGAGGTGATCTGTCAGTTTTTTCAACTGGAATTTAATTTTCTATGTTCAGAAGTTCGAGTGAATTCTCTTCTATTATTTCCTTCATTACTGTAGTTTTCTTTTGTGGGATCTATGATTTATGATCTTTAAATAATTTCTATACATTCTGTCTTTGAAATTCATATATTTTTATTATGAATGTTTTCTTTAAATGTTTTTGTTTTTGCTTCTTTTCTTGGTTGTCCTTCATTTCCATATATTTTTATTTTCAATCTATTTTTTTCTCTTTTGTTTCTTTGATCAGGCTTGCCATGGGCATATTTTTGTTGTGTGGTACATAAATTCTATTCTTTTAATCATCATTTCTCTCTTAAAATACTAAGGATAGATATGTTGTGGTTCACATTCTTCTCACATTCCACATTCTCACATTACATTTGTCTCATTAAATATTAGATCATTGGGGCAGCTAGGTAACACAGTGGATAGAGCACCAGCCTTGAATTCAGGAGGACCCGAGTTCAAATCTGGTCTCAGACACTTAACACTTCCTAGCTTTGTGACCCTGGGCAAGTCACTTAACCCCAGCCTCAGGGGGAAAAAAAATATTGGATCATTTTCCTCCATTTTGCAGTAGTTATTCAGATGCCTAAACTTTACTAGAGAACATCTTTTCCTACTAGAGAACATCTTTTCCCATTAGTGTTTTTTTTTTTTTTTTTTTTTGATGAATCTGCTTATGTTGAACATCTTTGAGAAATTTGTTTTTTCTGAAATCTTTGACACCTTAGAATTTCCCCTTACCGTATTTTCTTCATTATTCACTTCCTGGGTCCCTCTCTTCTGGTAATGATTTCCTTGGGTAATGGATCACAAAGCATGACTTTTCCCAGTCCCCCTGTTCCTCAGTTCTATGGCCCAGCATCAGTAGTTGAATCTACTTTACCTGATAGCAGCAAGTTCAGAGCTTCCAGGTTGTAGCCTCAGTTTGAGACCCAAGCAAATTTGTACAAATAAAACTGGGAAGTGAGAGAAGATTGAGATGCAGAAGAGGCTTTTGATATAAAACTGTTTTGTGTCCTTGGATATTCTAATGCAGCCTTGATGTCAGTAGCATGGTAAGTCAGAAGAGATGCCAAGTGATCTCAGGGATCAGTGAGCATAAATCCCTGTATTTTTTTTTAACCTTCTTTTGGAGTTTGATTGTCCTGGATTATGGAAATAACTGTTGTTTAGTTCAAGATATCTAGGTTGATCAAGATAAAGAGAGCCCCCTAAATTCATTAACAAAGTTTTTCAAGGTTCTTCTTCCTCCCTTTTTACACTAGGAAATACAATCTTGCCATAGCAGAGGGGCTTATGTACTTCAATCAAAGTAGGAGCTATGTTTGCAGAGATACCCAAAAAGGATAGGCCATAGAGAGGAATTCTGGCAAAAAGTAATCCACTGGAGAAGAAAATAGCATACTAGTACAGTATCTCTCCCAAAAAACAAAAACAAAATTATGGAATACTAAAGAATGATATCAGAATGGTGTGTTATATTCCATGGGAGTGTTTAGGGGTGAGGATACCCTAAAAGCAATGAGGGTCCCAGGCCAGTGTTGTAGGTTTTGCAAAATAATTCACAGTTCCAGTGTGCAAGGGAGGTTTTAGCAAAAAAAAAAAAAAAAAAAAAAAAAAAAAAAAAAAAAAAAGCCTCTCACTGAGCCAGTTCCTGATTAGGAATTAGCTAGCAAAGGTTGGGATACTGGGCTTTGATTTTTATTTAGCCTTCTATGACCCAGGGCTAGGGAGTGATCTCCAGATGAATTGAGGGACTAAATAATGGGTGGTAATTATGTCTCAGGGTAAGATCTCCAAATGAAGTGTAGTGTGAGAGTTTCCCCTAGGAATCAAGTTGGAGGGTAGGGATGATCCCAAAGGTCAGGAGGGGTTGTGATTTAGGGTTTTTCCAATCCACGTTCACCCTCCCCAAAAGAGGGGGACACAGTTCCTATTGCATCAGGATCATGAAGTTCAGATGTAACTAAATGACTGAACACAACAACCAGGAAGGTTTTTTTTTTTTTGTTTTTTTTTTTTTCTCATAGTAAAGGGGAAAGAAAAGGAAGTACTAACTTATTGGCTCAGAACAAGTCATTTGATTTCTCTTGACCTTAATTTCCTCATCTATAAAATGAGAGAATTAGACTAAATCTTTAAGGTCCTTTGGAATTGTATGCTGTAGTCCACAGGACTACATGAAGAGTTGGACATGATTGAAACTATTGAACAACTAATTCTTTTATGATTCTAAGTGGCCACCAATCTCTCCTCTCTTCCTATTTCAATTTATTATTTTTCATTTCTTTTCTACATTTTTATATCACTAAATTATTTTCCATATCCCTTGCCCTACTCTCTCACCTTCATTTTCTTTTGAGCAGAAGGAGAGCATGAGTGATGTAGAATAAAAATATGTTTCAATGTCTACCTTGGAGTAGAAGTATTTCTTTTCTATCTTTTTTTTCCTACCTATTTCCACATGCCTCCACTCCATTCCCTGAACCTATACCTATCCTATACCTACTTAACTATACTTTACTTTACTTTGTTGTGCCACAGTTTCCTTTTATTGTTCTGCCTCAGTTTACCTAAATTGTTCTGCCTTACTTCCTTGAATTGTTCTGCTTCAACCCCCCTAGTTGCAACCCTCCTCCTTCTAGTTCTGACTACTCTAGGTTCATAAACTCTAAATGTTTTATCTCAGATGTAGTTTCCCATTCAGAAACTATCATTACCAGTCACACCTAATTTCCAGGCCTTCAGACTATTTCTGGCTACTGTCTTGCACAGTGTTCTTTTACCAATGTTACCTCAATCAGAGGTCTTCTGAGACATCTGGTTACCATTTCGCCGAGTGATGGTTCTCAGGTTTAATAGAGCATCTGAAGACAGCTGAATGCAAGTTCAAAGTCTTTATTCCACATGTTCACATCTTGCCCTAGCTGACCTCCTGCTCACTCCTAGTGAGCTCCTGACTTTGTAAACTCCTAGTAAAAATCCACCTATTTCCTGGTCCCCACAGCCTTATATGGGTTCTATGAGGTCACATTGACACAGCCAATTAGAGAAGGAGATGCCTCCCATTGATGACACGGCTCTCAATGTGACCAGGGCTTCTGCCCACTAGGCAGTCCATGCTGGTCACAGAAAACCACATACAGGGTCTCAGGCTTCAAGGCCTTTGTACATCCTGATTGCACTGTCCGTGCTTCCTCTTCAGACCCTTACACTCGGATAAGGGGGAGATCTTCCATTTCAGATATCCTTGCTCTTAAGTCCTCCTAAATTATCAAGAATTTATGCTCCTCACCCCCAACCTGTCAGAACAGGATTTATGGTCCATTCCTAGAAATTCCTACTTACCAGTGCTCAGTTTATCTTACTTCCCCTCCCTGTCCAGCCCCCTCCCCCCCCCACACACATCTTTTTATCCCCTGATCACTAGAGCCCTATAAAAATCACTGGAATCCCACCATCCATGCTAAATTCTTTGAGATGAAAGTCCAATTCAGCCTTGGGGGCAAAATGGATTCTGCTCTGCCCCCAGACAATCTCTTCCTCTCAGAAATTCGAATAAAATATTAAAAACTCTCTAATCTCTATCTTGCCTCAGTTTCTCCAGCATTTCAACCTGAGGGCTTTTAAACACCAAGACCAAAGCTTTTAAATGCTAGTAAAAGCAACCAATAAAAATTACCTTGAGCATACTTTCCTTACCATTATTGTAGTGGTTCAAGGGGCATGACATTTATTGGTTTGTTAAGCCAAGTATTACTTCTGCTGAATCAAGTAGATTTACTTAGTTTAGTCATTCATTTACAATGACCCCATTAAGAGATTTCCAGGCAATCCCCCCTGCTTTTTTTCAATCTGTCTATTTTGCAAAAGAATCAATGAATAATCCCATTTAAAACAAGAACTTAACTCATTCATTCAGCCATAGCATTTTTGAGGAGGAAGGGACATTTTCTATTATATTACTTAAGGATTACTTCCATTATATTATTCTAACCTACTCATTTTATGGATGAGGGGATTTTTCATGGAAAGAGTTAACATCTACAATTTAAGGAATTTGGGGGAGAGAAATATACATTGAGCTGATTATTTCTTTCTTATAAGACCATTTATTTATTGCTTCTCCTTTCTGGTGCTGGGTTCCGAAAATATTCTGAGTTCTTTCCCTTCCTAAGGCAAAGGAATAGTCATTGTGTCCCAGGGCATTGAAATATAAAGGATACAAAAAGTTAAAGTAATGATTTTAAAAGATTGTCATCTTACCTTTCCCTCTTCTCCAGGATGGCCATATAATAAATAAATTCCTATGCAGCCTAGGCCTGCCTTCTCTCTCCTCAGTTATTACCTAGCAATTGAGTAACTCCAGTAAGACTTAATGCTTTGGAGTCTGATTCCTTACTAAGGAGAATTACCTTGGAAATTCCTTCCTCCCAGATAGAATCTAATAGTCTCCACCCTCTTCAAAATTATTTTGTTGACACATTATTGTAGTTTGCCCTAGACATCCTTTTGTGCTGTTTGCTCAGGGTGCCAAAATTTCTGGGTACAGCTCTCCTAGGTTCTTTTGCTCCTTCATTCTTTACTTTAATCCCCACTTTTTTGTTACCATTTGAAAATACATTAACAATTTCTTTTTGCAGATTATAAGTAATCTCCACTCTACACAAAGATAGTATAGACTGCAATGAAATCAAATAGAAATGGATACCTATAGGGTGCATATTAATACTCTCCCCTATACACATACAAATTAGCATCTATGTTGTATTGTTTTTTATTTATTGTATTGAATATTTCCTAATTATATATAATCTGATAGGTCACAAAGTTTAGGGGGAGCAGGAAGATTGTAAATTACAATTTGACAGCTTTTAAAAGTGCTGGTTTTGTTTGAATCCATATTATATTGTCCCACTCTTAATTCCCAACTCTCTTTGACAAGAAAATTTTGTAAAATATTATTGCTTCCCAAACCTTAAGAATCAGGAAATCAGAGCAACCTTTTGGAGAGTTTGTGTGGATAATTGAATAGAAACATAATTAAGTAATGTGAATCACAAGAAAATGAGAAGGCACAATTATTGTAAAGGATTACTTATTTACTCTCCTTCTTTTCTTCCTTTTCTCTTCATCAATGCCCAATATTATTTTTAAGCTTAGAATGAATATGATTTTCTTTAAGGAGATTAAGGGAGAAGGAAAAAAGTACTTATTAACATGTCTATTGTATGTCAGGTACTGTTCTAAATGCCTTTTACAAATATTATCCTACTTGATCTTCACAACACTTAAAGGCGGATGCTGTTATTGTTCCCATTTTACTGTTAAAGAAACTAAGGCAGATAGAAGTTAAGCAATTTCTCCAAGATCATACAGTAATAATCTGAATCACATTTGAACTCAGGTCTTCCTGACCTGAGTCAGGCACAGAACTCTATCTATGGTGTCACCTAGATACCTCAAGCTCTTTTACAAAATTAAACACTGTACTTGAAACTCAAGCTTAGATTCACTACAGTATATGTTTGTGTTTATGTGTATGCTTGCATGTATATGTGTGTCTTCAACAAACAATTATTAAATACCTATGATGTACTAGTCATGGAGAACATAATTACAAGCCCCAATAAATGGTCATTGTCCTCAAGGACAATGGGGTTGCAAGTAACATGTACAGAGATAGATAAATATAGGGTTATTTAAAAGAAAGTAGCAACAAATGAGAACATTGAGAAAAAATTCCTATAGGAAGTAGCATCTGATTTGAAAAGATAAGAGTGCTAAAAAGCGGAGATGAGGAGAAAATGCATTCAGGACATGGGGAATAAGCTTCTTTAAACATAGTGAGCAATGGTATCTCAATATACAAGAAATATCTAATAGCCCTTTTTTGGGTAGAATATAGAGTACAAGGAAGGTAAGTAATTTGAGACTATAATAGAAAATTATAGTGATCAAGACTGAAAAATAGTATTAGAACTCGTTTCTTTTTCTGAATGACCATATATGGTTTTGAACATACTGTCATGATAAGACCTGGGTCTTTGGAAGATTAGATTGGCAGCTTTGTGTTAGGTGAATTATAGAGTGAAAAGCTAGAAGGAAACCACATATTCTAACTCTGTGTTTGTGTGGGTATATGTAAATGATCTTGCTCAAGTCACTGAAAACTTCCAGTGCTCTAGGCAGTTCTTAAAAGATATAAATTGCAAGCTAGATGTTAACCTATATTATCAGCAATTGCTTGTTTCTTCACCTGGGAGTTCTCTTTTCCAATGAAATCGTAATTCCATTTCCTATTCTGAAGAAACATATAAACACACACACACACACACGCACACACACACATAATATCTCTGTGTTTGTATTTTTTGTGTGTCTTTATGTACATGTATATCAACATATAAGCACAATCTATCTTAGCATATATATATATATACATATATATGTATGTATGTATTTTTTTTTGAGAGATACAGAGAGAATATGGAATAGTAGAATTGACTTTAGGGATTAGAAAGACCTATGTTTAAATCATATCTCTGATAAATACCAGCAGATTGTATAATTCTTAGCCACTAATTTACTACTTCAGGGCCATTAGGCAACACTCTAAAACTGTAAGTTCTATATATAGTTCAAATTTGCATTGTTAAGAAGGTCTACACACATGTATACATGCACATACACACATTAAATGTCTATGTGTATATATATATATATATATATATATATATATATATATATATATATCACTTTGTGCAATGAATAGTTTCTGCACTGTTTGTCTCATCTCTAACATATGTATTCATGCTTCCACATATATACATATACATAAACATATATATATATATATATATATATATATATATATATATACACACACACACACACACACACACACACACACATATATACAGAGGGGAAAAGTCTAAACCAAATATAGTTAAACCAAGAACCAAGGTAAAAAAATCCTCTGTACAATGTTACATTATCTCCTAGAATATGGCATCTTCCCTTTATTTAATAAGAAACCAACAAGGACGGCCCATTTTATTTTTAGACATCTCAAATTCTTTTATTTTTCCCGCATATTAAGCATAAGCATATTCCTCTGCATTTTATACCAGTTGCTCCTACTTTTGTCTGTAGGATAAAAGCAGAATTAATTTAATTCAACTTCTTCTGAAAGCCCTTCAAATATTTTCTCATGGTTATCAAATCCACCCAGTCTGCTTCTCTAAGGTTGTACATTCTAGTTCAATAGGGACTTACATGACACAATATTGAAGCTCATCATCACCCTTGTTGCTTGGATGAGTGTATGAATGATAAAAACCACTTATTAAGTGCTTATTATATGACAAGCACTGTGTTAAATTCTGAGAACATACCTACAAATAATATGACCCTTGTTCTCTAGAAATTTATAAATACTTTTAGGGAAAGCTGGTAAACAGGAATTGGACAATAATGTGGAAGGCATGGATACACAGATCAGGATGGCTTAGAGATGTCTATGTAGTAGCATATTGGACCTGGGCACCAGACAATATAAGACATGAACTCTCCAGTCAAACTTAGGATCCCAGGAGGTGAGTTCAATTTTAGTATAAGAAAAAGGACCCCTAACTTGTCACTGCCCTTTCTAACATATGATTTTCTTTGAAACATAGCACTCCAGATTTGATATCTCCAAGGGAAGGGAACAATAAATTGATTCTATTTTATATACATACACATGCACATGTACATGTGTTGATATTTTTATGTGAATATGAGTAGAGAAGGGAAATTATCTAGTACTCAAATTATTTTTTCCTATTTTGTGACATTTTTAGGTTGAATTCTGCTCCTAGGGCACTTCCCAAGGTTCTTGTACCGTTGTGGTCCTTGGCTTTGAGCACAGGAGCCCCTTGTGTTTGATATCTTATTTACAATAGGGGTTAGCTTTACCTGTTCTCTCCAGGCCAGGGCCTAATTTTCTGGACTAGCAATTTGCCTTCTGTGCAGGGATTGGAAGCTGACCCACTGATCTATTCTGCTACTGAGCCAGGACCAAGTGTCTCAGCTGCTTATCTGCTGTGATTAAGAACTTCTCCCTACCTTTCCTGGACGCCATCTCAGTTGTTGCTGAACACCCTTGCAAAGAGGTGCCATTCTGTCAGACTCTGTTCAGAGGCTTTGTTTTATGTGTTTTGGGAAGGAAATTGGAAAGTTTGAGCAGCTTCCTAGCCTCGCTCTGCCATCTTGACTCCATTTCTAGAACTTCCTATGCTTTTCCTAGTATTGAAATTGCTATTTAATTTGTGTAATTATTACCTTCGTGGGTACTTATTGAAAAAGACCATGACAAAAGCAGGGAGTAATATTTGTTTTGTTTTGTTGTTGTTCAGTAAGTCTGATTCTTTGTTAACTTGGTTAGGGTTTTCTCATCAAAAATACTGGAGATACAGGTGAGGAAATTGAGGCAAACAGAGTTAACTAACTTGCCTAAAACCACAGGTAGTGTTTGAGGCTGGATTTGAAATCAAGTTGTTCTGACTCCAGGCATGGAGCTCTTATCCACTGTTCCACCTAGTTGCCCAACAAGTAATGCTTTGCTCATGCTTTGATAAGGTAAAAAGGGTACAGGGATAAGTAACAAAGAAAAATACAGAGACAAATGGCATAGGGGTTCAGAGGCAGATGGTATGAGATGCAAATGAGATGGTGGAGGAAGGCAGGGGTGGGGAAGAGAGTGGGGTGGGAGAATGGATTTGAGTTGGGAGCATTCATTCCACAGCATAATCCCAGATGAAGAGGGATTGCTGGGGGCAGTGGCTGGAGGCTGCTGCTGATAGGCAGGTGTTTGGGATTTCATTTTTCATATGAAAAATATTTTGGTGGAGGATAGATTATAATGTTTATATTTTCCATCTTGGAGTTATTTCATTAATTTAGTTAAATCATCTCAAAGTTAACAACATTTGATGTTCTATTGATCTCAATGTAAATGTTTGGATCCTACCTGAAACTTATAGTTCATAGCAGTTAGCAGGACCAAAAAATTGTTATGGCAAATGCCTAGTTAGCTTCCTTTGATTTATCACATGATCTCAGGATATGATTTTAACTTAATTTATGTACAGTTTTCAAGTAACCATTATGCCCCTTTGATCCATGAGTTAGTCTGTAAATGACTTCTAAGTTCCCCTTTGCACTCTCATTTCTTATTTATTGTTACTTTATGCTGGTTATTTAAAAACTTATTTACTATATTAACAAAAAATTGGGGTACAGGAGGAAGTTGTCAGGGGGACCTGAACAAGATAGAATTTTAATACTATGTTGAATAAGATATCTTGTAAAGTCAGAGTAGTAGTTAGATTGAAGGATTCTTATTATTATTTAAGGAAAACAAGAGTTGAAATTTTTAAAAATGTAGACAGGAGGGATTTGAATGATAAAACATGCCTGTATTGTCATTGAAATATAAACCAAATATGAAGTATCATTCTTTTAGAATACATCTTTCCTGACAACTTTACCTTTAAGAATACTGAAATATATCCTCAGGAGGAAAGATTTTAATCTAGTTCTCGTTTATCAGGTTTTTTTTTTTTTTCTTCTTCTTTTATACATGATTTTTAGAGAAGGTTTATTTTAGAAATATAGAAGGTTCTTTCAAGACAAGTTATTTATGAGTAAGAATGTAATAAAATCACCTAGTCTGAGTATTAGCATTTGTCACTCAATCTTTTGGAGAGAATGAGAGTTCAGTTTGTTTTCATTTTTCCTTTGGACAATCCTATTTGGGTATTTCCTGTAATCAAAGCAGTTAATGTATGTAAAGAACCTTATAAGCCTTAAAGAAAATTTCAGTGTGAATTGTTATCATGATCACGATCACAATCCATTTACCATCATCTATTCTCATCTTTTATGATGTAATTTGGGATTAATTAATTTAGAGGTAGAGCAGAGCCTATTCATTTTAGAGATAGACAGGTGGCAGTGGTCTATTCTAATAGATTTGGAGTCAGAAAGGCCTACTAAGCTAGGATTTACTAGCTATGTAATCTTGATCAAGTCATTTCATATCTTTCTGTCTCAGTTTTCTTATCTATAAAATGGGGATAGTAATGGTCCCAACTTCCTAAGGATTCCTATGTGGATAAAATGAATGAATATTTATAGAGGTTAGTACCTGGCACATAGCTTGTGCTTATTTATCTATTATTTTTAATAATAGATTGGGATTTTTTTATTATTTATATTCTATCTATCCATCTATCTGTAAGTAGTCCTGATAGAAGTTGCTATCCTGCTATTATGCCTTTACATTTAACGTCCTGTAGAATATAGTATAATTATTAGATGGAGCCATTATTATACATCTCCATAAGTAATTTAAACTTGTTCTCCTAATTCCCTTTGTTCATTCTTTGATTATGTACTCTATAGTGTACAATACAGCGAATACACCTTTGAAAACACACTCTAACCTGAATGAGCCTATAGGAGGGCAAAAGCTACTCAGAGAAGTAAGCATAATTGGAGGCACAGAGATACTGAGTCTTTCAGTACTTTAATTTGTAAAGTAGGAAATCCAAGAATTGAACCCAGATATTCCTCCACCTGGTAGCTTAATCTGCTATCCTGCTTCTGAGCAAAGGATTAAACATCTAGAGTACAGAACAGTCCGTTTCAGTTTGCTTTCCTGTCTCTAACTCCAAGTTCCCTGGATCTCCCCGCCTGTGTCAGCCCGGCCTAAATAGAGTTGCCAAGATTCACTAGCAGGGACAGATTGATAAAACTTCTTGGGAGATGGGCAGGAGAGGAAAGGAGTGGTAAGGAGGTATGAGTGGGACAACAGGCAGAATGGCTTGTCTCTTTGCTTCCTGCCCATATGTTCTCTCACCTCGCCTCTTTTTACTCTTTCCTCCTCCCCACTCTTCTCCATCAAAACTTGAACAGTCAAGAAACTGGCCTGATAATTTATTCAAGCTGTTTGTTGAAAAAAGCTTAAGTTGTTAACATTTCTGGGGGTATTTGCATTTTAATAGAATGTCTTGGAAACTGAATAGTCTTCTAGATATGAAGTCTAGTTTGAGAAAAATTGGGAGTTAGGAAAGGGCCTTGCTGTTACCTTTTATATCATGATGAATAAATACTCCACAGCTTTGATTCCATTCAATTCATTTCATTTTGATTCAACAAATATTTATTAAGTGTATGCTATCTGCAAAGTACTATAGTATGTCTGTGGATATAAGAATGAAACACAAAACAAAACCATACATAAGGTATACATAGGAACTATACTATACATAAAGAACTTACTTCCCACTAGACAATATAATCTGCAAAACAGATAAATGGAACATAATTTATGATTCAGGAGGGCAGTAGCTATTAGGTGGTATAAGGGCAAGTCTCATGAAGGTGTGACTTTAAAGAGAGAGAGAGATTTTAAGGGCAATAAAATGGCATTTTGGATAGAGCACTCAGCCTGGAATAAGGAAGACTCATCCTCCTGCATTCAAATCAGGCCTCAAACACTTGCTAGCTATGTTATCCTAGGCAAGTTATTTGATCTTGTTTCCCTCAATTTCCTTTTCTGTAAAATGAGGTATAGTAGGAAATGGCAGATGATTCCAGTATTTTTGCCAAGAAAACCGCAAATGGGGTCATGAAAAGTAACACATGACTAAAATGGCTGAACATCACCATCACCACAAGTGATCTTAAGGTGATAATGAAAAGTGATAGGGAGAAAATTTCAGATTAGAAATAATCTGTGGGATAAGGAACCAGATCTGAAGATGGAATGATCCAAATAGGGAAGAGTAAATGGCAAGTTTAAAGTAGAGAGTATAAAAGAGAATAACAAACTTAGGTAGTTGTTAATGTGTGGAGTGCTTTAAATTCCAGGCTGAGAATTTTGTTGTGATACTAAAAGCAATGAAGACTTGAAAATTCTTGAATGAGGAGAGGAGTGTTGTATGAATGTTAATTTGTCAGTTTGATGGAAAAAAAAAAAAGAGTAAGGTCAAGGAAAGCAAAGAGAAGTTTACTAAAATAGTCCAAGAAAGATGTAATGAGTATCTACATTAGAGAAGAATTCCAGAGTTTTAGGTCATAAAGGTGGAATAATTATGTGATAATGGACAAATCAAGGATATATCCATATGTGGTTAAGGAAGAATGAAAATGGAGGTCATGAGAATTGAGAAATTTGTTGAACTTAGGGACCAAGGTGTTCAAGAGTTATACATAAGTCCCTTAGTATAAGAGAATGGGTTGGTGTACAGATGAGAACTGTGCATGAGGTACTATAGAAAAAATCAGAGATATTCTCCTGGGGTCTATAAATAACTGTTAGTAGGATATGGACCAGGTACAAATTAACCTCAAAGGAAGAGAAGAAGCTAAGTGATATTAATGATGTGAGAGTGTTATATTGAGAGAAAGTGTTAAGGAATGTGCCCAGTCCTCTTCACAGGACTTTGGGAAGTATGAGAGGAGCATCTAGAACTTTGAGGGTTACACAGAGGTACCACTTGCTGGTTTAGCAAGGAGTTAGGTACAAGCATTGATACTTCAAATGACAAGTTTAAAATATACTCGTGGGATCTAGAGCTGGAAACAATACAAAAATAATCTACTTCATTTTACTCATTTTATAGATAAAATAAGACCCAGGAATTTGAAGAGACTTGCCCAAGATCACCGAGCTAGCAGAACTAAGATTCTAATGCAGAATACCTAACTCCAAATCCAGTATTTTCCCATTATTCCACACTACCTTTTACTAGAAAGAGTTAATGCAACTCTCTGAAAGGAGTGCTTTCTGTTCTGCTCTGGTGACATTAGACTCAAGATTATTTGTTCAATCTCTGGCTTTGGTGACATGGGTTGAAATAATCCAACCATTCAGAATATTAAAAGCTAATTCTTTAATAAGATAGAGCTATGATCTGGAAGCTAAATAGAATGATTTCTTTGGTGGTATGCTCAGCTTTGTCTGAGTCAGCCCACTTGAAAATGTTAATTAGCACCAAATAAAGAACAATGGAAAATGTCTGCCTTCTTCCTTAGAGACCAAGATTTGGGACAAGTCATTTTGCACGTGAGTGGAATGTGGATCTGGCCAAGAGATTTAAATATCTGATTTTAATAGGTTTCATCCCCCTGGGAGCAACATTTTTGATTATCTATGACCTATACCAATTATCGTGATTCTCCCCACAGGCCCACCATAATTTTAATAACTAATCAAACTAAGCCTAGGGGTTTCTGTAAAATGCCAAATATGTACACATGCTTTTGCTAGTTACAGAACTGGTACTTGCTACCTGACCTTTTTACAATTTCTTAGACTGCTTATTCATACCCTAGCCACATATTTGACTTCTTTGTGTAGAATTGGCCCTTATTGATCCCAAGCTGGTAGCTGTTTGGGCTGTTGAATGACCTTCTATGGACATTTGGGGAGCCCTGGATATCATGAGAAGAATTCAAGATTAGCCTGAGTTGAAAATTTAATGATGTAAAAGCCAAGTGATAAAGACTCTTTCTGAAGATTTACATAGCAGATAGTTGATGACATTCTTTATATTGGGGAATGTCAGGGATAAAATAGGAGAGAGGGCTTACTAGGCAAGTAAGATTAACCTGAAGAAGAGGCTGTGTTTCAAGAAATTGACCCTGCAGATTTCAGCTTACTTTAAGGTTCCATCTTTGTACTTACTCTTGTCATCTCAGTTCTTTATCTCAATGCCACATTAAGCTTTCCATTTTTTTAAACTCCAACCAGGTAACCTAATTTTTATTCTTAATTGTTCTGTCTGCTTGGTCTTGCCTTCTGTCTTTTTGATTCTAGACTGTGCCTTGACCCCAATTAACGCTAAAGGAAGGCCTAGGTCCCTTCGCTTGATAGTGAGCTTAGACTTATTGAATGGGAATTATGGACTACTCACTTCTGAAAGGTGAAAAGGCAGCCAGCTTTTCCCTCTGAAGCTTAGATACAGAGTGGCTAAACCATTAGGAAAGGGAGCACAGGGCAGGGAAGTAAAAAAAAAAAAAAAATGGGAAAGGAAAAGAGGGAAGGGGAGGAAGGGAGAAAAAGAGAAAGTAGAGGAAACTTGATTAATGTGTTCAATTCCCTCTCTCACTCAGATCTATATTCTGTGTTACTATATTTCTATATTAATAACTTCTCTGTGACTCTTAAGAGTTCTGTTTTTGAATATCAAATTTTCATGGGGATTTTGAGTGGTCAAGGGAAACATCAGGGAGGAAGTGAAACTCAGCCAGGGATAAATAGAATTTGATGGGAAGCCCAAATTGGCAAAGCAAAGATCTTTATAAAAAATATCCTGAGGGCCAGCTAAGTAGTACAGTAGAGAGAGCACCAACCCTGAATTCAGGAGGATCTAAGTTCAAATTTGATCTCAGACACTTGACACTTCCTACTTGTGTGACCCTAGGCAAGTCACTTAACCCCAATTGCATCAGCCAAAAAAATAAAATAAATAAAATTAAAAATACCCTGAGCCAAGACTGAGCTACTGGCATTGTAAGGATATGGGATGTCATCTTGGTTGGAGCAGAAGGGTCCATGTGTATCCCCTCAACAATCATCATCTGTAACAAATCACTGGAGCTAAAAGATTCTCAAAGTCTCAGTCCTTTCTATAAATTTTCTATGTAGATTGCCCAAGCAATGGCACCTAGCAATAGTCTCTTTGCCTTTTAAATATGACACAATTGAGTTGAATGTCATGGTAGCTATCTAAATCCAAAGTGCAAGCAGTTAATGCATGGAGGGGATGGGGGGAAGGAGGGGAAGAATTGGAACAAAAGGTTTTGCAATTGTCAATGCTGTAAAATTACCCATGCATATAACTCGTAAGCAGTAATAAACAAACAAACAAACAAACAAACAAACAAACAAACAAATAAATGAATGAATAAATGACATGGAACAAACTCCCAGATATTGTAATCCCAGAGAAACTAAGGCAAGATGGAGATTAGAGAGTTTTTAATATTTTATTTGAGAGGGAGAGATTGTGCTGAGGGCAAAACAGGATCCATGTTGCCCCCATGGCTGAATAAGTATCAAAGTATAGTTCACTGAATGTGAGATTTCTGAGATTCTTTATAGGATTTTAGTGATAAAGAAGAACAATGACAGAAGTGTCACTCCCCAGGCAGAGTGAGCTCTGGTCATTCTGATAAATTGGGAAGGTCTGGAGTCATGATGTCTAGGATAGAAGATCTTTCTCCTTATCTAGATTAAACATTGGCAATTTATAACCTTAGAGTAGCCAGCCCTAAGTTATATCAGTTCTAATGATCAGGAAAGGGAGATGTTGCAACCAGGGGGACTAAGGCAGAACAATTAAGGGAAATTGAGGTAGAACAATCAAAGGAAGGCATGGCATAACAATATGTACATTTTTTTCATGATTACAGTTATTTTTCTTCCTTTAGATAAATGTGATGTCTTTACTTCCTCAATGTTTTCTAACACTTTTTTTTTTTCCTCTTCGACTCTTCTATGCCTCATTTTCCTGATATGTAATTGGACTGGGTTGAATTAAAAAATAACATCCAATTACAATATTCCATGATTCTAGAATTATAGATCAATTAATACAGTTAACTTGGACCATGTGAAAATACTTTGAAAAGTTCATATATTATGGGAAAAGATAACCTTGTGCTACCCCCACCCAAGAGTTTTGTGAGCTAAAGGAAATGGTGGATATGAAAATGCTTTGAAAACTTCCCAAGGATAAAGAAGTAGTCATTCTCTATCTGGTCTCAGACACTTAACACTTCCTAGCTGTGTGACTCTGGGCAAGTCACTTAACCCCAGCCTCAAAAAAAAAAAAAAAAAAAAAAAAAGAAGTAGTCATTCTTGACATTCACCAGAAACTGATTTTGACAAATGAAATTATTTCTTTCAAAGGACCAGATAACTATATTTTCTAATGGAATATAAGCCTGAAATAGTGCATAGAGTACTGAAATTAGACTCAGAAAGGCATGCATTTGAATATGTAGATATGCACAAGATCCTGGGCAAATCACATAGCTTCAGCCTCATTTTCCAGATCTATAAAAGGGAGATATTAATAGCATCCAATTCACAGAGTTGTCAGTTTTTTTGTTGTTGTTCAATCATTTCAGTTATGTGTGACTCTTTGTGATCCCATTTGGGATTTTTGGGGGCAAACATACTGAAGTGTGTGCCATTTCTTTCTCCAGCTTATTTTATGAATGAAGAAACTTAGACAAACATAGTTAAGTGATATGCCCATGGCCACATGATAAGTAAGTGTCTGAAGACACAATTGAACTCAAGAAGATGAGTCTTCATGGCTTGAGACCTGGCACTTTATCCACTGTTCCATCTAGCTACCTTTGATGTAAGAATCAGAGGCAATTAATGCAAAATGCTTTATACAAATCCTAAACTGACAAAAATGTAAGTCATTATTATTTTTCAAACATTTTTTAATGTGTAGAAACAATCTAAGTTTACTTTTTAAAGTGACTTTTTGTTTACATTAATCATCAAAGATCACATAGCCTGGAGAGACAAATATGCCATTAATGATGAATTTCAGCAAACCTTTATATTGCTTTGTTTTAATGACATATTGCTAAAAAAAATTTGAATATCTCCTGGACTCTTATTTCTGATCTGCAAGACTATGACATGAAGTAGAGACCTTGTACAATTTGTCTAATGAATGAACAAGTCAAAATAGTATTCTGAATCCCAACAATAAAAGAAATGGGCCCAAACATAAACTTCCACCTTCACCCCTATTCTTCTCTAAGATCTTGGATCTTTTTTGTAGCATTTTATTTAATTATTTTTAGAAGTTTATGTGGGTGGGATAATTGTACTTAATAGACTTTAAGCTCCAAAAGAATACAATCACTTAAATGTTAGTTTTGTATTTCCCTTAGGGGCCCAGAACACTGTTCTGAATATATGAAGTGCTCAATAATAGTTATTGAATGAATAAATAGCACAAGGAATACAATCATCCCAGATCTCTGCTTCAGTTACTCATCCTAATTCCTCCCTGAAATAAACCAAGTCAAAAAAATTTTTTTAGAGAGTCAGTGTCACAGGAGCAAGGGCCAGAGGAATTACTTGTGTGTATTATATATAACTTGCTGCAGAAAAGAAATAATAACCAGATAAATAAAATACAGGTAATTTAGACAGTGTTTTCTTCTTTAAAAAACAAAACAAAACAAAACAAAAAACTTCTCATCCTTTTTTTTAAATATAATCTTCATTTCTTATTATAATCATATTGTTCTCTGACATAGAGTCATTCCTCATAACAAAAAACAAAGAGGAAAATTAATACTTCAGTGAAATTAGCTACCAAACCACAAGACAATATATGTCATCAATATACAAATACACAGTATATGTCAAATATATGTATATATACAAAATATATTGGAGTTTGAGATCACTATAAAGGGGTCTTTCAAAAGAATTCTCAGGCTTAAACCATCTCCAAATCAAGAGATAAAGATTTTATTATACTGTTGTCAGTGGGCTATGTTCCAATGGAGTTTAGCAGTTAACAAGGGGAAAGGATCAGGCTGTTTCTTAGTGGAACTCCCCATTAATAAGGAGAAAGATGTTATAACAAGGGGGAAGAGGCCATAAGGTAGGCTAAGTTCCTAATGAAACAGCTATACCATAAGAAGGGCAGAGTTCCTAAAGAACTCATGATATTAAGTAAGTTAAGTTCCTAAAAGGACTTGGAGAAGAAGTAGGGTACTCCTAGGTTCTTTTATAGGAGAAAAATAACCTCAGGGGTTGATATCTATAGCTTAGCCCTCTGATTGCTTATAGTAACTGTGGGGCCATATTCAGTAAGGTCCTACTGCAACAAAGGATCACTTAAAGACAAAAAAGCAAACTTGAGGATGAGACAATCCTGTAATTGCCTCTCTCAGATTGCCTCCGAAGAGAGTAGCTTGGTCTCCTGATTGCAATAAATTCAAGAAAGACCCACTTCAACAAAGGCCCCTCCCTGTGGCCCCTCTAGACACTAAGTAGCTATCAGGAATATGGCATTTTTCTGGAGGTCTTATTCACCTCATCATCCCCAGGGCCAAACTTATCATTATAATAATTCAGCATTCAGCTTCTTTTTGTTGTTCCCTTTGATATTTTTCTAGTCACTGCATAGATCATTTTCTTGGTTCTCTTCTGCATCTTTGACTTCTTTATATTCATTTTCTTTTTCTTCAGGAGCTATAATATTTTATTATATTAGTGTACCACTCTTTATCTAATCATTTCCTATTGATGGGCCTCTTCTTTGATTCCAGTTGTTTTTTTTTTTTGTTTTTGTTTTTTTTTTTCCAGCACAACAAAGTGTTACTATATCATGAGATATATGGAATCTTTCTGTCTTTGGCTTCCCAGGGGTATATCTCAGGTATAGAGATCACATGAATATGGACATTTTAATCTAATAGAACTCCTAATTGCTTTCCAGAATAGTTGGATTAAATCACAGATCCATCAAGAGTGTAATAGTATATCTGTCTTTCTAAGTCCCTTCATCATTAACTTTTACCATTCTTGTCCATTGTCTTAATGCAAATGAGTAAAGTTCAGGATTCCAAAGTATATATAAGAAAGCATTGAAAACAAAAAGACAAAACATGAAAGTTGTCAGAGAGAAAGTAAAGCAACAAGCTTTATTGTTAAAAAATAAAATAAGAAAGTTCCATTGGGGAAATGGATACAGGTGAGATTTGCTAAAACTTCAGGTAAGATTGGTGAGGCAAGTTGATTCCACTTTGTATCTGCTGCTTTACTTGGTTTCTACTCCTCAGATCATGATGCCCCAAGTGGGATTAAACTTCTCTTCCAATCATATCTCTATGCTGCTGAGTATAGCCTGAATTAACACCACTTCCTTCAGCCTCCTCTCCTCTATATTTGAAGTGCTGGAGTACCAAATTCCTCCTAATATCTTCCTTTTCAGAAGGAAGATCTGAATTCACTCAACTTTGCATCTGCCTCCCTTTCTGGTTTCAACTATGTAGAACAATATGCCCCAACACAGAGAACCTTTTACTGTCCTGTCTTCCCCTTACCTTTTCTTGTTTCTTTTTGTGTGTTGTCTCTTCATTTGGATTATAAACTCCTCAAGGGCAGGGACTGTCTTTTTATTAATTGCATCCTTAGCAGTTATCTTGGTGCCTGGCATGTAGTGGATGATTAATTAATGTTTATTAAATTGGATTGTATTGATGGTTAGTTTTTTAGGGGATTTTTATCTGGATCAACCAAGGTCAGACATTGGGAAGAGGAAATGGGAAACCTATATTTATTAACTTTTGGAAATAAGAATTGATATTTAAAATCCTCCAGGCTTCTGACTCTTATTGAAGCCCTTGATTTGACAGAACAACTCAAGGGATTTGACTTCCTCAGTAACTTCTTCATTCTGAGAGGTAGGTAACCTACTGAAGTCCCCCATCAGTCATATGTCAAGTTATTAAGTATAAGGTGAAACTTGGAGTTATTTTGATTTTCATTTCCTTTATTATTAGTGAACAATTAATAGTTTGCAATTATTCTAAAAACTGCTTGTTCATATTCTTGGACCTATTTCTTGGGTAATGACTATTTATGTTTGAATTAGTTTCTTTTATATATTGGATATCAAACTGTTATGAAGCTATTAAACCATCTGGATTTGGACTTACTAAAGATGGCACTGCTAACAGTGTCAATTTATGACTACCACTGAACTGCTAATTCGGTGTGTGTAAAAGGTTGTTCTTTTGTTTGTAGTGGTGACTACTCTTTACTATATCTCTAGCTGTTTAGATTTCTGCCTTTCCTTCAGACTGCTATGTCAGTCCAGATGGAGGAAACCCATTTCTCATTGCTTGGTTTCCAGCAATCAAGTCCCCAGGGTACTGCTGCATTTGAAGTTATAGTCCTGCAATATGTATCACTGGGCTACTGTTTCTGTCTACCTAGCTTATGATCTCTTCATTTCAGCTCTGAAGATATTGGCTCTCTGTATGATTGTGAGAAAATAAATATTCTTTTGCTTTTGATGAGTATTTTCTTTTATTCTTATAGCATACATACATTTTGCTATGGTAAAATTATAGAGACTATATTGGGTTGGGGCCAATTTCCAAGAGAGGAAAAGGAGAGAAAACTGAGGCATGAATCTTCAAAGGGAAACTGATTAAAGGGGTAGAACTGGACATTTGAGCCTAGAAGGACTTGAATATTCATTGATTTCAAATAAATCAGTCACCTTTGATCTGCAAATGAGCTGTGAGATGGAATGTATCTTATCAGGCAGAAAAAAGGAAATTAGATGGAAGCAACAAGGGCCATTTTAAAAAAATAAATAGAAGAAACAGATTGGTTATTAGAGGAATCTGATGCAGACAAGCTCCAAGGAAAATGGCACCCACTCTGTGTTCAAGACCCAGTTATTAATACAGAATCATAGGTAAATTAACCTGAACTTTACCTAAATATGGAATTGGACATGATAATCAGTGGGGGAAAAATATCTTAAGAAAATTGATTTTATGGTATTGGTAAAAATTTCCAAGGATTGAAGTGTTATGACTGTCCAGAAAGAACACTGGAATCCTCTGGAAGGTTGATGTAGAGCATGCTGAAACTCAGGAAATAAAACTTGGAGGCAAACTAGAAAAATGTCTTCCTTATCCAGGGGTCTAGAAAGTAGGGATCAAGGATACATAGTGACCAGGTCTACTACAAAACATAAGAGAAACAGCAATCCAAAAAAACTTCCTGGGATTTTATTCCTTGAGATATGAAGCTTAGAAAAAAATACATTTTAAAAGAGGCAGCTAGATATCACAGGGCATAGAATGCTAGGCCTAGAATTAGAAAGACCTGTATTTAAATATGGCTTCAAATCTTAGGTAAATTACTTTACTTTTGTTTGCCTCAATTTTCTTAATTGTAAAATGTGAATAATATTAGTATCTACTTCACAGCGTTATCGTGAGGATCAAATGAGACAAAAAATAATAAATTGCTTAGCTCAGTGCCTGGCACACAAAAAAAACATTACATATAATTACTATTGTTATTATCTTCCCAGACCCAGCAGTGATACCAATTCAAATCACCCTCAGTCTAGGAGCCTTAATAGTATCAGGAGCATGTGGATAAATGTTTAATAACTGAGAAGAAAGAAAGAATAAAAGAGAGAGAAAGAAAGAAAAAAGAAAGAAAGAAAAGGGAAGAAGAAAGGAAAGGGAACAGGAAAGGAAAGGAAAGAAAGAAAGAGAATGAGAAAAAGAAAAAGAGGAAAGAAGGAAAGAAGAAAGAAGGCAGGGAGGGAAGGAAGGAGGAAAAGGGAAAGACAGGAAAGAAGAAAGAAAGAATAAAGAAAAGAAGGAAGGAAGAAAGGAAGGAAAGAAAGAAAGAAATGGTTTTAAGTTTAATCTGCATTAACATTATCTCCATTGCTTTTTAAAGTCTATAAATTAATAAAACAATAAATCATGTTTGATTTTCAGTGTTAATCAATTACCAAGATGTAAATGGTCACACTGAAAATTTTACTTTTTGCTCTATTTATCAAATATGCTGTTTCAGCATATACCTGTCTAATATCCAACCCAGATAGCTTTAAGGTTTAAAACAGGAATGAGAATATGAGTTTCCTCTAAGCTGTCACAGCTCTACCCTCTATACATGGACACATCCCAGAGAATTGAAAATAACTCAAAAAGTACCTTCAAGAGGGCAATTAGGTGATACAGTAGATGGAGCACCAGCCCTGAAATTAGGAGGACCTGAGTTCAAATGTGACCTCAGCTGGCCTAGCTGTGTGACCCTGGGCAAGTCACTTAACTCCAATTTGCCTCAGGGAAAAAAAAAAAAAAAAGAAAAGAAAGTACCTTCAAGTGCACAGCTGTGACAGATTATCACCACTGTATATCCCGGATAATCCTAAGGTGTCCAACCTGAGGTTAATGTCACTGCTGGGTCTAGTAAGATAATATTAGTTAACAACAATAACAACAACAAATACATCTGTATAGCACTCAAGTATTAGGTATTAGGCCCTATATGAAGTGTTTTTCGTTGTTTCATTTGATCCTCACAATAACCCTCACAATAAGCTTAGCTTAATCCATCTATGGTTCTATATCAATACCATGTCAATATAGTACTTTTGGGGCATTCAATCTCACCTGGTCTGATCTATTGCACAAGTTTTTCTTGAGGAAATACTAATTGGCTCAGGAAAAATAAAAACAAACAAACAAACAAAAAAAAGATTCACATAAGAAGAAGCTCCCAAGAATATATCATCATTATTATTTTGCAGCAAAGGGGTCCTACCTACTTCCTTGCTTCTTCTTATAACAATATAAAATTATGTTCTGAATACTATGATATGGGCCATTTTCCAAGATACCAGCAATGTATTGTTCTCTCTGCTTTGCTGTATTGGCTGCTACTAACACAAGTATGGCAGAGAGCTGGTCTACTCTTCAGTGCTATTGATGCAACTTTCTTTTTTTTTTTTTTTTTTTTTTTTTTTTTTTTTTTTTTTTTTTTTTTTTTTTTAAATTTTTTATTTTATTTTATAATTATAACATTTTTTGACAGTACATATGCATGGGTAATTTTTTACAACATTATCCCTTGCACTTACTTCTATTCAGATTTTTTCCCTTCCTCCCCCAACCCCCTCCCCCTGATGGCAAGCAGTCTTATATATGTTAAATATATTACAGTATAATTTAGATACAATATATGTGTGTAGAACCGAATTTTTTGTTGCACAGGAAGAATTGGATTCAGAAGGTAAAAATAACAGTTTACATTCATTTCTCAGTCCTTTTCTGGATGTAGCTGGTTCTGTCCATATTGATGCAACTTTCAACCCCTAACAGTTTTTTATACTGTGCTCAAAATCTAAGCTAGTTATCAAACTGTCTAGAAGATTTTAGTTATTTTAGCATGATGTTGTGCTTTGAAAAGAAATTCAGAAAGAAGGCCAGATCAGCCTTCTGATAGTTTTGAAGGAGATAGGTTGAGCTTGCTAAATGCTTCAGAAGAAAATCAAATTATACATAACAGAGAACTGAAGTTTTATATAAAATCTTTTTTCTTTTCTATTAAGTATTTGCAAGTGTCCATTCTACTGGGCATAAGTTCAAAACAAAAAATAAAGTAAATTTTAAAATGACTGTTCTCTATAGTCATGTCAAATTGAAAGCATTGGTTAAGTACCTGCTATGTGCCAGACACTATGCTAACTCCTTAGAACAAAACGAAGCATAAAGTCAGTCCGTGTTCTTAAGGAACTTATAGGTTAATGGTGAGAAAAAAAATTCAAAGAGAAACTGGGCATCAAGGAACAGAGATGGAGTTAGCTGGTGGCAGGGAGGGTGTTATAGAGAGGAGAGTTTGGAGTTTAGCCTGGAGAGGAATGATGGCATGGGTGGTCTTTAAAAGGGAGGTGCTGAGAAGAATCAGAGCAAGGAGACTCTGGGGTGGAGGCTTACTTCCAATCTATGAAGTCTTGAGCCCTGACTGAGTTTCCAGGGTGGAGCTTTCTGGGACTTTGTTAAGAATATCTGGGAGGAGTGGCCTGGACAACAACTGGAGAAGAATATATTATTAATCTTACTTTTAAGTTTTCTAGTGAAGTTTTCTCTTAAAAAAAAAAAATCTAATGTTAGAATTAAGGGGAAAAAGCAAATTGATTATACTGGACCAATACCAGCTGAGATAGAGATCCTCCCTTGCTTATTTCTTCCTATGAGGGACTTTTCCTCTGAATATCACCCTCTTCTTTATCCTTCATACCTTTCTATGTTATTAGATCAACAGCTTAATCATCACTGTATTCTAGGGAAATACATAAACACATAACACACAGAATCACCTTGGAGAAAATTATAACGGGAAACAGGCAGAATTCATCAAAGAGAACCTAAGAAAATAAGAAGGAAACTTCATTGTCTTCAAATAAGTCAACTGTCTTTGCTCTTCAAAAGAGCTGAGAATTACCTCCTCAGAATTAAAATAAAAAAAAATGTATGGAAACCAACAAGGGTCATAGACTATGAAGAAGAAATGGAAGACATTGATGTTTAGAGAGAATGAATATGATTCATATAGGGAGCAATATTTTAGAAGTCATTTTTGTTCTGGAGGCAGCTTTTTCATAGCTTTCTGACTTTTTTTTTTTTTCATATTACCTCATAATTGATTATTTGGAAATGATATTAATGAAAGACCTGGGATTTAGATATGACCAGGGGCAAGTCCAAGTATCCCTAAAAATTAATTTAGATTATTATTGGCTTCTCTGAAGAGTTATAACTTTTTCTAATGCTTGTTATTAGTTTGCTACCAGTTGCTCAAAGGACACATTAGGTTTCTTAATTCTTAGTTTATCACCTTTTAAAAAAAAGTCAGTGATAGTGTTTCTTAGGTGGTAGAATTCAGATTACCTTTTATAGCTCTGAACTCTCAATAAGAATCTCCAGCCATGTACTAGGTGCTAGCTATAACATTAATGAGTGACTATTAAATCAGTCATGAATTCTGGCAATTTGGGAGATTATACACATACATTTATATATACATGTATATATAGGTGTATGTATATGTGTATATGTATACACACTTATATACACATGGGTATATTATATACACAAATATAATAGCATATAATTATGTAACAAATGTATATACCTATTGTATGCACAGTACATATAATGTAAATATATGTGTATGTTTGTGTGTGAATATGAACATATCCATACACATATGCACATATAAAATATGTGTATATATATTATATATATATAATATTCCTATTCATATTGACCACAAGAAACATAAAAGAGTTCACTGTATCCTTTCTTTCTCATGAAACTTATTTGTTGGTATTTTTGTAATATTCCTAAGCTCTGTAAGAAGCCTTGCCCTGAAGTTCTCCCACCCATAGGTAATGGCCAGCAACTAGCTTTTCTCTTAGTTCATTAGGACAGGCCTCACTGAGCAGGCCATCCACTCTAAGAAAATAGCCAACATAACTCGATGCTCAGGATTTTTTTGTGTAATACAAATAGAGCAATCATGAACTGGGCCATCTGAATCTTGACCAATCATTATACCCTAAATATAGATTGTGAAGTGAAAGCTGCTGATTACATGTCAGAAAAAGGGATTTTTTTTTTTTTTTTTAGTTTAATGTTGAAGGCTCAAGCCATAAGCTGTCCTAATTAAGCCCCAATAAACCCCATATGTATGCTGGTACTTATATCTATATGTTGACAGAATGAAGTAATGATTCTTTCATAAAATTACTAGATAAGGAATTGTTTTGGGTTTGGGAATGAATAGCAGGGAAGAAAACCCAGGATGATTCTTATATTTTATTTCTCATTCATTCATTCATTCAATTAATATTTATTAAATATAATTATATACAAATGATTCTTCTAGGCTATTTTAGAATTATTAAACAGATTTAAACAAAAAGCTATGCGCATGGAACTTTAAAGACTACTGAGATTCAAAAATTCTTTCCACCCAAACTTGTTTAATAGTATTCAATAAAAACACACTCTCTCTCTCTCTCTCTCTCTCTCTCTCTCTCTCTCTCTCTCTCTCTCTCTTTCTCTCTCTCTTTCTCTCTCTCTCTCTCTCTCTCTCTCTCTCTCTCTTTCTGTATATATACAGATATATATATATATATATATATACATATATGAATAGGGATGAAGTTAAAGGTTTATGTCACCCTGATAGTGACTAAGCCATCTGATCAATTCAAGGGAGTGGCAAATGAAAGTAGCCTCTACAGAAAATGGAAAATTTCAGAAAAATCAGTAGAATCAGACAAATGGGGAACTCTCCAATGTTTCCTATATCTTGTCACCTGAACTGGTACAGTTATTTCAGACTGAATCTCTGCTCTTTCAGCAGACTTTTCTACCTTCCTCTCTAATAACTTCTATTTTTGTACCTAAGCAATCTGGAAATGACTTGTCTTTGTCTTTTGTTTTATCCTCATTTGTATTTTGATTTTGGACCCAACTCTCTCCTCCAGGATCATCATATTTTGGACCTCCTCTGGTAAAGTGTAATAGGCCTGAGGTTTAGAGGCAATGAGAGATAAATTTTGAGAGTCATTATTAAGCCTTAGACTCCTTGGCCTTAAGTTAGCTATCACACATTTAGATCCTTTGCTGTAAGATAACATATATGTGCTGCTCTGGGCTTCTGAAGATTCTTGAGGGAGTATTCAAAATAAGGAAGCCACAAAAGGGGCATAATGTACTTATAATGAACTTGGTCCAAATATCTATTTTCCCAGAACCATTGAAGTTTTATGATTTATCTGGATCCTTATTTTGGGTCAGTCTTAGAAATAGTCTGATTCCTCAGAGTAACTCATAATCATAAAAATTACAAAATTTCAGAAAATTTCAGGCATCTTAGTTCTCTAATCCAATCCGTCCCTGAAGAAGAATGTCCTCAAAGACATTCTTGATAAGTGATCATCCAACCTCCAACTGAATAACTCCTATGAATGGGGAAACTACGATCTTCTAAAACAGCCCATTTTGCTTTATTACAGCTCTAATTCTTTAGCCCTAATAACCCTTCTGTTTTGTTTCAATAATATATATAACTATACTATTAGTGGGTATATTTTGCTTTTGAAAATATGACCTTATACTCCTCCCTTTGTTCCATTTATCTAATTTTTCAAATTCCCTGTAAAACATTTTTATTTAATTTTTAACCACCTAGTCGTATTTATATTATTTTATTTGTAAAATTATTAGTGTTTACATGATGCTGAGAAAATTGTCAAATATTGAAAGAATCTGCTAAGGGTTCCTAATGTGAGGTCTGTGAATAAATTTTAGGGAGACTATAAACTTAAATCAGGAAAATATAAATTAAAATTACATCTATCTATATATACACAAATATAAAAGTATATATGTATAAATGTGTACACAAATACATATATATCTTTACATAAGACACATATCTTTAGTCATTATAATTGGCTTCCTTTGTAATTCTTGTTATTTTATTGTATCTAGTTTAAAAAATTAATCTAAGAAGGGAATCATAGACTTTACTGGCCTGCAGAAGGGGAACGTGGCATTAAAAATAAGTTAAGAACCTGTGGAATGATGACCCAGTTTTACAGTGGCTAAAAGAAAACTTAAATTTTTGCAGAATCCAGACTTTGTGTATATTTATATGTCTGAATTTTGTTGAACCACTTTTTATGAAGAAAAGCCTAAAACCCAGCCAATAGTCTAAGAGATGTGCCTGCGATTAATATGGAAGACTTTAAATAACGCCCGGCTTGTTTCTGGAATTTTAATATAACTCCTAAGAACGATGTTTTCTAAAAAATAAAATCCCACTTTTTTTCCCATTTCTTATCATTTCATTCTTTTAAATTGCTCTGAATTCTTCTACAATAACACATTTTGGTATCATATATTCTACTCATGTAACATATGGTGAAATTATTACCAGGCTTTGCCATTCTTGCCGATCATGTTTTTAGCCAATTGGATCTAAGACACATTCAGATTTGGGGAAGGCTCATTAAAAAAGAAAAAAAAGACAGAATTCATAGCTTTCTTAATCTACCGTGTCTCCCAGTTACATATTTCTTAAACAAGTGATACAATAGTGATGAATGATAAGTCACAAGATGATATTATATTATTTGGGACATGTTAATAGCATTAATCTTTTATGAATTTTAATTGTTCATTCTATATTCTTTAATACTAAGAAAATATAAGTATTTCTTTTGCTTCTCCAATATTTCAACTAAATCAGTATGAGTGGGTTTTCCCTTCCTAATCATGTGAAATACTGCATTGTCCTTAGAAATAAATGTTTCTGTACTTGGAAAATGAATAATATTACAGCAAAACCTCAATCAAGCAGAACATAATTTCAGCAGAACTCTCAATTAAGTATACATTTTTCCTCTACTACTCTTTTGGGAGAAAACCAAATACCAAGACCTAGACTCAAGATATAGTTTTTATTTTTTTTTAAAGAAAGAAAAAAAAATATAATGAATATAGAAGGATAAAAAGGAGGGAAGGAATGAATGAAGAAAGGGAAAATAAAGAATATAGAAAGAAAAAAAGGAGAAAAAGAGAAGAAGAAATAAAGAAAGCAAGCAAGAAAGGAAAGGAAAGAAGGAAGGAAGGAAGGAAGGAAGAAGGAAGGAAGGAAGGAAGGAAGGAAGGAAGGAAGGAAGGAAGGAAGGAAGGAAGGAAGGAAGGAAAAAAGCAAACAAAACCTAATAAACATCTTGTTGGTCAATAAAAACTGACCAACCTTTTAATCTTTTATAAGTTTCCTCTAGTTCTGAGAAGTGTGAGTTGATATTTAGAATGATGTCCTTGATTACCTGCAAGGTCTTGGAGTGTCAAAGAAATTCCATTAGATGTATTGGTCCACAAAATTCATTTTAGAAATATTTTAAAGGAAAATTGAGGCAGAATATATTTTAAATTAATTTTCAGGTAACCAAAGTACCACATTCTCCACAAGTCCTGATAAATCAATCTAAATGGCACAGAAGACAGTACTAAATTTGGATTAAGTATCTGGGTTCAAATTCTGTTTCAGACATTAGCAATGTGACTTTGAGCAAGTTTTTGTTGTTCAGTCATTGCAGTTGTGTCTGGTCCTTCAAGACCCCATTTGGAGTTTTCTTGGCAAAGATACTACTGTGGTCTGACATTTTCTTCAGCTCATTTCATAGATTAGGAAAAAGGCAAAGAGAGTTAAGTGACCTGTCCAGGGTCATACAGCTAAGAAGATAGGATTTGAACTTAGGACTTCCTGCTTTTAGGTTAAAAAAGCTGTATTCATTATGTCACTTGAGCTGCCTAATATTATATTATATTTAGTTATATTTAATTAATATATCATATTATTTTATGAATGTAAGAATAATAATTATTCTTTATTACCTATGATAACATTTTTATCAGTAATATTGGGGGAAAATGTTTTCTTACTGTCTTCACAGGCACACCTCCATACTTTTGAATAAATATTCTTGATTTTTCCAATTTATTCTGTAATTAGATTTTTTGGTGATACACAAAAAAAGTGTATTTTGTTATCCCCATTAGACTGGGAACTCTTTGGGAACAGTGTTTTGTCTTTCTTTATATCCCTAACAATTAGTGAAGTGCCTGGCATATAGTCAATGCTTAATAAATGTCTATTAATTGACTGTTGATAAGTGGCACTCCTATCATAGAAAAGAGAGCAGCTGCATTAGTAACTGAAAGTACTGGATAGAACAAATAAACAAGGCAGAAACAACTGTAGTGTATCCTTATCAGTGTAGCACCAGAGAAAGTCAGTCAAGGAGCACTTATGAATTGGAAGTTCTATGCTATGAGTCAAGGACACATACACAGAAAGCAAAAATAGACACTGCCCCAAAGGAGCTCAAATTCTGAAGTGTGGGGGAGGGAATAAAATGTCAAAAACAATCAGCAGGAGATGTACTCTAATGCTGGAGATCTTAGTCTTATCTGATTTCTTACCTTAGCATCATTACTAGGGTAAGTGATTGCAGCAGGGAAACTGTATAATTTTTTGACAGAACTTTGGATCAAGTTGGTGACCACAGAGAAATCCATATCCAGTAGTTTGAATTTTATTATAGTATATTTGAATTATTATATCTTCCCTGGGCTCTCACACCAATAGGTTTCAGAAAGGTACTTCTTATCTGTATATCCCAAGAAAGAGGGGAAATCCTTGTCAGGCAATATATTAGTTTCTTTTGGCTATAAACAGTGGTAAGGAACTGAGTATCCAGTGTGAGTTGGCCAGATTGCTCAATAAGTCATCCACAGTTGAACTGCAGCATTGACTAATTTATTTAAACTCCAGTCTGAGTGCTTTTTTGAGGTTTCCTATTGCTCTTTCCAAATATTTACAAATAGGAAGGAAAGAGGTACTTTGATAATTCTGGAAGGATCACAGATTAATAGGATCAGTCAATAAATCAATTAATATTGTGTCTACTAAAAGTCAATAAATCAAACAACATTAAGTGCCAGGCATTGACTAAGTGCTGGGGATACAAAAAGAAGCAAAAGATAGTCCCTTCCCTCAAGAAGTTTAAAACCTAATGGAGGAGACAACATTTTGTATAAATATGTACAAAAGCAAGCTATATAAAGGATAAATAGAAAATAATTAATAGAGGGAAAGCACTAGAGTGAAAAGCAGATGGGAAAAGGCTTATTTTAAAATAAAGGATTTTAGTTGGGACTTAAATAAAGCCAGGGTAGTCATTACACAGAATTGAGGAGGGAGAGCATTCCAGGCATGGGGCATAGGCAGAAAAAAAAAAGTCAATTAATAAGCCGGGCACCATACTAGGTGTTAGATATAAATACAATAAATCCAACAACAAATCCCTACTCTTAAGAAGTTTACATTCTGGGATGAAAAGGTGTAGGCTGGGAAGGAGGGTTAAGTCCATATAAAATAGGTAGTTTCCATGACAGCAGAAAAACTAAAATAACATTACAGGTTCAGGTATATTGTAGAACAGATGTTCTAAAATGTACATTAATATGCTCCTCTCCCTTTTTTATTCAATTAAAAATAGAGATTAGGAGAATTTGTTACCTCATATCAAAAGAACAATTTTGAATGATTGTTAAATCATTTACATACATATTCTCTCAACAGAAAGTAACATACATTTAAAATCTATACAATTTTGCATGTTAAATATGTATATATTTATATACGCAAATATATTGACATTTGTGATTCAATTGGAATTTTTCATTAAGCTGTGAGACCTTAGAGAAGTTACTCAATCTTTGTCTGCCTCAGTTTCCTCATTTGTGAAATGGGGATAATATTAATAACTCACCATATCTAGTACAATTGAATTATATATATATGGAGCATTTTGTAAACCTTAAAGTGTTATATAAATGCTAGGTATCTATTTAAGTATAAATGATTAATTTTTAAAAATAGGTATCTGTACATATGAACTTAATAAATAGTTATTGCTATATTCTTTTCAATAAAAAAAAAAGACTGAAACCTGGCAGAAAAATAATTATAGAAAAGTAATGAAATACAATAGCAATACATTTAGCAATAATATTGAAGCCTGCCAATGAATTCAAGTTCTACCCTATTCTCACCCTACTTCACTACCCAATTGAGGAGTCATTAAATATCAAAAATAAATAAAAAATAAATGAGTGAATGAATAAATGAATAAACAAAAGTGGTCATATTCAACATGGCAGTATTATATTGCTTTCAAAACTATAAAGTAAATGAATATTTAATGCAAATTCAATGAACCTAGAAAATGAATTGTACAAAATTACTATAACTGGATGAAGGCAAATTATTCCTTAAAAACATAATTTATTTTATATAACAATTATTATAAACATTATTCTTATATATATATATATATATACATATATATATATATATATATATATATATATATATGAAGTGGTAATATGAAGTAAAAATACAAAAGATTTGGGAGAGCAAAATGATTCAATTTTCTACCTGAACCAATCAGGTCAGACATTTATTATAGGATACAAAGGGCTGCCATTTATTACATGAAACAGCTCAGGGACTTAGCCAAATATTGGGAAGGCAGAGCATAATCAAAAATCGTTAAACAACTTACTTCCATGTTTGGGAACCTTAAAAATTTCAGGGGATAGAAGGAGCAGGACAAGGTTTAGGGAGTAAGGGAAGAAGCATGGGAGGAACTGGGGAAAGACCAGGGAGGGATCAAGAAGGAGCCAAGTGTGAATAACCTGGCCCAGACTTATCTAAAGATATGTTAATCAAGACAGTCTCAGAAATTGGAGACTGGATGGATGGATTAGGGTTACTAACAATGGAAGCCAGGTGAGCTGATTCAGAGTTTCAGATTCACATCCCTATATGCTAACAAGATAGTCTGAGAAAACTGACCTCTAGCATTTCCAGCCAAGGGGAACAGAATGAGCTGTTTTAGAGTTCACATCATGACTGTTTTAACTATGTTAATAAGACAATCTGGGAAAGCTGACCTTTTTTTTTGTGGGCAGAGTTTATGATTGATAACAGGAGCATGATAGGCTCATTTTAGCATTTCTTAACAAAAGGACAAAATAAGCTTGTTTAGAGTACACCCCAGATGCGTATATGAAATTAAAAGTCAAAGAGAAGGACATAGTTAAACTAATCATAACTGGAGCTGGAAGGAATCTTAGAAATTAATCTTATCTATACTTTTGCCAATTTGATGTCTGGAAGAAATGTGTGATTTTTTTTAACATTACATAGAAATTAAATGGCCATCTAAATTTTGAACTCAGATCTTTTGAATCAAAATCATTTGCTCTTTTTATTTTATTCCACAAAATCAAAATTTCTAGATTGTCATCAAATGTTTTTTTTTTTTTTAACTGAAATAACATTGAATGGAAATCTTTCTGAATTATAAGCTACATTTCTCTTCCTTTTTACATAGTAAATGCTGAACATAATTTAACGTTGTCCTGATGACTCAGAGTTTATGTTCTGACCATCAATTATAATTTTAACACAGTGATTGATATCCACAGTGTCTACTCAATTGTGTAGGGCTGTTTCTACCCTTAATGGCTTAGACTGCTCTAATGAACAACTAAAAAGCAAACAGTAAAATGAGTGAGCTCTTTGGAGTTCTATATTTCTTCCATCTACAGGCAGCTATCACTTCTCACTGTTCTCGGGGTATCCTGCTGTGTAAATTTGTGTCTTATTAGAAAAATAATTGTCTAGGTGAGAACTTGTGGGTGGCCCTGTCTCTCTGTGCACATCTGAGTTGAGGCAAGAGCAGGATGAGGAGTCAAGCCTGGGGAAATAGCATGGACAGCACAATATATAGGTCAGGGTAGCAGTGAGTGGAGAAGGCAGGCAAGAAAAGAAATCAATATAACATATAGACACATTGCAGGACAGAGCAGCAGGCTCAGTGTCCAAGTGAACAGTAGCTCAGACATTTCAGGAATTGCTAGGGCACCACAGAAAAGTGTTCTGGGTGCCTGACAAAAAGTCAGTCACCAGTCAGACTTGGTATTCAGAGAACAGCTTGAGGGGCACTAGAAACAAAAAAAACAAACAACCACAACAATAATAGCCTTTGAGGTGCTAAAACAGAAAGATTGTAGTCCTAGTCTCAGCAGGGAAAAAATGCTAATCTGGAGAAATCTTGACCTGAAGATCTCTGGATGACAAAAACTGAAAACAGCTGACCAAATATATGTGTGTGTTTTATGTGGAGAAAGAGCTGACTCTCAATGACACTTATGTAGTAAAATTAAATGCACGTTGATCTCAAAGTAATTTTTCCTTTTTACTTATAGATTTTTAGTTTGGTATCAATATGTTACTCATCATTTGCTTTCTAGATAAAGCTGATACAGTAAAAAGAACTCAAGGTGGAGAGAGCCACAGAATCCAAATTTGAATTCTAGATTTGTTGGGATGGGCAGAGCCAGCCACTTTGGGAAACTGCATAATCTCACTGGGCCTCAGTTTCCTAATCTATAAAATGAATGAGTTGGAATAGATTATAATAAAGAAATCCTCCAATTTTAGAGACAAAATAGTGGGACATTATGTCATATGTTTGGAGGCTTTATGTGTTCTCTGGTACATATAAAAGCTAATTCCTTATAACAGAAATGTGTAGCTTAGACTCCTTTGGCGGTTTAGAGAACCATATGGTATTTTTCTCAGAACAATGTTTTAAAAATTGTAAATTCATTCATACTAGGCCATTTGTAAAATGCCTAGTATTCAAAAGAAACCAAAAATTAGTGAAAATAAAGTTGTTTTTTCATTATCCAAGTTCATAGATGAGGAACCCCTGAAACTTGCCTCTGGGTCCCAAATTAGGATCCCTGTCCTAGAAAAAAAAGAGCTGTATAAAAGTAACATGGAGGCACTTTGAAGCTTATGTCTTTAAAAGGCCCTGATTTTTTTTTTTTTTTTTTCCTCTTCTTAGATTTAATCCTCAGGGAGGATCCTCACCCCACATTTGACACTACCAGGGTTGAACATAGGCACAATTATAAAGTATATTAAGTGTTATTTGCTAACTTTAGATCTCCTTTTTATCATCTTTTTTTTTCCTTCTAAGGCAATTGGGGTTAAGTGACTTGCCCAGGATCACACAGCTAGGAAGTGTTAAGTGTCTGAGGTCAAATCTGAACTCAGGTCCTCTTCAGGGCTGGTGCTCTATCCACTGTACCACCTAGCTGCCCTCTATCATCTTTTTTTTAAACCTCTTCCCCCCAATCCCTTTCTGAGGGGAGGATATCTGTCTTGAAAGAGGAAACTTACTAAAAAACCTTCAGGACTCAAAGAAATGAAGCTAAATAGATTAACAGGCAGTTGATTTACTGTTTGAGGTAAAGGAGTCCTGCCTAGTACCTCTTGAAGTATAATGAATTTAAATTATATAATCTCAGAAATACAAATCACTCTGAAGATCACTTTATCCAACCCGTATTTCAATGTCTGTTTTATCACATTCTCAGGAAGTAATTATTCTGTCTTTGTTTGGTAGTTGAAGAACTCCATAGTAGAAGTTTATTTCCCAAAGAAGGCCATCTCATTTTTTTGGAGAGCCCTAATTATAAGGAAATCTATTGGTTCTATTTTTGTTTTTGTTTTTGAATCAAGCCTAATATTTTTCTAACTTAGGTTCCAATTGGCTTTGGAAGGCAATGTAGACATGACACTTTGAAATTTAATCTGCATAATTAACATTTTCTCTATAATATTCTTTAGTCTAGACAATCAACAAAATAATAAATCAGCCTCTGATTTGTAGTGCTTGCTGATTTCCAAGGTTTAAATGCTTGAGCTGAAATTTAATAATCAGTCCTAGAGAGTCAGATAGGAGCCAGCTGCAGTACTCCACTGCTCAAGTGGCTATCTATTTTGCCTCCTCGGAAGGCCATCCCACACATTGCTCTTTGTGGGTGGAAGAATTCTTTCATGGAACAGATTCTTTGCTTTCTATGAGTCAGGGTTTTTGTTGGCTTATAACTACGAACAGCCTTAACAGTTTTAATTGTATGGTTTATCATTTCCTGCCTAGATTCCAGGAAGAAACTAGAGTGAACAAGAACTTAGTATGATTATTTTTCCCTTAAAGAGTAGATTTGGAGAAAAGCCCTAAACAACAGCTTAAAAAGAACATTTGAAAAAAGAATGTGGCTTTTCTATATCTTTTGTTCTGCTTAATATAATTGCCAAGCAAGACTATCTGAGCACATTGAAACACATCTCCTCCTTTCTTCTCCTTTGTCTTCAAAATCTCAGCATAATTGTATGGAACTACTAAGGAGTTGGATAGTGGTTTGCAAATTCTTCAAGTAACAAAACCAAGAATTCTACAAGAGGTACTATAGACTAATAAAAGAGATCTCAGCTGGAAATATACATTGGGAAAATAAATTGGAAAATTGCTATAAATGTTTTTGAGCAGTCCAAAGGAAGAGAAAAAGCAGAACAGATAAAAAGATAAACAAGTACATTTGGGCCTGATTTGATGGATTTCAAATCTTTGATAGCATCTCCTCCCAACACCCAACAGACTGCAAATGAGACCAGACTCATGATGGAATGAGTCTGATGGAATGATGGAATGATGGAATGATGGAAAAATTATGTCTGACTCACAGCAAATTGGGGAGGCCATGTTTGAAGTAATATCCTAACAAAACTGTCTAAATGAAAATATAGCTCAAATTATAGGAAATTATTTCTTGACTAAATATCAGATAAATTAATGTAAAACTCTAGGAAAGTAGAGGTAGACAGCTGTGTTAATGACAACCTCTTTGATGTTGTCTTTATACTATCTCCTAGGAGTTTTATCCTTATTCACTGAATGGCTAGTTCACAATTCTTAGTTTGAAACATGCCTCAAAAAAAAAAAAAAAAAAGAATTTTACAGTTAAGTAAAAGCCTAAATTAACATGTTTTTCTATAGTTTAGTTTCTTTCTCTCATTTTTCTTTCTTATTACACTTTAATTCCAATTTTTACGAGAGAAACATAGTCACATTTTCTAACAATAAAAACACTGATTAAAAAAAGAGTCTACCAGTGTAATATTTATTTTTAAAGCAATTTTTTTCTGACTTCCTTTCTACTTATATTTGTAATTTTTAGCTCTTAGCATAGGACTCGGCACAGAGTGTGTTTAATAAATTCTTGTTGACTGACTAACTATAAGATATTTTCTTTTCTAAAAGCTGTGTTCTCAGGGTCTCACCAAAAAATGTCAGCTATTTTGAAAATATTAAAATGTTTAATTTGTTACTTTAGGTACTGAAGAAAATATTAAAATATGCTTTGTTTTAATGCACATAATTAAGCAATTTTGGATAAAATATATAATCAAATTAAGCTTCAAATATACCACTCACAATACTACATTTTTAATGCTGGAGAAACTGAGGCAAGATAGAGATTAGAGAGTTGTAATATTTTATTTATGGAGAGCTTAATTCGTTGACTGGAGTGCATTTGAATCTCAAAGTATCCAGTATTGAATGTGAGATTCCAAGGATTTTTATAGGATTTCAGTGAAAAGAAACAAAGGCAGGAGTCAGAGAGTGGGAATTTTCAGGAACAGACCATAAATTTAGTTCCAACAGGTTGGGGAACTAAAAATTCTTACAAATTGGGAGTTAAGGAGATATTCAGCTAGAGACAGGAAGTCTGGAGTGATAGAGGTAGAGGATGCCAATTAGGTATCTGAGATAGGACAACTGAAGTTTTATCTTTTGGAATGTCAGAGTGGCCAGATCTCTACAGCCCTAATTATCTCAGCACTAATGAATAGAAAATGGGGGCAGGGGGGGGAAAGCATACTAACTCAGGAAAATTGAGATAGTATAATTCAGGGAAACTAAGGTAGAACAATTCATGGAGACTGGCATAACACATTATATGACTGAATTTGAATTGACTTGTGCCTTCTATTATTCTGGTAAGTATATCTAATAATTGCAATAAACCTATCTCTACTAAAAAGGAATTTGGTGATTTCCAGGAAGGTATGACAGAGATATTTTGTAATATAGTGAAGGGAAGGAAAATATTTGTTCTAACTTGATTAGATGTATTCCCTCATAACTTTAAATTTAGTTCTAGCCTCAAAGCATGCATTTGCTATTTACTGGCCAATGTACAATATTGTACAAATTTTCCTATGAGATCATTGATTTTAGAGGTAAAAGAGCAAGACTCTAATATAGTTCTTAAATTTTACAATTGAGTAAGCTGATGTTCAGAAACATTTAATTACTTGCTCAAGAATACCTAGGCAAAAGCAGAATTATCATTTGCATCCAAGTCATCTGACTTCATATTTGGTAATGTTTCTATTACATCAAAGGACCAGGATTATGTGGGTTATGTTGACTTAAAACAGAATAAAACAATACCTTCAAACACTGGACCATAAAGGATCTTGCTTAACCCAAAGAATTCATATTGAATTAGCAAGACTTCATCAGGTGGGTGGGTAGAAATGGCAGAAATTGTTGTTCCTCATATAATACAATATCATGTAAGCAACCGTATTGTCTGCCTTTAAACACACACACACACACACACACACACATATATATGAATGCATGAGAGAAATAATTAGTAATAACCAATTATGGGAGACATTGAGACTTTTCTTTATTTGAAACCTACCCTTTGAAGGACATTACTGACCTCTACCAAAAATTTATCCCACCAGGACCATTTTATATTAATTCCTGCCTATTGTGTTCTACTTAGAGAAAGACAGAGATGTTCAATTTTTTGTTTGTCCAGATAACTGAGTAAATCCCTTCTCAAGAAAATCATCAGCTGTTCAGCTCTTTTGTAACAGAGAGATTCCCTATACAGTAACAATAATTACTTGAAATTATGTAGCATTTTAAGTTTCTCAAAGCACTTTACATACAATTATATTTGAACTGTATAACCTGTGAAATAGGTTAGATTGTAAGATCATAGAGGTAGGGTTAGAAGGAACCTAAGAATCATTTAGTCTAACTGTTTCATTTTATAATTGAGTAAGCATAGGCTCAGATAGCTGTCCCATGGTTACACTGGTAGTAAACATCTGTAATTTACAGATGAAATGAAATAACTTGTTCAAAAGCATACAGTTAAAATCAGAAGTAAGAATTTATCCCAGAGATTCCTAACTCTTCCTAACTTTCATCAACAATTCAGTGAAATAGTTAATCTCGATAAGACCACTTTAGAAGATATTTTTACAGTTTCCTTTTGGGGATCTTACATTTCTGCATATTGGTAGTGGGGAAATGATAGGGACTTTGGTTGTTGTTGGAAGAAGTAGGGAGTTGTGCTGATAAATAGAAAGGGTTTCCTCACTCTGGGAATTCTATCAGCCTGTGTGCTACCATAACCTTTGTCTTCTTTGTTTTGCTGCAATTTTTCAACCTCTGTTCTAGTGATCATGCCAGAACATATGGTTATAAAAGCCAGATATTTGGGCTATCTCACTTCTGTAAGGAGCTGATCCATTATTAGGATCTAAATGATCTTAAAGATGATAGTATTGAAAAAGGTGTTAGATGACATTCACTAGCTTTATGACACTGGATATCATTTCTATTTTTTGAGCCTCAATTTTCTCATCTATAAAATAGGGATAAAAAATCTCATACTAGCTATCTTAGGGTTACAGTCAGAGACAAATGTGATGATATATATATAAAATACCTTGTAAATCTTGAAGCACTATATAAATATGTTATTTAAAGAAAGTTGAAGAGACTTTCTACATAAAATTATTCCATTCACTATTAACTTTTGCTCCCTCAATTCTGAGTACTCAACAGATAATGAGAGAATTTCTGAACAGTTTATAGTGTAGTTTATGCCATAGGGGCAGCATGAAGTATTAGATTTAGATTAATTGGGGCTTAGTTCAAATCCTATCTTAGATACTTTTTGGTTATGTAAAATAGGTAGGTTGCTTAATTGCTGTATATATCTGTTTCTTCACCAACAAAATGAAAGGTTGAACTCAATGGACTTAATTTTTTTTTTCTAGTTCTAAATCTTTGACTTCCATATATTAACTTTTAAAAGCTTCATGATTTGTAACGGCATCTCATAAATCAAGCCAATATATTCTCTAGGTTTTCCTAAGGTTCATTTTAAGCTGGTTTCAAAAAGCTTTTGCAAAGTTACTTTTGGGTATTTTCTTAAATAGTAGTGTATTTATAGATCCCTAAACATTTTCTGTGCTTTTCTTCCTTGCCAATTAAGTGTGTGTGTGTGTGTGTGTGTGTGTGTGTGTGTGTGTGTGTGTGTGTGTGTGTTGGGAGGATGATTTGATAGGGTTTTAGGAAAAAAGGTGGTGGTGATTAAAAAATTTAGGTCAACTATGACAATTTTGGAAATAAAGTGTTCATGTATATATGCTTTATATGAGGTCTAAAAGGCTGTTGTATTGCTTTCTAATGAAAATGCACATCTCTTTTTTTAAAGATTCATGTTCACCTTATGGTAACTCATCTATCCTTTTCAAATAACTTACTGATTTATAGTTTCAGAGAAACTTAGGAAGGCTTGTATTAATTGGCTTAAAGTGAAATGAAAAGAAACAGGACAAAAAATTATTTACAACCAATTTGGGAGACTTAGAAATTCTGATCAACAAAATGGCTAGTTATAATTCCAGAGAATTCATGATGAAATATGCTACTAACTTCTGCAGATGATAAACACAGAGTGCTGATGGAAATATTTATTTTTTGGACATAGACAATGTGAGTATTTATTTTTCTTGACAATGAATACCTCTAACAGGGGTTTTATTTTTCTTATTTTCTCAGTGAGAGCATAAACAAGAAAGAAGGGAAAAAAAGGAAAATGTAAGCACAGAATTCTAATGAACCTGAAAAAACTTTGGTAATTTTTTTTTTCCAATTTAGAATGAGGTAGATTCCTGTCTTTCAGATTCCCATATAAAGGGAAATAGGATCACATGACTATTTGTTTCCTTCAAACTCAAGCCCTCAACTATATAATACTGTTACAGCACCTGGTATTCACATTTCATTTCCTTTCTGTGATCAAAGTTGAACTATTCTTAAAAGAGTAAACTCTGGAGAAATAAAGAGAAGGATTCATTTGTTCATGCCCCAAAGGGAGCATTATTTGGTTCTTCTAAGTATAGAAGAGGATTCACAAGTACTAGTTGGAAGAGATATGGTTATAGAATAAATCATCTTAAAAGATCCAGAGTTGTTAGTGGATTCTAACCTCAAATGTAGCCAAGAAGGGTAAAGTATTGGTAGGATGCATTTAAAAAGTATAGTTTTTGATATTAATGTTTGGTGGTTGCCCTGGCTTTCGTCAGACCACATCAAGAGTATTGTGTTCATTTCAGAGTGCCACCTTTTAGTAAGGACATTGATAAGCTAAAGACATACAGAGGAATGCAATCATAATGAAATATCTTGAGCTAGTCCCATGGTACAGTCAGGAACTATATGGTTAATATGGTAAAGAGTGAAATAGGGATATTTAGCTTAGAGAAGAGAAGATCTTTCTTTTTTATTTTTGTTCTATTTTTACTTTTAGAGGTGTTAATATAATTGTTTTCAAGAATTTTAAATACTGTTTTGTAAAAGAGGGATATATTTATTTCATTTAGTCTCTGAGGGCAGAACTACAATCAATGGATATATATATATATATATATATATATATATATATAATAGTAGCAGCAGCAATTATTTATTTTTTAAAGTGAAATTTAAAATTTCCTAATATTTAGAACTGTCACAAAGTAGAATGGCTGTCTTTGGACAAAATGGACTCTTCCTTATTAGAGGCTGTCAAGTAAAACTTATTTGTTTGTTGTAAAAAAGATTCTTTGAGGTCAGCATATATTAGTAGATAGAGCTATATTTGGAGTCAGGAAGAACTAAGTTCAGATCTCACCTTTGATGCATTTGTGACCATGAACAAGTCATTTAAAGCCTCAGTTCCCTCAACTGTAAAATAGGAGTGAAAAAATTTGTGTTAGCCAGAATTGTGTGAATCTAAATATATATGCATTATTTAACAAATCTTAAAATTGTATGTAAACTGGAACTTTTATTGGTGAGGTGCTGGTTGGAATATAGGGCTTCTGAGAACCTTCCAAAATTGGATAATTTCTAATTTTGTGATGCTGTGCATTTTTCTGATAAGAAATATAATTATTGCTACAATGTCTAGTGGACTTTCTTCCTCTACCTCCAAAAACAAACAAACAAACAATCCTTAGCAATATTTCTAGAGTCCAAAATACCATGCCCCTTATATTGATTCTTCTTTAGTAGAACCCTCAAAGGAGAAATCTGTAGGGAGGGATTTGGAACAGTTCACAGAGCTCACAGAGCTCAGCAAATACTGAGAGCTATGCTACGTGAGAATGAAAAGCTTGCTTTTTTTTTCCGCCCTCACAGCTGCTTTGGGTAAATACTGTTTAAGGAGTTTCTTGGATGGTTTAAATGGCATTACTGAATAGTCTTTCAGTGAACATCAAAAAAAAGTGAAAGATATTTCATTTTAATCTATAAAGCTTCATATTTTCATAGTATTTACACTGTGAAGCTTGACATGTCTCACTGTTTTTCATTTCCTAGCAAGCAATTGTGCTTTTAAAATGTCTATCTATTCCCTTACCCTTTTGTTCTCCCCATTCTTTTATTGAATCAGAATCTTCCTTTTACCTGCTCATTCTGAACTAGAAACAATTTTCTTTTGCAAAGTTAACTGGTTTAAATACTGCTTCACATAATGAAAAATCTAAATCTTGGCTTCTTAAAAGGAGCCTAATTTGCCTAAAATTCTAATTTGCCTAAAGTCAGCATGTCCTCTATTCCTTAGGTTATACTTGCCTGTTTCTGTGACAATTAAAATCTATTAAAAGGCTAATATCCATTAGTCAAAGATGAGAGCTCACATTTATACTACAGAACTTGGATTCCCTTCTAGGTTCCCTCAGCTCTGATAGTTGAGCTTTTGGCATTATTATATTGGGCCCCAGACTCTACCTTGACTTTACCAGATTTCTAGCTTCTATTTATTCTTAGAAATGTAAGCTTTTTGAGGACTGGGACTGCTGCTTGCTGATTATTGTATACTCAGCTCTAATTATAGTTTTTGGCACAGAATAGGTGCTTAATAAATATTTTGCTCATTTCTTTCTAGTCTGCAATGTATTTTACACTATTTTACCATTTGATACATACAACAGTCCCTATCCAAAGGTTTTGCCATCTTTATTTTAAGACCAGACAATTGAGGCTCAGAGAGTTTAAGGAATTTGTCTGTTTCCAGAATTAATGTTTCCCTGTACTATACCTTTTATTGTGAAGTTTGCAAATTTCCTTGCATTCCTATCACATTTGAACCTCACAACTACCCAGTTGGGTAGGTGCTACAAGTTTCATGGCTATTTTAGATAAGAGAGCTAAGCATTAAAAATGTTAACAGACTTGGTCTTAGCTGTGATCCTATCTCCAAATAGAGTATTCAGTAGATTAAATCACTATTTCAAATTACAGAGTTGTTGACTCTTGTTTTCTACTTAATGGCATATTTATTTAAATCACAGCTATTTTCTCTAGGTTGCAGAATGCATCAAGATAGCATTAACTGAGTCAGATCAAGTGATTGAAATTGTGCTTATTATTATATTTTGAAGAATAATAGTTGCAGCATCTACTTTTTTTTTTTTTTTGAAATGTAATCTATTATCATTTACTCCTTTATTATTCATTTTCTTGGCTATGACACTGGAGTGATTTGATTTTTCCTTCTCCAACTCATTTTACAGTTGAAGCAAATGAGGCAAACAGGATTAAGTCACTTGCCCAGAGTTACACAGCTAGTAAGTATCTGACACTGGATTTGATCTCAGGTATTCCTAACCCAGGCTCAGCACTCTATCCATTGTGTTATTACCCTCATGGTATTGTAACAAATAGTTATGTAAAATGACCAAGTAGACTATGCATTTCCTCTTTATATTATCTCCTATTTTATTAGGTAATTTTATTTTAATGTTTGATTAGTTGTACAGGTGATAAGGGAAATGAAGATGTACTTCTGAATGTAAGCAAGAGTGTTAGATGGGCAAAATACTATTTTTTCTTAATAGCTTTTTCTATACAGCTATGACCTTGAGAAGTTATGCATCTCCAGGTGTGTGTGTGTGTGTGTGATTTGATGATAAACAACAGCATATGCTTCATTCGTATTTTTTCAGTGAAAAATTCCAAAGGTTTTGACTACATGGTTACTGAAATACATGGACAGCAATCTTTTATTATTCATTTCAGTGGTATTTCATGTGTCCCTGGCATGTGCAAGTCTTAGCTTCCCTACTGGATTAAAAAGTTTTTTAATACCAATGACCATGGAATATCTCTTTGTAGCAAGTTTCTCCATAATGTGATACATATAATAATGATTCATTATAAGTTTGTTGAATAATGAATAAATAGCACTGTCTTACTGCTAGAGGTTAAGAAAATGGGTTGATACAGAAATAGAAAAAAAAATTCCTCTAGGACCTCTCCAGTGCCTTAAAATGTAGCTTAAGAAATAGCATGTTCAGAAAAACCAATATGTTAAGATTAAAGATCTACAAATGCAAGCTATTAAATGCCAATGTAATTGATATAGATAAACTGGAATTCAGAGAAGGGAAACCCAAAGTAGTTTAAAAGAAAGTGGAATTTTAACTTCACCTTAAAAGAAGAAATTAGCTATTTGGAACATAGAAGAAAATTATATAAAAATGAATAAGGACATGGAATTAATAATATAAAGATATCTGGGGGGTCAGACCAGAGAAAAATACAGTAAGACTTTGTCCATCCTTGCTTTGAAAAGATTACTTTTGTCTATACCATCTGAGTTATAATAGCTTCTTTATTCATTCATTCATTTATTTATTTACTACTTCTGCATTACTCAATTAACTAGAACAGTAGGTTTGTATTAGGAAGTCATAGGAAATAAGTAGACAGCTTGAGGCTACATTACAATATTCCAAAATGAAGATGTAGACCTTCACATGATAAAGCAATCAACCTATCAACAACCTTTAGTAAAATTATTTTTGGGGACTAGTTATTATACTAGATAATTTAACTGAGATAAGGAATATTAATCTCTAAATTCATTTCCAGTATTGAGTCTACAATTAAAAAAAATAATTTTATGGTATTTTAAACCAGGCATTGATAAAGCAAAGCATTTTTATTGAGCTATTGAAATAGTCCAAGAATAAGTTGATAAAGACCAGAGCTAGCATGCTAGCAAGAACTATGGAGGGAACAAAATATATCTTAGTTTTTGAAGAAATTTGAAGGAAAAAAAAATAATACGTGGTAAACATAAGCCACCCAGTTCTGTCAAAATCATTGAGAGGTTATTGCTATATTGAAAATACACAGAACTAGGTGATTTGGCTTTTAGATCCAGACTTGCCACTTAATAGTTGCACAAGTTCTTGAATAAATCATCTAATCGCTATTTGGTACATTTCTCATCTGTAAAGTGGAGCTAGTAATGCTTCCATTACCCATTTCAAAGGGTTTATTTTGGGAATCAAATTTTGTAATAGGTATAAAGTATCCTCTAAATTTTGGACATAGTGATTATCAAACATAATCACATTTAGAAATTTAATTCTATTTTATATCAACAATCAAACAATTAACAAATATTTGTTATATATTGGGTACTTTGCCAGTCAATGGGGATACATATACAAAAAATAAACACTTCCTGACTGCAGGGAGCTTTCAAGGTAGATGACATCTACATATGTAAAAATATACATTTTTGTTAGGATTACTAAGTGAGAACTCGGGTTGTCTGGATAGTGACAAGGTGAGAATTCAGGTTGGACAATTACAAGGTGAGAACTCAGGTTGACTTGATGGAAGGAGCAGGCTCATTGGCTGAGGTGGTTCTTCCCAGAAGCCCTTGGAGAATAAAAGACTCCCAGAGAATGGGCGTGGGATAATGCAAGGGCTTCTGGGAAGAACCACCTCAGCCAATGAGCCTGCTCCTTCCATCAAGTCAACCTGAGTTCTCACCTTGTAATTGTCCAACCTGAATTCTCACCTTGTCACTATCCAGACAACCCGAGTTCTCACTTAGTAATCCTAACATCTCCCCCTTTCTTTTGATTTAGAACATAGGACAGTCATGACCTTGAAACATAAATCCATTAATATGACCTGTCTGCTGACCACTTCAGCCAATGGGCTATGGGCGTGGGATAATGCAAGGGCTTCTGGGAAGAACCACCTCAGCCAATGAGCCTGCTCCTTCCATCAAGTCAACCTGAGTTCTCACCTTGTAATTGTCCAACCTGAATTCTCACCTTGTCACTATCCAGACAACCCGAGTTCTCACTTAGTAATCCTAACACATTTTATACTGGGAGATTATACATACATACATATATATGTATATATATGTATATATACACACACACATATATATATATATACACACACACACATATGTGTATGAAGTATACATATATATATATATATATACACACACATATAAGTATATGTTATATACACATATATGTATGAAAGCTAACACATACAAAATAAATATCAACTATATTAGAGGGGGAAGCTACTCGCAAATGGGATAAGCATAAAATGGTTTAATAAAACAAAACAAAACAAAAACCTTGGAGCCAAGATGGTTGAGAAAAGGCAGCAACTCACCTGAGCTTTCCCCAAAAGTTAATGATATAAAACGATTCCCAAAGTGGTAGAAACCAGAAAAGAATGGGAAAAAAAATAATTTTTCAGTCAAAGAAAACTTAGAAGGTTGGCAGGAAAGGTCTGTCAAACCTAGGTGAGAGAAGTACATTTCAACACAGGTTGTGCCACATAGCCCCAGGCCTAGCTTATTAGGAGCAAGCCTTGGGAGACACTAAATCAGTAGCAACAACTTATGCCTCAGGAGCTTAGGCAGGACTGTTGTTTTTCCTATACTCAGATATGGGTTGCAATCCTGGGTGGCAGTTCTTGGGTAAGGAGGACCAGTAGCACACCAGAGCTTGTGGCCACAGGGAAACAGTTCTAGGGCAGAAAAGAGCGCTTGTGGTCATTCACTGATTAAAGTACAGACCAGGAGAATAGCAAACAACTCTCCTTAAATCATAATATCTTGAAAGAACTAAAAATTTACAGTTTCCTAAAAGTATCTCTAAAAATAGTTACATAAAACCATGAAGCTTGGGACAGTGGACCCTGGAAATGGATCCTTTCTTTAACAAAGAGTTAAAAGTCAAGTAATAGACTTAGAATGTGAGCAATCAACAACAAGAAATATGACCATGGAAAGTTACTATGGTGACAGGAAAATTAAAAAAAAAAAAATCATTCAGAAGACAATAACAAAGTCAAAGCTTCTATATCCAAGGCCTCCAAGAAAAATATGAATTTATCTCAGGATATGGAAGAGCTTAAAAAGAATTTCAAGTAAAAGACATAGAAGCAAAATTGGAAAGAAAAATGAGAGTGATGCAAGAAAATCATGGGAACAAAAAGAATCAACAGTTGGTAAAGAAGCCTTATCCACACAAATATCGAAGAAAATAACACCTTAAAAAAAGTAAGCCAAATGACAAAAAATAATGTACAAAAAGCCAGAAAGCAGAAATGCTTGAAAAGCAGAATTGATCAGATAGAAAAAGAGGCTAAAAAATTATTTCCTCAGGGAAACTGAGGAAATAATCCTTTAAAAATCAGAGCAAATAAAACTAACAACTTCATAAGAAATTAAGAAACAACTAAACAAAACCAAAGGAATGAAAAAAATAGAAGACAACGTACTATATCTCACTGGCAAAACAACTGACCTATAAAATTAATCCAGGAGAGATCATTTGAAAACCTAAAATTTGAAACCAATGATCAATGAAGGAACCTAGACATCTTATTTCAAGAAATGATATTCTAGAATCAGAGGATAAAATAGAAATTGAAAAAAATTCATTTATCACCCCTGAAAGAAATCACAATAGCAAAGAATCAGAAAATGAATAGATTCCCCATTAATTGGGGAAATTCTGAACAAGTTGTGATATATAAAGATAATGGAATATTAATGTTCTATAACAATGATGAACAAACTGATTTTAGAAAGACCTGGAAAGATTTACATGAACTGATGATGAACGAAACAAGCAGAACCAGCAGTGCATTGTACCCAAGAACAGCAAAAATGTGTGGTGATCAACTGTGAAAGACTTAGGTTTTCTCAGTGGTTCAGTGTCCCAAAGACTTTGGACAGAAAATGCTATTTGCATCCAGAAAAAAAAAGAACTATAGAGACTGAATGTTAATCAATTCATTCTATGTTCACTTCTTTTTTCTGTTTTTTTTTTTTAATTTCTCACATGATTTTTAGCTTTTGTTCTGATTTTTCTTTCTCATAATTTATAAAGCAATATGTATTAAAAATAAATAAATTTTAAAAAGAAAGAAATCCCAAGATGAAAACTCCCTATAATATTATAGCTAAATTCCAGAGTTCCCAGGTCAAAGAGAAACTATTGCAAGCACAGAGAAAGAAACAATTCAATTATCATTCAGCCACAGGCAGGATAAAACAATATTTAGCAGCTTTTACATTAAAGGTTCAGAGAGCTTGGAATATGATATTCCTAAGGGTAGAGGAGCTAGGATTACAACAAAGAATCACTTACCTAGCAAAACTGAGTATATTCCTTCAGGGAGGAAAAAAATATAGACATTCAATGAAATAGAAGGTTTATAAAAGAAGCAAGAAAAATTTTTACAGAGGAGGGGAAGGTGGGGGAAATTGGGAGGGGGTGAGTGAAACTTACTCTCATCAGAATTGGTTCAAAGAAAGAATAATATAAACACTCATTTGGATACCCTACAGGAAAATAGGAAGGGAAGGGGATATGAGAAGGGAATTGTGTGATAGAAAGGAGGGCAAACTGGGGGAGAGAGTTGTCAGAAATAAAACACTTTTGAGAAAGAAGAAGGTAAAGGAAAGGAGAATAGAATAAATGGTGGGAATAAGATAGAGAGAGGATAGAGAGATATTTAGCAATGATAACTGTGGGAAAAATTTGAAGCAATTTTCTCTGATAAAGACTTTATTTCTCAAATGTGTAAATTAACCAAATTTGTAAAAATTTATAAAAATTAGGACCATTGCTCAATTGAAAAAGGTATGAACAGTTCTCAGATGAAATAAAAGAAGCTATCTATAGCCATGAGAAAAAATGTTCCAAATCATTTTTGATAGAAGAAATGTAAATGAACAATTCCGAGTTACTATCTATATATATTAGACCAGTTAATGGCATAGAAAAGGAAAATGATAAATGTTGGAGGGAATGTGGGAAAAATGAGACATTAATGCATTGTTGGAGTTGTGAACTGATTCAGATATTCTGTAGAGAAATTTGGAGCTATGTCCAAAGAGCCCTAAAACCATGCAGACCCTTTGACATAGCAGTACTACTACTACTAGGTCTGTATCCAAAAAGAAATAAAAACCAAAAAAGGAAAAAAAAAATTATATGTACAAAAATATTTACAATAGCTCTTTTCTGGTAGCAAAGGATTAGAAATTGAGGGGATGGCCATTTATTGGTCATGGTTGAATATATTATGATATGTAATTAAGATGCAATAATATTATAATATAAGAAATATGAGAATAGGTTGCTTTCAAAAAAACTTACATAAGGAAAGACTTACATGAGCTCATACAAAGTGAAATATACTGTGTACAAAGTAATAGCAATATTGGATGATTATCAGCTATGAATGACAGCTATTCTCAGTAATACAATGATACAAGACAACTCTGAGATCTTATGATGAAAAATGCTATTTATCACTCATAATATCTGAATACAGATTAAAGTATTTTTTTACTTTATTTTTATATGGGATTTTATTTTGTATTTTTCATTTGTTTTCTTTTACAATATGATAAATATAAAAATATGTTTTACATGACTACACATATATTACCTATATAGATAGAATTGCTTACTTTCTCAGTGAGGGGGCTGGAGAGGAAAAAAAGCAACAGAATTGAAAAAAATTTAAAAATGAATATTTAAAATTGTTTTCACATGTAATTGGGGAAAATAAAATAATAAATTAAAAATCCCTGAGCTGAATTTTGAAGGAAACTAGAGATTCTTATCTGTTCAGAAGAAAGGGAAAAACACATTTTCCCCTTTTGATCCAATTATTTTCAGTGTGTACACAGAGCCAAATTTGTAATGTATCATTTTACATTGAAGTCAGCTCTTTGTTACCTGTCTTTTCTGGGTGATAGAATATGTTTTAATCTCTCATCCAAACATTTTCTGCCCTAACCTACCTTTCCTTATCACCAAATTTTTATTCTTTTCTCTGTAATTTGTGTAATCATATCAGAACTTACCATTACTTCTCAACAGGCTAAGTCACCTGCCTTCCTTATTATTTTCTGTCTTTGTTATTTCCCCAAAAAAACTCCCTTCCCTTTTCACTACTCCTTTTAAGTGATGACTCTTCTGTAGAATGTCAGCTTCTTGATAGTAAAGGCTGTTTTATTTTTGTATTCAGTCTTCCATGCTTCACACTGTCTTTGGCACTTAGTAATATAATGCCAGAGAAACTGAGGCAAGATTGAGAGTAGAGAGTTTTTAATATTTTATTTGGATTTCTGAGAGGGAGACATAGTCTGGAGGCAGAGCAGAATCCATTCTGCTTCCAGGGCTGAATTAGACTTTCATCTCCAAGGATCCAGCATGGAATATGAGATTTCAGACATTCTTTATAGGGTTTTAGTGATAAGGAAGAACAAAAACAGAAAGGAGGAGGCAGAGTGAGCACTAGACACTCTGATAATTTGGGAAGGGCTGCAGCTATGATGTCTAAAATAGAAGATCTTCCTCTCATCTGAGATTAAACATTTACAGTTTATAACCTTATAATAGCCAGTCCTAAATTATATCAATCCTAGGAGAGGGGGTTGCAACTGGGGGATTGAGGCAGAACAATTCAAGGAAGTGAGGCAGAACAATTTAGGGAAACTGAGGCAGGACATTTTTAGGAAAACTGAGGCAGGACAATTTGGAGAAACTGACACAGGACAATAAAAGAAAACTGTGGCACAACAATAAGTCCTTAAAAAATAAATGTGCTTCATCTATTCATCAGCAAAGTGATGAGGAGGAAATGTGAGAGAGTTAGTGGGGGAGAGGAGGAAGAAGACTAGAGGGCAGAGAGAAGAATCAACAAAGATATAAAGAATCTACATATATGATTTATATCCACACATTTGATTTATTCCTGAAATGTTTATAACAATGTTCTTTCAAGTGAATTATTCAAGGATTTTAAGTTGCTGCTGAGTAGAAATAGACTTTGACCCCATTGAGAAGGTCCAGTTTTGCACGAATGTTTTAATAATGCCAGATAAGTAGGAAGAAGGAATACCAGTTGAAGGTGGAGAGATTCTGATTTGCTTCCAGGTTTAGTTAACTTTTCTTCTGTACTGTCACAAATAATACAGATGAAAGAGAGCCTGAATAAGTCCTTTTCCTTTTAAAATAGATAAATACAAATTGATCAATACTTGATTAATACACAGAATCAAAATCATGGATCCATCTTTTCAGACTCATTAATACATAATTTCCCATGTGGATGGCTAGCTATTCTATTCATATGAGCTTCCATTTTTATTTGAAGAAACATAAATAAAAAAATTTTCATTTATGGCATGGTCCATATGGGGAAATTCATTCATTTGTACTAATCACATGGGCCAACCTCCCATATCAAGAATCATTTAAAATCACCTTTAGGGTCAACACACCCTTGGAAAATTGGCTTATCATATTTAAATATTTATTTGCCTTCAACAAGAAAAACAAACAGAATGATGATAAGGAGGACATATGAAGATATTTCCAAGATATTCTACCTTTGATCACACTGCTTCAAAATTCAAAGAAAGATAATGATGAGAGTTAGGGAAGGGGAACCCCATTTGGATTAGCACAAAGATAGTCCCATGACAGCACAGAGTCTCCCGTAAATGAATTTACAGACCCAAAAACCTAGATTGATAAAAAGGGTTTATTATAGGGATTGGGAAGTAAAGTTTAGTTAGTAAAGTTGAGGGTAGAGATAAAAGGGCACCGCATTAGGTCCGGCGGGGAGAAACCCTTGGCATGACCGACATAAGGATGCCATGCTTAGGATTTCTGCAACATGGACTCCAAATTAGCCCCTTTTATAATGATCTTGAAGGTGGATGGAGTCCCAGGCCCCTAGCGGGCTTTTAGCCAGGGTCAGCATTGAATAGAATTCAATGAGTTTAAACTGTGGGGGTTGGGAAAACCCAAGTTAGCTCAGATCCGGTGGGGGATGGGGAAAGCCCACTGACCAGGATTTGTAAATCAAAGGTCAGCCATGGGGAGGGGGGGGAGGTTCTTAAAGGGACCTCAACCCCCATCAGTAATAGAATTAGAGTCCAAGTAAACGCATGCCAAAGCTAACAGTACTCATGGCTTTGAATTGCACGGAATGGGCCCATCCACTTGGACATACTCCAAGTATATATTTTCATAGAGCTCTGTTTATATGTAAATTGTCATAATGTAATATAAGAGTCTATATAAATGAATGGGAATGTGAAGTTGTTATACATAAGCATTATTCAAGTATAAAGTATGATAAACATTAGAGAAAAAGAATCACTAACTTTTCAGGATCCTTGGGTATCTGACTGCAGAGATGCCAATATCTCTGTCACCAGCACTTCTGAGTAAATGTGAAAAAGTTCAGAAGATGCTGTCAAGGACAGAGCTTTCACTAGTTTGGTGACAGAATCAACACAGCTAAGCTTTTGTTATATGGTTTAAAGCCTTACTATAATACCTTGAAGTATGTTATACTGGCTAAAGCTCTTCCAAGGGTCAAATGCAAAAAAAAATCAGAGAGAGCACATATTGATATACACAGAGAAAGCCACCCAGGAAATCAGACTGCTCTAAATTCACACAAGCAAAGGATCTGAAAGGTTCTCTTGCTCTTCCTCCTACCAATACACTCTTCTCTGCATTACAAGGAGTCTGGAAAACTTTGATTAGAAGCCACCAACCTAGAAGCCTTTGTCATGTGTAGCTATCCAGGGACCATTTTGAAACAGAAAGAGAAGATGATGTTTATGATAGGGTTATTTGCCAGAGAGCTTCCTTCCTCTCTCTATAGAACAACTGCCTTGGCTTTGTGATGATAATATGATAAACTTCAGTTAGAAAACCTGGATTGTAGTCCCAGTGCTACTAACCCTGTGATTTAGGTAAGATGTTTAATCTCTTTTGAACTTGAATTTCTTTATCTTCAAAATGGTCACTGTTAAAAAATCAAACCAAAAAACCCCACAAAAGCCAAATGATTTTATTTGCTTTAACAAGAGAAAATAGAATTATTAGAAAATAGATTATTCTGAGCATCACTTTAATTTTATAAGGCAGTTTTACATTTTTAAAGAGGAAATAGTTTAAGCAATAGAGGAAAAATGTCAAGGGTGTTATAAAATTTTGCTTTCTATCTTTATATTCTGAAACTGTGATATCTATGTTTTATATTCTCAAACATTTTGCCTCTTAAATATCCTTGTGATTTGAAGGAGGGACCTAAAACTGAAGGAGAGATTCTCCTAGAACTGTGTCTGTTGGGGACCCTGCTTGAGGACAAACAGCTTCATTCTGGAATTTAGGTGGGGTTGGTTCAGTCCAGAGCTAAACAATTCCAATCTTATTGAATTAAAGAAACTCATTCAATCCTATTCAAATTCCATCTCAAACTGAAATCCAACTTATAAATAAAAAGAGCCAGCTTGGAACTCCACCCACTAGCCCAGCCCCCATAGAGCAGACTTGGCTTGTCAAAGCCAAAGACTTCTATTATAAAAAGAGCCAACCTGGGGCTTAATCCTTGCAGAGCCATGCCATGCTGTGCCAAGGAAACCTCTGCCCACTGGGATAATATTCTCTTCTAGCACTATCCTCTCTTTATCACCTATTTCCCTAACAAGACTTAATGCCTCTCTGTCAGGATTTCTCTATTAGAACTTGACTTCCCAACCCCCATAATAAACCCTCTTTTATCAATCTAGATTTTCAGGTTTGTAAATTCCTTTTCAGAGAATCTCTGTGCCACCTGAAGGGGGTTCCCTAAAGCTCCCTATCCTTGCACCGAATCCCACGGGGATGTAGGGGAACCAAACCTCTCCATTTGGTTCCCTGAACCCTGAACTTGCCACTAGACTTCCTCATTTAACTCCCTTATTACCAGGAATCCTAATCTCATTTTGGTTCCCTAAGTCCAGACCTCATCATTTGCTTCCCTGACAAAAGGGAACCCCAAAACCTAAACCTCATCAATTTCACAAAAAAAAAAAAAAATTGCTTGTCAAATCAATTCCAATTGTCAGAGTGATGAGAACTAGATAAGGGGTACCTAAATGAAATTAGGTTTAATTGAGGTCTAGTGGCAGGTTCGGGGTACAGGGAGTCAAATAGAGCTCCCCTGCAACCCTTTTGGATTTGGCACAAGGATACAGAGTTAAATGAGGTTTAGTAGTGGCGCAAGAGTCCTCTGTAAAGGAATTTACAGACCCGAAAACCTAGATTGATAAAAGAAGTTTATTGTGGGGTTTGGAAGTAAGGTTAAAAGGTGTTAGGTAAAGAGAGGAAGATACCAGAGCCAGAATGGTTCCAGTGGACAGAAATCCTTTGACATGGCAGGGGTAATGATGCCATGTTTGGGACCTCTGCAAATAGTGGACTCTAGTTTGACTTTTTATAATAGGGGGCTTTGGACAATCTGAAGGGGCTCCTTGGCAGAGTCCTAGGTTGGCTTTGGGCTTGAGTTTCAGCCAGGGTTAGAATTTGAATGGAATTCAATGGGTTTTTCAATAAGAAGGAAACTGTTTGTGCTTGGGGTGGAGTCCCTTCCCTGAGGCAGAGTCCAAGGAGATTTTAAGAGTTTTGGGGTGTCCTCATCAATGGTTGCTCCAGTATGGAGATAGTCTTGCCTTTCATAATAATATATGTCTTTTCTTTTTTTAATATGTTTCTTTTCTATTTCATAGTGTAGTTCTAAGGTTCAAATAAAAACTTGGATATGAAAATACTTTGTCATCTATAAAACACTACAAAAATGAATTTTATTTCTGTTGCTGTGGTCCATTAGAGAACTAAAGTAGGCATATTATAGGCTCAGACACTTAGAACTAGAAAGTTATAAGGTACCTAATGTAGTCTATATGATATCCTCTATATAAATAATCATCTAGACTATTAAGAACTTTAATGATGAGGAATTGTCTTCACCCTAAGGAAGAGAGATATATTTGAAAAAGATCTATGGTTAAATCCCACCTCTTAAATTTCCTTAATTTTAAGTTTTCTTAGCCTTATTTTTGTCATCTGAAAAATGGAGATAATATGGTAAGTAACCATATTAACAAAATAAAACAAAAATCTTACAGTGTTATTTTGAAAATCAAATTAGATGTAAATCCCTTTGTGAACTTTAGAATTAGAAGTATTTAAAAACTAAATAATATATATTATATAACATTTTAAAGAGAGAAAGAGGGAGAGGCAAGGAGGGAGAGAAGGAGAAAGTGTAATGCCGGAGAAACTGAGACAAGATAGAGATTAGAGAGTTTTTTTTAATATTTTATTAATTGGAGAGTTTAATTGACTGGACAGGACTCTCGTCTCAAAGTATCCAGTAATGAATGGGGGAATGATAAACACTTTTATAGCTCTTCAGACAAAGGAAAGAAAAAAGAGCAGGAAAATTAAAAGCCTTTTCAGGATGGGGGGGGGAAGTTGTAAATTTTTACTAAAACCCAGAGTCAGAATGTTTGAATAACAGAAGTAAAGATGTCAGTGAAGTATCCAAGATAGTCTTATCTTTTGGAATATTTTAGAGGGGCAGTGTCATAAATTCTTGGGGGCAGAAGGAGCTAGGAGCCAGAAAGTCTGATCTGCTCCTCATCTCCCATTGACAATTTATAACCTTAGAGCAAATTGTCCTCAGTCTTAATGAATGGGGGGGGGGGAGAGAAGGGAGGGGTTTACGACTTAGGGGACTGAAGCAGAACAGTTAAGGAAACTGAGATAGAACAATTCAGGGAAACTCAGTCAGGACAATGAGGGAAACTAGTGCAGGGAAACTGAGGTAGAACAGCTCAAGGAGACTGTGGCATAACAAAAGGGAGAGAAAAACGAAGAAGATAAAATCAAAATCTCGAGCTAAAATCTTACTTCCTGAACCTTCAGGTCATCATTTTAAAGTTATGCCTTCTTAGGGTCAGGAAAACAAATCAAGTCATTTTTTCTATATGGCAATATTTGAAATATTTGTGGTCAAGCATCATGGCACTTTAAGTCTTCTCTAGGTTTAACATCAAAATTTTCTCCTTCCAACCTTGGACTTCAGATTCCCTTATTAACTTTGTTATTCCTATCTGAGAATATTTTAGGATTAAAGTGTCCTAAACTGTGGCATGAGGAATTGAGCACATTATTTTGATTTTCTTGGGCTGGAAGGGAAGAAGGAGGCTGTAGATATGTACCCCAAAGGCAACTGTTTATCTACATAGGAGACTACTATTCCATGGTGATGGTTTCCTTAATTCTTCTTCCACTCTTATCCCAACCCCCATCCCAGCTCAGTTCCTGCTTAGGAAATTTGTGCTGACTCGAGGGGCTTTTCCTCCAAATAACAAAGAGCATTTCCAAGCACTGCTTGCATATTAAAACATTCAGATAACTGTTGCTATGCTTCAGCTGTACCTCCTGATAGCCTTTAGTTATATACAGATAGTTACACAATAAAATGAAAATATATGATTGCAGTAGGAGGGAAAAAAATGTTTTAGTGTCAGATATACTGAAGGACTTTGGCTATTGGCATTGTGTAAATGTCCACTTTAGCCCAAATGCTTACCGACTATCCAGTGATTGTAGTGGGTAAGTGCCACTCCTTAAGGCTAATTCATTTAGACTATTTTGAAGAAATATTCTTTGAGGGACTATAATGAAAGGAAATTGAACTACTGAACTTTCATGAGCAGACAGATTCCATAGGGAATATGTGCCCACTAAGTCAGTTCTGACAGCTCACAACATCCTCCTCTTTGAAGACAATGGTAGCATATTCAATCAATCTGTCTTTTTGTGACTTGGAAGGTGTCCAGCCAAATCACTGACACATTGCCACATGAGCTTGCTCCTCTAGAAGTGGATACTGGGCTCATTCACCTCAGATTTGGGTGGTAGTTACAACTATCTGAAGGCAGTTCATTGTTCATCAGTGTAAAATTCCTTATTCAATGGCAAGAATCATCCTGGAGGATTCATCATCCTAACAACAAATGACTTGATAAAGAAGACAAAGATGATTCGTGGCTTCATGTTCCCAGATACAATAAATTCCTTAGGACATAGTGACTCAGTATATTAATAAGTAATTATCTGTAAAAGGTTTTTCCCTCTTGCTTTAGCCATATGTTATGATGGGAAATGAAGACATCTCATATTTAACCTTTGGGATATTATTAGAAATAGAGAAGTATTCATTTTTAAGAAGACTATCAAAGACCATGTATTTCCATAAAAGTAGCAACATACAAATTTGACTTGAGATTTTCAAATCTTGCAATATTTCTAATAAGCAAACAAGTTTAAGGACACAGGACTGTGCATATGATAGATTTTTCCAGTTCAATACATTTCAGAAAAAATATTGGGAATATTATAAAACTATTAAAATCTGTTTCTTCTTTTTGGAGTATCTGCCTCCCCCAGGCCCATGCATGAAGGAGCCAAAACATGTGGCATGGATGAATGAACAAGAGAAACCACCTAAGGCTAGTTGCTGAGAGAATCTTCTTTGCTAAATCTTTCTAGAATCTTTCTTCCCAAATGTTAGAATTACACACAGATAATAAAACTTGCCTTTACTGGACTGTGAATTCACTTTTTTATATGCCACCTCAAATCTTCCCTCTATAACAAATACCGCTAAACCTTCCCATTATTCTATTCCCTCCTTAATAAATCACTCACCTCTAATTACTTTTAACCATTTTCTGCTGCAGGCATCCATACTTCCTTGGTTAGTCAGCAATTGCATCACTCTCAGGGTGTCAAAGCCTCCTCTATCTTTTGTATAGCCTCATAACATTTTGATTAATTACCTTCTGTCTCTGTAATTTGTTCTGAAGAACTCTGGCATATACCTTAATCTACGAGAATGCTCAGCCTGTTACTGTGTTGTCTCAATTTCTGTACATTAGGTATGGCAGCCAAGAGATGTAGAAATATTTTGTGTAACTTTTGTTACTAAAATTATCATTTTCATCTTCATCAAGCAACAGTTTAATTTCCTTTTGTTATGCAGTACTTATTCATAACAAATTTATATCAAAAAGAAATTATAGCTGGTATTAATTCATTCTATTATCTTGTCTACTAGAATTGAGTGTTTGTACTTAGAATTGTGATCACCTAGGATTTCAGAGATTTAAGGGACATTGAAAGTTACTTAGTTTATTTATGGTCAGAACAGGGATCCCCTTTATGAAATCTCCAACTAAGCTTGTCTAGACCTTGCTTAAAGAACTTCAATTGTAGGCAACTTACTTCCTCAAAAGGTAATACATTTTACTTTTGAATAGCCATCATCTTAGAAAAGATTTCCTTTAAAATCTGGGTCTTATCAATTTCTAGTCATTGCTTAGAGTTTTGTCTTCTAGGTGTAAGCAAAACAAATCAAAATTGATTCTTCTTCCATATGACAGCCCTATAATGCTTGAAGTATTTCCCACAAATACCTATTATGTCTTTTCTCATATCCCAGTATCTTTCTCCTTGCTAAAAAACTAATCTTTCACTGAATCATTATCTTTCCAAGTTTCACTCATCATCTTGCCAATTTATTTCTGTAATATTTTAGATTGTCAATGTTTTCCCCAAAATATGGTATCTGTGAACTAAAGACAATAGAACAATGTCAATCTAATAAATACATTTGAGCTATCTTCTTTCACTCAGGACACATTTACCTTTTTTGGTCACTATTCAAGTTCATTTTATTTTTCTATGGCATATTGTCTTAATAAATTATTTTTGGTAGCCATGTTGCATTGCTGACTTATATTAAATTTATAACCCATTAAAATCCAAAGTCCTTTTTCACATATTTTTACCAACATATGCATAGATTGTTCATATTCAAATATAGAATTTTTCTGTTATACTTACTAAATTTGATGTTATTACTATGATATATCCTTTTAGATCCTTGATATCCTTTTGGATGTGATTATTTCTTCTATGATAAAACTATTCTTCTGAGATTAATATTATCTGCAAACTTGATAAACATTTTTGGTATATGTATGCACATACACACATATTTCATTCACATGTTTTATATACATATTATATATGCACATATATACAAAATATGTACATTTATATATACACATTTTATCCAAGTTATTGGAAAAAAGAGGAGAGTGAATAGACTAGGTGCAATTAAAAACTTGAGGTACATTTATTAGAAATCTTGTTCTAAATTCATATCAGCTCATTAATTATCATTCTTGGCAGATGGCTTTTGATATCCATTTTGCATTCATTAAATTATACTACAATCAAATCCCTATTTTTCCTTTTTGAATGCAAGTGACAAGTGAGAGAATGTGTGAAATGTCTTGCTAAAATTCAAATCTATGTAATGTTTATGGGAAACCCTTAATCTACTGATGTAGAATTCTATAAAACATGTTAAATGATGTTAATTTACAATGAATCACCAATCAAGGATACATATTAGATCACATTGATCACAGATGATCTTTCAGATTACTAAAAAAAATGCATAATAACATGGGGATGTTTCTAGGAATCAAAATAAAGATTTGGGACATTTATCAATTTTTATCCTAGACACCTTTCATATTCTCCATGATTTTTCAAAAATCAGCAGTGGCTCAGTGATCACATTCTGCATCATTTTTTCTCCTAACAATCTATCTATGCCTGCCAAACCGAACTCATTGAAGGTAGTTAAGTGCTCCCAAATCATTCCTCACTTTACTTCTCAGTCAATACACATTTATTAAGCACTATGCTAAGTGCTGAGAATACAAAGAATGGCAAAAACATGGAGCCTATTCTTAGGGCGCTTACATTTTGCTAAAGAAGACAATATATATTAAAAAAAAAACTATGTTTCTACGTTGTATGTGTGTATAAACCTATATATGGTATAAATTAGAAGTAATGTGAGAGGGAAGGCACTAGTAGTAGGAGTGGAGGATATAGGAAAATATTTTTTTGCAAAAGGTCATATTTGAACTGGTTTTAAAAGAAGCCAAGGAAACCAGCAGATATAAGGAAGAAAAAAAAGGAAAACATTCCAAGCATGTGGAACAGACAGTAAAAAAGACAGTAAAAAGGGATGAGGAAGTAGGAAATGGTGTGTCTTAGGCAAGGAAAATCAAGAAGATCTATGGCACTGGATCCCATAACAAGTGGATAAAAGTATGAGGCAGCTGGAAAAATAGGAAAGAGATCAGATTTTGAAGTACTTTAAATTCCAAGAAAGAATTTTTATTCCTTAGTGGATCATTGGATATTTATCGAGTTGGAGCAGGTAGGATTATATGGTCATATTTGTTTTATTCTATTTAACCTACCCTTTTATAACTCTATCACCAATCTTTCTTCTATTTTTCCAGAATGAGGATAATTATTCTTGATAAATTTTGTGATAAATTCAATTCCATACTTACATTACCAAAAGAATTTTAGGACCAAACCTAAGAATCTTTTACAAAAATGGCTTATATACCCTTTTGGAAAAAGTGTTATTAAAAATCTTTGCAAGAAGAAAGAAAGAAGATATTCATGTAACAAAAATGGTAATTTGTTTTAAGTTTTCAAAAATTAAATTTGTCAAAGGGTGAAAAGTATCCCTAGAAAGAGTAAGTATACCCAACACTTGACACTATCAGTAGATACTTGATAAATGCTTATTATCTAACTTATTGTTTAAAGACCACTTAGTTAGGAAGAAATTATTTTTTTAGTCAAAAAAGAACCAGCAATTCTTCAGTGAAAATTCATGAAAAAATCAGAATGAAGAATTTACTATGAATAAAAAGAGGAAGAAAAGATGGTCTTTGAGTTCTAGTAATAATGAGCGTAAACACAGAACAGGATAATATAAGGAAAAACTTACAATGTAGTACATAAAGAAATATAAGTGAAAGCAGAGCAAACAATATATTAGACCTAAGGGCTAAAGGAACATTGAATGATTGAATTGTGATTGATTCAATAAGGTAAGACTTTCTAAACCAAATGCCCTCTGAAATAGCTTGGGGAAGAGAGTATTTTCACAGAAAGAATAAGAAATTACAGATAAACATTTATAGTATTACTTAACTGTTCAAAAAATTACAAAACTGTTCAATGGAATTGCCATTGCTTACAAGATAGACACACATTGTTGGGGCTTTGCATTCAAGGCCTTCTACAATCTACCCACAATCCATTTTTCTTTTTTTTTTTCCTTTGCTCCCCAAATTAAATTCTGGATTCTAGTCAGACTAGTTTACTTACTACCAACTAAGCAGAACTCATTTATTCCTACTTCTCAGGATGTACAAGGCTATTTTTCCTGTCTTAATTGTATCTTTTCTTCCACATAAAACTTTCCATTTTAGAAGGATCAGTTCAAGCAAGACTTATGTCCTTGAAGGCTTTCATAGATCCTTTCAACCTATGATGTTTATTTTGAGATTCTATTATAATTTGTCTCCAGGAAGATGAACAATTGTACAATGGAAAGATTCTGCCTTAAAATTCATATAGATTGAGTGAAAATTCTACCTCTGATGCTTACTACCTTGCACAGGTCATTTAACAATTTAGTCCTTAGTTTCCTTATTTATAAAGTATAGAGATCAGACCAGATGCTTTCTGAAGTCCTTTCCAACCCCAGATCTAGGATCTTTACCACTCATATAGCAAGTAGCATACTTTGCTTTCCAATGTGGAATTATACAATTGAAATGAATAAAATGTCATCAATTCTGACCAAATATCCAAAATGTCACAGCAGTTCTGCAACTGCTTACTCTAAAAATATAGTAGAACTGCTTTAGTGTGGTCAAATCTCAATGCATATACCAATGGCTACACAGTGAGCTGTAGCCCTGACAATGAGGGGTAACAGTAACAATGAGATGGGTTTGATTTATAGTAGAACTTCATGACTGGATCATGGGTAATATTTGTCCAAGCTCAGAGATCACTTCAAATTGATTTGAAAAAATTATGTGATTTTGTTGTGACTGAGATCATCTAGAGGGTGAGTGCAAAGAATTGTTATTATGACAAACTCAGCAAGTTTATTGGACCTTAACTCTCAAAAACAAGATGTCTTCTAATAGAAAAAAGAAAGGGTTAAATAACAGTGGGCATGTGCATCCTGACAATGTACTCTTTGAACCAGAGACTCTTTTCCTGGCTTTGCAAGGAAGCCATTGATTGTGATGCCCAAGAATTGGAAACAAAGTAGATGTCCAGTAATAGCCTCTAGCAGAGCCAAAAAAAAAAATAAAAAAAAATAAAAAAAATAAAAAAAATACATACATACACAAATAGTAACTACAATAACATAAATAGAATAATGACATACCAACAAATTAAAAGTAAATGTAACAAAATTATAAAAAAAAAAACTAAGTGTGACTCAAAGAGATGTGAGAAGACACTCATCTTACTCATTTGTTGGGGTCAGGTCTATGCATGTTAAATGTTGCACATGTTTTCAGACTTTCTCAATGTATTGATCAATCAGGCTGACTCTTTCCTATATATCTATATCTATTTATATATTTAAACATAATTATATAGGAAGGCATATATAAGATAGGTATATATAAGGTATATATAAGATAGCATGGTAATATAAGAAACAGAAAACAACCATAAAAATAGCTCTGTTTTGTTGTGATTTAAATTTTCATTTATGGGCCATTTCTGTAAGATTGGCAATACCAAAGATTCTCAAAGCACCCAGCAGTGTGCTGGAGATAATAGTAGTTGTAATTAATAAACTGTTTGATTGAATGCAAAAAAAAAATTACTTTTCTCCAGGTGCAGGCAAGATAGAGCTTGCAAATTTCAAAACCTCCCTTTCAAACTACTCAATCCCAATATAAGACATTTTAGTTTCTAGTTTTGGTGATGGGAGTTAGGACCATGTCACATACATGATTAGAATTTTCCTAAATCTTAGAGTATTTCAGCAATCCCTGCTGCTATGACACTTCTTTTCTTCTTGAAAACTCTTCCTTCTACATATGAGTCTTACTATAATCTTGCCTAAGCTGAGTTTCAGCCAGCTGAATTTTATCATGAAGAAAATGTTTCCTATTTAAAAGGGCTTCCCTAAACAATGTTGAAATCCATATCTTTTTTAAAATATAGGATTAAAACTGTCTTATATTTAAAGAAAGATATGGATTTCAACATTGTAATAAAATAAAGAGAAATATTTCTCTATAATTATTAGAAGTCTCTGTATTTGTTGCCAATTTTCTGAATGTTGTTTAATACTGTTTAACATTATTTTCTTTGCATGGAAATGTACTAGCCATAATGGCACAATGAGAAAGAAGACATAGTCCCTATTACCCTTTAAAAAGTAATTATCTAAGAGGATAACATACTTATACGAAGTGACATGGCCTTAGTTACATAGTAATATTTTACCATATCAAAAGTTATCCATTTTATAAACTGAAATATTTGTGATGGGAATAGGAATTATCTATATGGAGTATAGTTAATCAGAACAGCTTCCTGGAAGGCATTTTCTTCATATATAAGATGAAGAAATTGGACTAGATATTAAGAAAGCAGCTTGACTCTAGAACTCTGGTTCTAGAGTCAGCCTATGTGTGCACACATCTAGCCTCTAATATTTACCACCCATGTGATTTCAGGTAAGTTACTTAATTTTCCTGTCTGTTTCTTCAGGAAGGTGTTTGGCAAATTGCCCTTTGAGATACTTTACAGTTTGAGTTCTATAATCCTGTGAACCTTTGGTTTCCTAGTTTTCTTCCATGAATCATAAATGACATCTGAAGGGTAAGTCAAGGTCAGTTGCTACTATCACCAAGGATATTTTTGAGCAGTTTAGAAGCATTAATAGCATCTTTTTTTGTTGTTATTGTTATACACATATATCCATTTTAAACATTTTTTTTAGGAATCATGTTGGGAGAGAAAAATCAGAACAAAAGGGAAAAACCATGAGAGAAAAAAATAACCAGAAGAAAAAGAAAAAAAAAAATGAACATGTCATGTGTTAATTTAATTCAGTCTCCATAGTTCTCTCTCTGGGTGCAGATAAACACAGATGGGCCTAATTTTAAAGGAATAACTAGTACGTTGTACAATAATCATGGATCTCCCTTAATATGTCCATAGGCCAGGATGATATTAAAAAAAAAAAAAAAAAAAGATGAAATTTAGTAGGAAAAAGACTTTTATTGAAATAGGATGTAGAAGTAATTAACTACTATCTCAATTTATGTGATAAGGAATCTCCAGAAATCAGTGTAAACTTATTTATGTTTCAGCTCAATATGAAAAAAAAAAATAGTGACTCAGTTTCTGTCAATAGAAGCCATCAGGAAGAGCTTGGATTGTCATTTATTAGCTAAATTTTGTTTTAAGAAGATTCTTTTTGAAGTATGGGATAAGCTAGTGACTTTTGAGATCCCTAATGAAATTCTGATTCTTTGTAAACTAGTTGGGATTAAGAGTATTAACAATGATAGATTAAAGAAAAACAGATTTGATATTATGTCAACAACATAGGCCAGGAAAATTACTATTTGATGACCTCACTGACCCATAGGTATATGAGAGTTTTTAAAGCCTTGTTTTATGACAGATCTTATGTTATACTTTTTCCTAAACTGAATTAAATTGTAAAGTTCTCATCACCCTTCTTGCACTCATTAACTTCTATAGCTATTCTGAAATGTATGAGATAGATAGATCCAGAGCCACCATTTTGCATCCTGAGTAACACTGCCTAATACAACTAAGCCAGCCTCAACTGCATGTGATATACACAGTGTGGGTAATAAAATCAATAAGAAATCATGAATTGAGAATGAGAAGGAACATTAGATAACTTTCCTTCATTTGAGAGATGCTTGGAAAAGAGTCACATAGCTAATAAACATCTGAAGAAAAATTTGAATTCAGGTTTTCCTTGAATTCTATCTACTTTGCTACCTACCTACCTTGAATAAAGAAGAATCACCCTTTAATTAGGAAGCACTTAGGTAAAGACATTCTGTTAATCTGTGTTAAACCACTGAAACTTGGAAAAGTGATATGAGCCAAGATAACAAAGGAGAGATAAAACTTGGGGAGCTAGAGTGAAGTAAATGTGGAATTTAATCTTTCTTCAGAGTTTCAGTATCTCTGTGATCTAGGGTAAGCTAGTCTTACTCATTCTGAATATAAATGTCCCCATTTATATGTAAAATGACATGTTTTGGAAGTGTTTAAATTAATAGAAAACTCTCTAGTGCCCCTTGGGTGGTTCACACTTTCTTATGGACAGAATGACCTTTTGGAAAGTCCCCTTGCAGAAATGGTTTAAAAAAAAAAAATTCCCTTAGGCAAGGACTCAACTCAGTACCTTACTTAGAGGCAATGCTTAGGAGTAGTTCACTTTAACACTGATCAAGGAAGAATGTAAGAAATAAAATTGTGTAAGCTGCTGCTTCCTATGCCTCTTGACCTTATTAACCAAAAGCCTCAGCTTCATCTGGTTTGTACCTTGTGACTCTTGATGTCCAAGATCAAGTAATTTGTTATACTAATTGGGGACTTTGCAAAATTATTATTATTATTTTTTTATATTATATATTTTTTATAATATTATCCCTTGTATTCATTTTTCCAAATTATCCCCCCCCTCCTTCCACTCCCTCCCCCCAATGACAGGCAATTCCATACATTTTACATGTGTTACAATATAACCTAGATACAATACGTGTGTGTAAATACCATTTTCTTGTTGCACAATAAGCATTAGATTCCGAAGGTACATGTAACCTGGGCAGACAGATATTAGTGCTAACAATTTACATTCACTTCCCAGTGTTTCTTCTCTGGGTGTAGCTACCTCTGTCCATCATTGATCAACTGGGAGTGAGTTGGTTCTTCTTTATGTTGAAGATATCCACTTCCATCAGAATACATCTTCATACAGCATTGAAGTGTACAGCGATCTTCTGGTTCTATTCATTTCATTCAGCATTAGTTGATGTAAGTCTTTCCAAACCTCTCTGTATTTGTCCTACTGGTCATTTCTTACAGAGCAATAATATTCCATAACCTTCATATACCATAATTTACCCAACCATTCTCCAATTGATGGACATCCATTCATCTTCCAGTTTCTAGAAACTACAAAAAGAGCTGCCACAAACATTTTGGCACATAAAGGTCCCTTTCTGCTCTTTAGTATTTCTTTGGGATATAAGCCCAATAGCAGCAATGCTGGGTCAAAGGGTATGCACAGTTTGATAACTTTTTGGGCATAGTTCCAAATTGCTCTCCAGAATGGCTAGATTCTTTCACAACTCCACCAACAATGTATTAGTGTCCCAGTTTTCCCACATCTCCTCCAACATTCATCATTATTTGTTCCTGTCATCTTAGCCAATCTGACAGGTGTGTAGTGGTATCTCAGAGTTGTCTTAATTTGCATTTCTCTGATCAGTAGTGATTTGGAACACTCTTTCATATGAGTGGATATAGTTTCAATTTCTTCATTTGAGAATTGTCTATTTATATCTTTTGACCATTTATCAATTGGAGAATGGTTCGGTTTCTTATAAATTAGGGTCAGTTCTCTATATATTTTGGAAATGAGACCTTTGGCAGAATCTTTGCTTTTAAAAATATTTTCCCTATTTGTTACTTCCCTTCTAATCTTGTTTGCATTAGTATTGTTTGTACAGAAACTTTTTAGTTTGATGTAATCAAAATCTTCTATTTTGTGATCAATAATGATCTCTAGTTCTCCTCTGGTGATAAATTCCTTCCTCCTCCACAAGTCTGAGAGGTAGACTATCCACTGTTCCTCTAATCTATTTATTATCTCACTCTTTATGCCTAAATCTTGGACCCATTTTGATCTTATCTTGGTATATGGTGTTAAGTGTGGATCCATATCTAATTTCTGCCATATTAATTTCCATTTTTCCTAACAGTTTTTTCCAAATAATGAATTTTTGTCCCTAATGTTGATATCTTTGGGTTTGTCAAAGATTAGATTGCTATAGATGTACCCTTTTTTGTCTTTTGTAAATAATCTGTTCCATTGATCTACCGTTCTATTTCTTAGCCAGTACCAAATGGTTTTGGTGACTGCTGCTACATAATATAGCTTTAGATCAGGTACAGTTAGACCACCTTCCTCTGAGTTTTTTTTCATTAGTTCCCTTGCAATTCTTGACCTTTTATTCTTCCATATGAATTTTGTTGTTATTTTTTCTAGGTCATTGAAATAGTTTCTTGGGAGTCTGATTGGTATACCACTAAATAAATAGATTAGTTTGGGGAGTATTGTCATCTTTATTATATTCGCTCGGCCTATTCCAAGAGCACTGAATGTCTTTCCAATTATTTAAATCTGACTTTATTTTTGTGGCAAGTGTTTTGTAATTTTTCTCATATAATTCCTGACTATTCTTTGGTAGATGGATTCCCAAATACTTTATACTCTCAACATGTGTTTGGAATGGAATTTCTCTTTGTATCTCTTGCTGTTGCATTTTGTTGGTGATATATAAAAATGCTGATGATTTATGTGGATTTATTTTGTATCCTGCCACTTTGCTGAAATTTTGAATTATTTCCAGCTTTTTAGCAGAGTCTTTGGGGTTCTCTAAGTATACCATCATGTCATCTGCAAAGAGTGATAGTTTGATTTCCTCATTTCCTACTCTAATTCCTTGAATCTCTTTCTCGGCTCTTATTGCCAAGGCTAGCATTTCTAGTACTATATTGAATAGGAATGGTGATAGTGGGCAACCTTGTTTCACTCCTGATTTACTGGGCAAGGTTCCAGTTTATTTCTATTGCATATTATGCTTACTGAAGGTCTTAAATATATGCTCCTGATTATTCTAAGGAATAGTCCATTTATTCCTATACTCTCAAGAGTTTTTAGTAGGAATGGATGTTGGATTTTGTCAAATGCTTTTTCTGCATCTATTGAGATGATCATATGGTTCTTATTAATTTGATTATTAATATGGTCAATTATATTAATAGTCTTCCTAATATTAAACCAGCCCTGCATTCCTGGAATAAATCCTACTTGATCATAGTGTATTATCCTGGAGATGATTTTCTGAAGTCTTTTTGCTAATATCTTATTTAAGACTTTAGTATCAATATTCATTAAGGAGATTGGTCTATAATTTTCTTTCTCAGTTTTCGATCTACCTGGTTTAGGTATCAGTACCATGTCTGTGTCATAAAAGGAGTTTGGCAGGACTCCTTCATCCCCTATTTTTTCAAATAATTTATATAACATTGGGGCTAATTGTTCTTTAAATGTTTGGTAGAATTCACATGTGAATCCATGTGGTCCTGGGGATTTTTTCCTGGGGAGTTGATTAATAGCTTGTTCTATTTCTTTTTCTGAAATGGGACTATTTAAACAATTTATCTCCTCCTTTGTTAATCTAGGGAGCCTATATTTTTGGAGGAAGTCATCCATTTCACTTAAGTTATCAAATTTATTGGCATAAAGTTGGGCAAAGTAACTCCTTATTATTTCTCTAATTTCCTCTTCATTGGTGGAAAGGATCGATCCCCCTTTTAATTTGTAAGACTAACAATTTGATTTTCCTCTTGCTTTTTTCTGATCAAATTTACGAAAGGTTTATCTATTTTATTGGCTTTTTCATAAAACTAACTCTTGTTTTTATTTATTAATTCAATAGTTTTTTTACTTTCAATATTATTGATTTCTCCTTTTAATTTTTGTATTTCAAGTTTCATTTTTGGTTGGGGGTTTTGAATTTGGTCTTTTTCTAGCTTTTTAAATTGCAGGCCCAATTCGTTAATTTTCTCTTTCTCTATTTTCTTCAAATAAGCCTCTAAAGATATAAAATTTCCCCTTATTACTGCTTTAGCTGCATCTCACAGATTTTGGTATGATGTCTCATCATTGTCATTATCTTGGGTGAAATTATTAATTGTTTCTATAATTTGCTGTTTCACCCAGTCATTCTTTAAGATGAGATTGTTCATTTTCCAATTACTTTTTGGTCTATTTACCCCTAACTTTTTACTGAATGTAGCTTTTATTGCATTGTGATCTGAGAAGAAGGCATTTATTATTTCTGCCTTCCTACATTTAATTTTGAGATCTTTATGTCCTAATATATGGTCTATTTTTGTATAGGATCCATGAACTGCTGAGAAGAAAGTATATTCCTTTCTATTGCCATTCAGTTTTCTCCAAAGGTCTATCATACTTAGTTTTTCAAATGTTCTATTTACTTTTTAAATTTCTTTCTTAATTGTTTTGTGGTTTGATTTGTCTAAATCTGAGAGTGCAAGGTATAGCTCTCCCACTATTATAGTTTTACTGTCTATTTCTTCTTGCAATTCTCTTAACTTTTCCTTTAGAAAGTTAGATGCTATACCACTTGGTACATATATGTTTAGTATTGATATGGCTTCATTATTTATGCTACCTTTCAGCAGGATATAGTTTCCTTCCTTATCTTTTTTAACTAGATCAACTCTGCTTTTGCTTGATCTGAGATAAGGATAGCTACCCCTGCTTTTTTGGCTTTACCTGAAGCATAATAGGCTCTGTTCCAACCTTTTACCTTTACTCTGTATGTATCTCCCTGCTTTAAGTGTGTTTCCTGCAGACAACATATTGTAGGGTTCTGATTTTTGATCCAATCTGCTATCCGTCTCCATTTGATGGGAGCGTTCATCCCATTCACATTTACAGTTAAAATTACTAATTCTGTATTTCCTGCCATCATATTATCCCCAGATTATGCTTTTTCCCTTGACCCCCCTGATCCCCCTCCCTGATACTTAATTTACAGACCCCTCCTTGTGACGCACAGCCCTCCCTTTTTTTAGTATCCCTCCCCCCTCCCTCCAAGTCCCTTCCCTTATTCTCCTTTTCCTTTTCCCTTTTCCTCTCCCCCCTTTTAATGAGGTGAGAGAAAATTCTCTGAAAAACCAATATGTCAATTATTTACTCTTTGAGCCTCTTCTGATGAGAGTAAGATTCACACAATGATTCTCCCCCTCACTAAATTCCCTCAGATATGGTGTATTTTCTATGCCTCTTCCTGGGATGTAGTTTCCCTCTTTTTATCATTCCTTCCCCTTTTTCTGAAACGACCTCCTTCCCTTTTCTACACCCCCCTTTTTTTCTTTTATATCAGTAAAATCAAATTATCCATGAGTACTTTTTATATACCCACAACAGAGTTACAGTTCTCAAGGGTTCTGTGTACCTTTTTCTGTTTCTCTTCAGTCTTGTGGATGTAGATCAAATTTTTTGTTTAAGTCTGTTTTTTTTCTTAGAAACATATAGAATTCCTCTATTTCATTGAATGACCATCTTCTTCCATGGAAAAAGATGCTAAACTTAGCTGGGTAGTTCATTCTTGCTTGCAGTCCTTGATCTTTTGCCTTTCGGAATATCAGGTTCCAGGCCCTTCTATCTTTTAATGTGGAGACATCCAGATCTTGTGTGACCCTTATTGTGGAACCAGGTATTTAAATTGTTTTTTTCTAGCTGCTTGCAGGATTTTCTCCTTTGTGTGGTAATTCTGCAGCTTAGCCACAATATTCCGTGGTGTTCTTTTTTTAGGGTCTATTTCAGAAGGAGTTCGATGAATTCTTTCAACATCTACTTTCCCCTCTGTTTCTATTATCTCTGGACAGTTCTCTTTGATAATTTCCTGTAAAATAGAATCTAGGCTCTTTTTTTGGTCATAGTTTTTGGGAAGTCCAATGATCCGCAGATTATCTATCCTAGATCTATTTTCCAGGTCTATAGATTTTCCCAGTAAGTATTTGACATTGTTCTCCAGCTTCTCATTTTTTTTTTTTTTTTTTTTTTTTTTGTTTGACTGATTCTTGGGTTCTCTGTGAATCATTCATTTCTATTTGTTCCATCCTGACTTTTAAGGAGTTATTTTCTTCTTTCACAGTTTTTAGTTCTTTTTGTAAATGCCCAATTTCATTTTTAAATGAATTATTTTGCTCTATTGAATTTTTTTCCATTTCCCTAATTTTTTTTGAGAATTATTTTCTTTTTCCAATTCAGAAATTCTACTTTCTTGAGACTTTTTTATCTTTTCCAATTCAGAAATCCTACTTTCCTGTGATTTTTAACCTTTTCTAATTCACAAATTTTGTTTCCCTGCATCTCCTGTGAATTCTTTATTTTTTCCAACTCCAATTTCAGAACATTATTATTCTCTATCATAGCTTCCCTTTCCTTTCCCCATTTTTCTTCAAACTCTCTTAACTTTTTAATAGTCTCTTCTAGGAGAGAGTTATGTGATGGGGGGCAGGAATCATTCCCCTTTAGGTTGTTATCTGCTGACTCTATGCTGTTAACTTCCTCGGGGTTGGATACCCGCTCTTTCTCTGTGTAGAAGGAATCTATGGTTTTTCTGGGCTTTTTGCTCATACTTGAAAAATCTTTTGGGGTCTGTCCCTGGGGTAGGAAATTATTTATTTATTTCTTTACCAGCTTCCTCCCAGACTGGATGGATGCAGCATCCCCTGCACCTGAGCTAAGAGAGAGCTCTGGGAGAGAGTTCCCCACCCCCTCCCTGGAAGTGCCTCAGAGGTGACTAGCACTGCTGTGCCTTGAGGGCACTGTGTTTTAGTGGCTTCCATGAGGTTTGAGATTGAACAGTAAAGGCGACACAAAGCCCAGCCTATGCTTCCTGGTGGGGTGTGGATGTCAATAGTAGGTGACGTGAAAAGCCCCTGTGCTCAAACTGGAAGTGTCTGCCAGAAACCGCGGTCCCTAGTTCAAAGGTTCTGTTTCTCTGGGACTTCCAGAGCTGAGTTCCACACCCTCCAGCTGAGCTAGGCAGTGTGTGTTGCCTTGGGCCATATCCGCCCCCTTCTCAATCTCTTAACTAGTCTCAGGTGCGAGCTAGGGGCCACACCCCTCAGTGCCGAGATCTGCTGAGTCACCCCTAGGATCCGGGAAGATCTAATATATCTTTGAATTTTTAAAGTAGTTTAGATTTCTCCTTTGAACTGCTGTATTATAAGCAGAGAAGAGCTAACAGCCTGTGCCAAATTCCTTTATCTCAGTGGCTTCTCTGATCCCAGAGCCCTTCCCAGTGTGATCGGCGCAGTATACTAGCACCCGACTGTCTGTGCTGGCATCTCTTCTTCCTCCCCTGGGAACTGACCTTTTCTGTTGAAACTCCAGATTCTCTTCAGCTGGTAAGTCGTGCTTCCAGTCCTTGGGATATCTATCAGTCCAACGCTATTTCTGAGGCTGATTTATCTAATTGGTTGTGAGGGAGTAAGGACGTTCACAGAGTCGTGTGTTTCTTCTCTGCCATCTTGGCTCCGCTGCAAAATTATTTTTAAAAATTATAATATTCCCTTTCATTCAAGTCTTAAATCCCAATGGCTCAAATTGGTGTCCCATTTATTTTTCCTCTATATTTGCCAAAATAGCCTCTTTTTTTTGGCTTCCTTTCTGCAACAATAGAGAGTACTATTTGGATGAACATATGATTGAGCATTTTCTATTGTCAACAGGTTAAACACTAATTAAACAGAATCTATAATTATACTTTTAAAGAATAGAGATAAACTTTGGGATGGGAACAGACTCTCCCCTGAATGGGAGAGAAGAAGGGAAGCTGTAACTTCATCATCTGTATGAGTTTTCTATTAAGAGAAATTCTATAGCAAGACTGGTTCAATATTAGGAAAACTATTACCATAATTCAATTTATCAATAAACAAACAGAAATCATATGATTATTTCAACAGATACAGAAACAGCATTTGACAAAATCTAATGCCCATTCCTGTTAAAAACATCAGAGTATAGAAATAAATGGAGTTTTCCTTAAAATCATCAGTAGTATCTATTTAAAACTATCAGCAAGCGTGATGTGTAATGGGGATAAACTAGAACTATTCCCAGTAAGATCAGGGTTGAAATAAGTTTGTCCACCATCATTATAACTATTCAATATTTTATTAGAAATGTTAGCTTTAACAATAAAAGAAGAAAAATAAATTAAAAGAATTAGATTAGGTTATGAGGAAATAAAATTATCACTCTTTGCAGATGATATGACAGGATATTTTGAGAATACTAGAGAATCACTTGAAAATACTAGAAACAATAACTTTAGCAAAGTTGCAGGATACAAAATAAATTCACAGAAATCATCAACATTTCTGTTTGTTACCAACAAAGTCCATCAGCAAGAGATAGAAAGAGAAATTCTATTTAAAATTACTGTAGATAATATAAAATATTTGAGAGTCTGCCTGCCAAGACAAAATCAGGAAATTTATGAACATAACTACAAAACACTTTCCACACAATTACAGTCATGTCTAAACAATTGGAAAAATAGCAATTGCTCATTGGTAGGCTGAGCTAATATAATAAAAATGACATTCTACCTAAATTAATCTACTTATTCAGTGCCATACCAATCAAACTACCAAGAAATTATTTTACAGAGTTAGGAAAAATAATAACAAAGTTCATATGGAAGAACAAAAAGTCAAGAATTTCAAGGAAATTAAAGAAAAAATGTAAATGAAGGTAGTCTAGCTATACCAGACTTAAAACTATATTATCAAGACATCTGGAACTAAGAAATAGTTGATCAGTGGAATAAGTTAAGTTTACAAGATATAATAGTCAATGACAATAGTAATTAGTCTTTGTAAACCCAAAGATCTTAGCCTCTGGAACAAGAACTTACAATTTGACAAAAACGCTAGTGAAATTGGAAATTAATATGGCAGAAACTAGGCATTGACCTCACACCTAATACCCTATACCAAGATAAGATCAAAATGGGTTAATAATTTAGACATAATCATAAGTATGACTATAAGCATATGAAAAATAAAGGATAGTTTGCTTCTCAGATCTGTGGAGAAAAAAGGAATTTGTGTCAAAGAAAAACTAGAGTACATTATGGATGCAAAATGGATAATTTTGATTATATTAAGTTAAAAAAGTTTTTGTACAAGCAAAACCAATGTAGATAAGATTAGAAGAGAAGCAGTAAACTGGGAAAAAATTTTTTACACTCAAGGATTCTGATAAAGGCCTAATTTCTAAAACATAGAGAATTGACTCAAATTTATAAGAATACAAGACATTCTCCAATTGATAAATGGTCAAAAATATGAATAAAATTTTTTCAGATGAAGAAATTAAAACCATATTTAGTGATATGAAGAAATACTCTAAATCGCTATTGATTAGAGAAATCTGAGGTACCACTACACCTCTCAGATTGACTAAGATGACAGAAAAAAGATAATGATGACTATTGGAGGGAATGTAGGAAACCTGGGACACTAATACATTGTTGGTGGAGTTGTGAACTTATACAAGTATTCTGAAAAGCAACATGGAACTATGGAACTATCAAACTGTGCATACCGTTTGACCCAGCAGTATCTCTACTGGGCTTGTATCCCAAAGAAATAACATAAAAGGGAAAAGGATCCGTATGTGCAAACAGGTTTGTAACAGTTAATGGAACTAGAAACTGAGCTGATACTCATCAGTTGGAGAAAGGCTGAGTAAATGATGGCATATGAATGTTATGGAATATTATTGTTCTACAAGAAACGATCAGCAGTCTAATTTCAGAGATGCTTGGAGAGACTTACATGAATTGATGCTGACTGAAGTGAGTAGAATCAGGAAAAGACTGTACACGGCAACAGCAAAATTATACAATCATCAATTTTGACAGATGTGAGTCTTCAACAGCGAGGTGATTCAGGCCGTTCCAATGGTCTTGTGATGTCTCCATTACCTGAATCACCTCACCATCTGCATTCAGAGTGGGAACTGAGTGTGGATCATAAGATAATATTTTCACTTTTTTTGTTGTTGTTTGTTTGAATTTTGTTTTCTCACTTTTTCCTTTTTGATCTGATTTTTATTGTGCAGCATGAAAAATGTGGAACTATGTATAGAAGAATTGCACCTGTTTAACATATATTGGATTATTTGCCATCTGGGGAGAGGGTGGGAGGAGGGACATAAGGTTGTGCTAGGGTATATGTTAAAAATTATCTGTGCATATGTTTAGAAAATAAAAAGCTTTAATAATAACAAAAAACTCCTGAGTGCAGCCTGAATCAAATTAAAATATAAATGAGAAATTTTTAACAAAATACAAACAAATAAAACAGTAATAATTTAAAAAAGAGAGAATTTCTATAATGAGTAGATACACACATCTCTCATGTTAGCTTTAGTCTGTTTCTTCTGAGTAGGTAAAGGCAGTAGAGACAAAGGTAAAACCCAGCCCTTCTCTAGTAATAACCACTTCACAATAATAATAGCCCATTGCCTTACTCTCCAGGTTCCATTCTATCTCATTCCTTTCACTCTTCTGATTTAAATTAAATCACTGAACAATCTTTTCTTCTCTCCCTCATATCTCATAATACATTTCTTTATTTTAAAAAAATATTTTATTCTGAGCTTAAAAAATAAAGCAAGTATTTCTATAACATAGTAGAATGGGGGGGGGAAGAAATGATTATTAGTGAAACTGCAAACCTATTATATACTGTTTACTGTTACTTTTAAATATATAATAAAGTAACATGTAACTTTTTCTCCCCTTTTTGTTCTTCCCACCCCTTCTCCCTGACCTAGAGATGGTTACCATTAGGCACAAATGTGTGTGTGTGTGTGTGTGTGTGTGTATGTGTGTGTGTGTGTGTGTGTGTGTGTGTGTGTGTGTGTGTATGTGTGTAGCCATTCTATAAATACTTCTGTTCATCTATTCTTTCTCTGGATGCAGAATGCATCTTCCCTCATATGTCCTTTTAAGTTAATTTGGATATTTATAATTGTCAAAATGACAGTCACTCTAAATTGTTCATAAAACAATATTATTATTACTGTACATGATGTGCTCATGGTTCTGCTGGTTTTGTTCCTCAGTATTTCATGGAAGTCAACTGAGAAATGACTGAACAAGTTGTGATATATAATTGTGATGGTTTACTACTGTGCTATAAGAAATGATGAGCTTGATGATCTTAGAAATCATGGTGTATTTCTTGTGCCTCTTCCCAAAATTTCCATTCTTTCCTTCAGAACAAGAAGAGAAGGGACTGTCTCATTTTTGCTGGTTGTTGATAGGCTTGCTTTTCCCCTAGAATTGTCCTTTGATTCACTCCCTCATTTTTTTCCAAGGATAAAGCATAATGCAAACTTTAAGGTGTTATATTAATATGAGCTATTATTCTTCAAAACATCCTGCATTAATTTATAATATTAATTTATAACCTGGTATTTTAATATGTGTCTTAGAGAACTTGGTCCTATAGAGTAAATTATATCCTGCTAGTAGGAAGTGTACTGAACTTTTACTTTACAAGACCTGCTGCTATCTACCTAATGGTCATAGTCAAATCAATTCAGCACTTTGGGCCTTAGTTTCATCATTTTTATTGATCCTCTCCTTAATTCAAGTGTCTTTACTCTATTGATGATTTCTAATTTATCTATATGTGTGTGTATGTGTATTTTTGTGTGTATATTTAGTATATATATATATATATGTATATATATATATATATATATATATATATATGCATATATATGGAAAGAGAGAGAGAAAGAGGGAAAGAGTGCATTTGTCTCTACATGAATGTTTGTGTTTTTCTTCCTTATTATAATGTGAACTCCTTGAAAGCAGGGACTGATTTCCCCCCCCCCCTTTTATTTTTGTATCTCATGTGCTTAGCACATATTAAGAGCTTAATCATGTTTATTGGCTGACTGACTGTAGAATAAAGGGATTGTATTACTTAGCCCCTAAGCTTCCTTCCAATTTAAGATGTATGATCCTAAATATATATGCATTATTTTTCAACAGAAAGTTTTAAAATCTTGATATCGTTTATCTTTTATAATTTTCAGTGACATCACAACTAATGAGGAAAGGTGGCAAAAAGCAATCTGCAGTTAATATTTCAAAATATTTTCAATGCTTTGCCTTGAATTCCTTTGTGAATGAGCTTCATAAATAAAAGAAAAATGGTATTCATAGCCTCATCTCATATCACATACTGATAATCAATATGAAGGCAAGGGCAGTAAATATTTAACAGACTTTTTGTTTCTAATAAATTTAATATAATATTCTGGTTGTATGGTAATGGGGTCATTTCACAGAAATCCTCTTAACTTCCTTTCAAGATGTTTTTGTAGTGAATCTCCTTCATAGCTGTGGTATAGGGGAAAAAAGTGATGAGTCCAGATGGATGGATTCTCAACACCAATTTCAACTGTGCCTCTTATTAATGATGTTCCCTTAGACAAATCCTCTACTTTCTCTAGGCCTTAGGTTTCTTGCTTGCAAAATAAGGTTAACACTTGAAGGTCTAACTTGGTCCCTTTGTTGGTAGAATTAAACAAAACAATATATTTATAACTATAAAGTAATATGATTTAAAGTTATTTTTGTTGGTCATAGTGTTAGTACCAGTATTATTATTACTCCTTTAAGGATTAAATAATTGTGTGGTATTTGAAGCCCTTTCATTTTGGCTTAGGACTCTGAATGCCCTTAGATTTTTATCAATATCACCTCATGCCTAAGGACCTATCCAGATATTAGATTGTTTCTCTCTGAAGTTTTCTCCGATTCAATAATCAGACAAAAACAAAAAAACAAAACAAAACAAAAAAAAACACCTTATAGTGCTTTGTACCAAGCCCTCTCTCTGTAGTTGTCTTGAACTTTACCTTCATAATTTTGAGTAGCCTTGATGCCAGCTGAGTTCCACAATACATAAATGAACTAACAAACTAATGTGTTTTGTCTACCACTTGTCCCAAATTATTCCAAACCTAATTTTACTACTTACTCCTGCATCAGTCTAGAATACCAACCCCATCCAGATCCATATATTAAAGATGCTAACAGAAGACCTGCTAGCATATCTTAATTTCCTCACAGCAAGCTGCCAAAACGCTGGCTTTTTTTTTTTTTTTAATTTCATTAAATAGTACTTAACTTCACATTCATACCTTTGCTACTTCTCTTATTAAGAATTCCCAGAGTTACTGCTATAGGAACAATATAGGTGAGGACAATACTTGCCTTGCCTACGTGAGAGAATTGTTCTGTGGATCAAATGAGATACTTGATGTGAAAGCATTTTGAAAATGAAAAATATTACTTTTATCTCACTTCACCACCTATCTCAAAGCATGTCTCCTAGTAGAAGTATATGAAAATCTTTTACAACAAATCTGCCTTTATGTTAGTGAAGCATAGTCCCTATGGTGATCACTCTCTACATGGTGTTTGGTCTCTTATCAAAACCTTCTACTCCCAACATCACACCATGGGATAATAAGAGTGCCCCGTTTGAATGGGGAATAACTTAGTGCACATTCCTAGTGCTTGTTTTTATATCAAAAGTTATTTTTGCCTACCTTGTTTATTCTTTGGGGCTGTTATATCTTCTTTTTAGAACCTGCTTTTTAATTAGTCAAATTAAGTTCCAACTTAATTTTAGAAGCCAGAATCCATATTTTTTTTAATATGCTCCTAAGACCTGGGAGGAAACTTTATCCAAGAATAATGAAAGTATGTTTAAATATTAGGCCTGCTTTTAGTCATTTGCTTATTACTAAAATGTCACTTTATTTTTAGCATATTACTCTAATCCACAGAGAACACCTGAGAGGTTAATGTTGAATGTAGTCATTAAGAAGCTTATTTATATTCGACATTCAGAAATAAAAATGCATTATCCCTTCAAGTTTATTAATATTAAGATGAACATTGAAAATGCTTAATATATATTGGATTACTTTTTGTCTAGGAAAGAGAGGGAGAAAAATTTAGAACACAAGGGATTTGCAAGAGTGAATGTTAAAAACTATCTTTGCATATGTTTTGAAAAAAAAGTTATCATTAAAAATATTAAAATGTTAAAATCTACTCAGAAACACAGACTTCCATCTAAATATGAGAAACCAACCTTTAAATATTTGATCCTTTGTTCTTTGAGGCTCAATCTCAGCTTTCTGAGATAAGGATAGCCTATAATGATATTGCTTTAAGAATTCTTTAATACTAAATTTCTAGCATTGTGCTTGCCATGATGGTGAAAGTGGTTAGTATAAATGAATAATTAAATTAATGATTAAGCATCTATTATGTACAAAAATGCTATACAAAATTAAAAAGGGAAGAATGTTTCAGTTTTGCAGGAACTTATGACCCAATTGAGAAGACATCATCTGTATATATGTCTCACACACTCATATTAATATTTGCCTTATCTCCCTAGAGACATTGAGTTTTTGGAAGGGAAAGAAAATGTCTTTGATTCTTTGATTTCCTACTATCTTATCAAACTCTCATATAGTACAATGCTTCAAATGCCTGCTCAATAAATGTCTTTTGTAAAATCATGAAGCAATTTAATGTATAATTAATCAAATAATTATTGTTCTTTCAATCATTTTCAATCACATCTGACTCATTGTGACTCCATTGTTTTGGACAAAGACATGGAACTGGTTTTCAGTTTTCTTTTCCAACTTGTTTTATAGATGAGGAAACTGAGACATTAGGAGTTAAATGACTTGCCCAGTCATATAGTAATATATGAAATTATTTTTGAGCTCATGATGACAGGTCTTCCTGATTCCAAGTCCAGTGCTCTCTCCTAAAATCTCATAATCATCATTAAAACACACCTGAAATTTATAGATTCATTTCCCCCTTCAAAGCATTTTTAGGACTATTACCTAATTTTGTTCTCAGAACAGATCCTAAATTGTTTCACTATTTTTTCCTCCTCTACTAGAAATTTTTACAACCCAATTCTAAAACCATACCTTTACAGTGGTCACTGAACACATTTACCCCCATACCTTCCTGGCTGCAACAATGTAAGATAAAATTTTAGGGCAATCAAGGACTATGATCATTTCAAATGTGACATGGGTAGCTAGAATAATATGACAGGTTCCAAAATGAAATTTGAAGTTATAAACTGAAGTAATATAGAAATAGGTATTTTAAATTTAAACTCCAACTATTTCAGATAAGATCTCAATGGAGGAATAATTTAAGTGGAATAATTTAAAACTGACTAATTTGGTTTCTTTCTGAATTTTCTAAGGAGTGAATATTAGGCTGGTATGTGAACATTAGGGAGGAACTGATACCTTAGTTAAAATGCTGAGATAATGCTTACATATCATAGAAACTGAGTCTAAGATTCTTGGATTCTGGTCCTCAATCAATAAAAAGTTATGCAGTCTTTCTCTAACTCATTTTTTTTCTTTGAAAATAAGGAATAATATCTTCCTTGCCTAAATGCTGTATTCAGAAAGATCTAAGTCCAAATTCAGCCTCAGATACTTACCACCTTTGTTCTCCTAGTCAAGTTATTTAATCTATCTGCCTCAACTTCCTCAACTGTAAAAAGAGAATAATAGAATCTACCTACCAGGATTATGAAGATTAAATGAGATGATCTTTAAAGTGCTAAGCACAGTACCTAGCATATACTTGTCATAAATTATTTTTTCCTTCCTCCCTTCTTGCCAACCATCCTTTCATTTAACAGGATCAGTGATAAGTAATCAGATCCACCATTGCTGCAATCCTAAAAGATGGAAATAGAATTGAGTACATCCCATCAGATATACTATGCACAGAGATGAATAAGGACTAAATGTGTCAATCTCTGACTCAAGAATACAACCTCAGGAAAATAAAATTAAATACAGAAAAATGAATAAATGATTGGTATTATGAATTTTTAGGCAGCAAGGTTGTTTGAGTTTGAAGTTAGAAGTAACTGAGTTTAAATTCAGCCTCAGATACTAGTTGAGGAAACTTAATTCCCACAACTCTAAAATAGTGATAATAACAGTACCTCTCTAACAGAGTTGTAAGGCTCAGATGAGGCACTATTTGTAAAACATTTGGCATTCTGTTTAGCATGTAGTAGGTACTCAATTAATGTTTTCTTCCCTTCTTTTATTACAGATTTTAGCTTTCAAATCAGTTTTCCTGCTATATATCTATATGTAGAGAGCTCAAACTCTGAAGAAGTATACTTGAAGCAAGGTGTTAACTCAATGGAATTGATGAGATAATGATTCTTTAGTTCACATATGTCTAGTATGATATAATGATATAATCCCTCTAGTTTGATACATTGATATAATCATTCTAGATTGGCTTATATTCAGTATACTGTAATGATGTAATTGTAATAGGGTTTTTAAACTGGGGACAAGGTCAGACTCAGAGGGAGATTTGTTGAGACTGTCAGACTGTTGGAGGAGACGGGTCAGACTGAGACTGGGTCAGACTGTGAAAGACACAGACTGTGTAAGAGACAATAAAGTCTATTCTTGTCCAGAGGACCTCCAGAAAGCTAGCCCAACACTTTTACACCTACATTTTATTATGAAAACAACACTGTTAAACTCTCCTTGGGTTGATAGTAAATCATAAGTTTTTGACATTCATATCAAATAAATGAAAATTCTGAAAAGTCTTAACTCTGCAAGTCTTGGAGCATAAGTCTGGCTATGGATCTCCTTAATGTAGTAGGAAAACTAGTCTGACTGAATTCAAAGTGGCGTAGGACCTGAACATCTGCTTATGAATTGTAGCAACTTTTTTTTGAAATTATATTTATTTATTTAATATTTTTCCACAGTTAAATTTAAAACAATTTTTAAAATTTTGTTTTTAAAACTTTTGAGTTTCAGCTTCTCTCCTTAATATACACAAACTCCTACCGTAACAATAACAAAAAAATAACTCAAGAAAAATAAAGTGAGAGAGACAGAGAAACAGAGAGAGAGAATGCTTCAGTCTGTATTCAGACACAATCAGTTTTTTCTCTGGTATGGATAGGATTTTTCATCATAAATCCTTCAGAGTACTCATGGATCATTATAATATTAAGAACAGCAAAGTCATTTACAGCTGACCATTCCACAACATTGCTATTACTTTTTATAGTACATTTCACTTTGCTTGAGTTCATGGAGGACTTTCCAGATTTTTTTTTTTTTTTCCTGAGAACATCTTGCTCATCATTTCCCATAGAACAATAATATTCCATGACAAACACATACCACAATCTATTCTCCAATTGGTGGTTATCTTTACAATTTCATCCCTAGGAGTGGTATTTTTAGAGCAAAGAATATGCGTAAATTTATAGTCTTTTGAGGATAGATCATATCTTGTGATCATTTAGCAATTTGGGGCATGGCTCTTATTATTATTATTATTTAACAAATTTGACTCAGTTCCCTTAAGGCTATATCAGAGAAACTTGCTTCAAATTTCTTTTTTACAATTACTATTGCTAACTATATTTCTCCCTACTTATTCTATTCTCTCTCCTTTCACTCTGTCTATTCTCAAAATTGTTTTGGTATTAACTACTCTCTCCTTCAATATATCCTTTTTTTTTTTTTTTTTTGTTTTTTAAATCATCTTTCTCCTTTCAGATGTCCCATTCTCCTCCTATTTCCTGCAGGGTAAAATAGATTTTTATATTAATTTTGAGTGTTTTTGTTTTGTCTCTTGAGCCACTTCTGAGGGTGGAATAAAATTCATTCATTTATCCTTTCCTTTGACTTTTTCCCTCCACTGTAAAAACTTTTTTTTTTTTTTTTTGGTAAAAACTTTTTCTTATCTCTTTCTTATAATTTATGCCATTCCACTTCTTCCTTTCCTTTTCTCCTAGTACATTCCTCTTTCACTCCTTCATTTCATTACTTTTTAAAAAAAGAGATATTTTCCCTTCATATAATTTAATTCACACTTGTACCCTGTTTATATACTCCTTCAAACTGCCTTAATAATGCAAAGTTGTAATGAATTAAAAGTATCATCATCCCATGCAGAAATGTAAACAGATTAACTTTATTAAGTCCCTTAAGATATCACTTTCCTGATTACCCCCTAATGCTTCTCCAGACTCCTGTGTTTAGAAATTAAATTTTCCATTCAGTTCTGGTATTTTCATCATGAATACTTGAAAATACTCTATTCCACTGAATGTCCACCTTTTCCCTTAAATCTTATAGTCAAGTTTGCTAAGTAGGTGATTCTTAATTGTAATCCTAGCTCCATTGCTCTCTGGAATATCATATCACAAGTCCTACAATCCTTTCATTTAAAAGCTGCTAAATCTTGTTATCTTGACTGTGACGCCACTATATTTGAATTGTTTCTTTCTGGATGCTTGTGATATTTTCTCCTTTGCTTTTGGGATCTCTATCAGGAGGTGATCAGTGAATTTTTTCAATTTCTATTTCATCTTCTAGTTCTAAAAATCAGGCTTTTTTATTTGGTCATGACTTTCAGGTAAACCAATAATTTTAAAATTACCTCTTCTGGATTTATTTTTAGTTCAGTTTTTTTTTTAACAAAATATCTCACATTTTTCTATATTTTTGGTTTTGCTTTATTGTATTTTGATTTCTCCTAAAATCATTAGCTTCCATTTGCTCAATTTTATTTTTTAAGGATTCATTTTCCTCAGTGAGCTTTCATAGCCTTTTTCCCAATTAACTGATTTTGCTTTTTAAGGTATTCTTTTCCTCATTAACTTTTTGCATTTCCTTTTGCACCACTCTCAATTCTTTTCCTAATTTTTCCTCTAAGGAAGTTCTTCCATAGCCTAAGACCAATTCTTATTTTTCTTGGAGGTTTTGGCTGTAGAAACTTTGACTTTGTTATCTTTTTTTGAGTGTGTGTTTTGATCTTCCTTGTCACCATAGTAAAGTTCTATAGTCAGAAACTTTTTTTGTTGACTGCTCATTTTCCTAGACTATTAACTCAGCTTTTAACTCTCTGTTAAAATGGGACCCTCTTTCCAGGGTGGAGCTTGCAGTGTTCCAAACTTCAGGGATTTTATGCAACTATTTCCAGAGATCCTTATAGAGATTTGACCATATGCACTTTTTTCTGTCCTGGAATTGTTAGGACCTCACTACAGTGGTAAGATCTAATGTGCTAAAGTAATAGAGTTCTGCTTTACTAGTGTTGGGGCCAAGATTGGGACCCAGGCTGCTCAGTACCATCTTCACTGACATTGTATATTAGATTCCCACCTGAATTGAGAGGTTTGGAAGCCACCAATACTGCTGCTGAATCACAGGTTCCTAGAACCATTTCTATTTTGCTGGCATGAAGTCAGGGCTGGGGCCAGATTAGCACACTGGACACTCACCCTGATGTCACAGACTTTTTCTGCTGACCTAAGTTTCCCTCAGCTGGAAAATATTCTACTTCATCTTTTTGGATGTCCTGATGCCCTAAAATTTGTTTAGAGTCATTATTTAAAAAAAAAAATTGGAGTGGTTTGGGGGAAAGGTTGGCAAGTATCTGACTTTAGTGTGTCATCTTGGCTCTAGTTGTAGTAATTCTTGAAATCACATAGTGATTTGCAGACACATCATATTCTATATTAAAAGGGGATTATCCATACCTATTAAAATACATATTCTTGAAATACTGAAACATTTTAGGTGTCAGGAAATAGAGGTCTGGGAAGATTGAGTGATTCAAGGTTACATATCTGTTTTAATGGTATTTCTGGGGTAACAGATCAGAGCTAATGAGTTCATGTCTCATTTTTTAATGTTTTATTTATTTTTCTCTTTTGTCCAACTTTTTACTTCCACTACTAGAAAGATTGACTGTCACTCATTTATAGCCAGGAGCTAATCATGTAAACAACAACAAAAACAACAACAAAAACAATACCTCAGCATTTGTGACACAGAAACCGTAGTTTAAATAAGAAGGCAGGGGATGAAGGTGGGGGTGAAGGGCAGAGTTCTATGGAAAATTATGTTCTTTGATTTAGCTAAGACTGGGATCAAATTGTAAATTTTGTGTAACCATTTGTATGATTACTAATTTGATCAAGTTGATTAATTCCTCCCATTAGAGCCTTTTAAGATCACACAGGATAGACTGTACTAAATCTTGAAACAAAGAAACCATCTACCAATACCCATGAGGTTGACCTCACAGCTCCATTTGGAACTTTTATATGACACAGAAACACCTAGGAAGTTTATTTAAAACTGGTTCCTGACCAGACTTTTTTCAGGTGACTAACCTATTGTTGAAAGGTTCACTGCATTTATGTTTTTTGGGCTTCCTCATACTTATTATTCATGTTCCCATTTAACACCAATTCTACCACTATTCAGCAAATCTGCTCAACAATTCCTTTGAAAATACTAGCTACACTAGATGTACACATTTTATCATTATTTTCGCTTTCCTGTTATGTATACCCTATAAAAGCAAGCCAGAAATGAATGAATTTTAGCTATAGAAAAGTTTTAAAGCAATTATTTTATTAACTTAGTCCCATACTTGTCTATGGGTAATTTTCAATTTCCTCATATTATATTTTCTGATTATGCAAAATGTAGTAACATAGTGTAAGACATCTTTAACAAAAGATATAGTAGGAGCATGATGTGGTACTCATGGTGTTACTAAGATTCTATTTATATTGACATAGAGAGCCATGTAATCTTTACATTTTTGTCTGCATATTAACAATGTTCTAGATATTCTAAGCCAGGTTTCATTCTTGGCCAAAGGTAAAAGTAAACAGAGATGATTTCAGTAAAACAAATATAACACATGTATATGTACAAACATATATGTATATACTTATGTATATTGAATTGAAATTGATAAAATCTTGATGCTATGATGAGTTGGACTTAAAAAAAAAACACAAAACAACTAGAACTTTGGACTGAATTGAGCAATGTTTAAGAGGGAGAATGTATAGTCTTATACTTCAATTGTACTCTTTCCCTCTAAATAAAAAGATCAAATTCACAAGTAAAAGAGGGAAGAGTCATATCTAGGTAGAAATCTTAACTTAGTGAGATTTTAATCTTAATGATGTATATCACTAATATGACATAGCATTCAAAATGTTGCTAATGGAGTCTAACTGGTTTCAAGGAATAAAGAGATCATTATCCTGATGTTCTCTGTTCTAGATAGAAGATCTAGACCCCTGCATTCTGATTTAAGCACTATATATTAACAAGGATGTTGATAAGCTAGAGAGCATTCAGAGGATAGCAATCAAGATTTTGGAGTATCTTGAATGCATACTTTATGAAAAAAGTTTAAGGAACTGTGATTATTTAGCCTGGAGAAGAGAGAATTCATGAATGCCATGATGGTTGTTTTCAAGGATTTAAATAATTGTCATATTAAAGAGCTATTTCTTTATCATTTCATCAGGGGATTCAACCATGCACACTTTACTTTTGAATTGACTTGTTCTTGATTTTGCTACCTTATCATGAATAATCTCTCCTGTCTCTTTACAACTTGAAGACAGGGAGCATTAATTTGCTTGTATTTGTAGACCCAGCATTTAGCAAATTGCAAAATTTCACACCAAAAACTTAAAAGATACTTATCTATCCATTTATCCTTCCACTCATCCATCCATCTACTCATCCATAGCCATCCATCATCTATTATTCTATCTATCCCAACCTACCTAATTGTTACAGATGTTACATTTTAAAACTAAGTCTAAGTGCTAATAACTGTGCCAGATGCCTTATAAATATTTTCTCATCTGAACCTCACAACAATGCTGGGAAGTAGGTGCTATTATTATCCTTATTTTACAATTGAGAAAACTGAGGTTGGCAGAATTTGAATAACTTGCCCAGGGTGGCACAGTTTGTATGTGCCTGAAGCCAGATTTGAATTCAGATTTTTATGACTTCAGGCACAGAATTCTATGAACTGTGCCTTCCGTGTGATCCATGATAAGGTTTTTGAGACATTATATCATGATGGAGACATCTTAAAAAAAATTAGTCAGGTGGGTGACTCAATTATCCAATATTATAAAATTAACTCCTAACTTGTACTTTTTTTTAGCATGCAATATTCTTTTTATTTGCAATGATAAATAAACATGTCCAAGGCACTGGAAAATTATAATTCCTCCCTATTCTCTTCTCCTTTTTGCTCTGTAACATTGTAGATTTGTATTGCTCATAGAGATGTGTGTCCTTAATAGAAAAAGACTTCCCCATCCCTTCAACCTCCAATCCAACCATCCCTCAGAACAAAAATGGCCTTAAAAGTGGTGATCAGTACAATAGATTTAGACTGAAGATTTATTGATATGTTATAGTGAAGGAGCATCTTTGACTTCCTGGTAAACATCTCCACTCTAATGTCCCAACAGTATCTCAAATTCAACATGTCTGAAATAAAAGGCATTCTATTTTCCCACAAACTGACCTATATCCTTAATGGGCACTGATTTTTTTTTTCCCCAAAGGTTTATAATTTAGTAATGTTCTTCAATTCTTCACTCTCCCTTGCCTCTCAATTTCAACAGTTATCAATCTTATTATTCCTACCTCTTCAGCATCTCCCATCTGTTTCTTATTCTATATTAACACTATAGATATCATAATCTGAGTCATTCTTACCTCTCAACTATAATATTGAAAGTCTACAAATTTGCTTTCCTATATTTAGTCTCTCTTCTTTTTCATCCATCATTAACACATAGGCCAAAAGGAAATGCTAAAATGCATGCCAGACCATGTAATTTCCTTTTTCTTTTCAAAAAGCTTCATTGTGTTCTTCTGATTTTTAAGATCAAATAAAAACTCCTCTGTTTCATACATTTAAAGATTTTTATTATCTGATCCCAGTCTTTCTTTCTAGACTGATTAAAAATTCTTCTCTTCGTGCTCCAACCAAACCAACATACTTGCTGTTTCCCACACATGACACTGAAACTTTGTCCTTGAGACTTGTACAAGCTGTCCTCAGTGTATGGAATGCTCTGCTCTCTTTATTTATGCATGTTGGAAATGTTTATTCTCTTTGAGGTTCAGTTCAGGTGCCAATACTAACAAGAAGCTTTTCTGATTCCCTCAATTGCTAGATCCTTATTTTTAGTAAATCCATATATAGCCTGTTTTACGTATATTCTATATTTACTTATTTATAAATTGGTGAATCTCCCTCAATTGAATATCTTCTTTTTAAAGACAGGGGTTGCCTTATTTTGATATTTTGCATGCTGAATACTTAACACAGTTGCATGTAGGTAATTGATTGATTTGGGGTCCAACAAATGAGGCTCAAATCCTGGGTCTTTTATTATCTGGGTAACCTTAGAATTAATCTCTAAATCTTATTCTCTTTATTTGTTAAATGAGCAGGTTAGATTAGGTGGCATTTAAATTTCTTCCAACTTATAACCTTTGTAACTATGGCATTGAAGTGAGACAGATTAATTCTACAAATGCACATCCCCTAATCAGAAAGCATACCATAGTGATCAGAATGGCAGTCCTTGTATTTTTTCAATCTCCATGGCTTGCCCTACTTACTTAAATATGCATAGATACCCCCAAGTCAATCAAACCCCTATACTGTTGTGACAGTGAAGTTCTTTGTTTTGCTTTGCTTATGATACTGTTTTGCCACTGCTTTCTGGTTATCTTGTATTCCTCTTGAATTTTGACTTCCTTGTTTATTGTTCTGCCTAATTCATTTTTTTTTTTTTTGTTTTGTTTTCTGTTTCTGTCAGTTGTCTATCTATTTTGATTGCCTAGATCTATCCATTATTGAATTAGACACTTGGCACTAGGATTATATACAGGATTTTGTGCCTGGTCTTTAATCTTTCCTATACACTCTATGCAAGTGTGTGTTTGTAAATATTTGACAATTGGATCCAAGGAGGGAGGAAAGAAAAACATATACATGAAACACTTTTAAGTTTAATCTGAATTATTAATATTTTCTCTATGTTTTTGTTAAATTAGTAAAATAAATAATAATCTTGATTTTTAGTGGTTGATAATTTCTGATATGGAAATGATAATATTGAAAATTTAACAATTACCTCCCCAGAGCTGGTTTGAGCTCACTTCAACAGACCACTGAATATCTTTGGGGTAAAAAATCTCAAATAGACAAAATTTTTCTTTATTTTATTTTCTTCCACATCCTAGTGCCCCTAATCTGTGCCTCTATTAGTCTCACATTGTCTTCAATCCCTCCAATACAGCATCCCAAATTTGTTGGGATAGGACAAAGAAGACCTGCCCTATTCTTACCTTGACAAGTGTACCCAAAGTTGTTCACACTCCAGAAATAAGTTTTATATTTCCTCTCTCCCAATCAAAGCTCCCATTACTTCAGTGAAAATTATCTCAACTAGATATCAGGAGAATAGCAATCAGATGAAACTAATTCGTACTAAGATATGAATGACTAATGACCCCTAAACCCTCCTGGAAGAATTTGCATTATTGAAAGAGGATGCTTGTTAACCCAAATTAATTTGTAATTGGTAGAATTCCAGCACTACAATATAATGCAGTGATAAAATCAAGCAATGTGAGTGAAGATATTTGTTTTTGAGTAGAGGGACAGATTTAATTCAATAAAAATAAATATTTATTAAGCATATGTTGTGTGCAGAGCACTGTATAAATACCCAAGGAGGTACAAAACATAGACAAAAAAGACCTGGTGCTTTTGTTACATAGACTTTAGTACACAGGAATGATATATACACAGGCTAGTATATTATACGGAATTATTATTGTGCCACAGTTCCCTAATTGTCTTGCTTCAGTTTCCCTAAATTTTTCTGCCTCAGTTTCCCTGAATTGTTCTGCCTCAGTTCCTTGAATTGTTCTGCCTCAATCCCCCTGGTTGTAACCTCCCTTTTCTGCTCATTAGACCTGAGATAATTAGGGCTGTGGAGATCTGACATTCTAGAAGTTGAGACTCCAGATGTCCTATCTCAGATATCTAATTGGCTTTGTCTATATCTCTAAGTCCAAGACTTCCTAGCTCTAGTTGAACACTTCCTAAGGCCTCCCAGTTTGTAAAAATTTATGGTCTTACCCACAGCCTGTCAGAACCGGATTGATGGTCCCTGCCTGGAGATTCCAGCTCACCAGAGTTTGGATTCCACCACTCCCCTTCCCCCCTGCCTTTGTCTACAAAAGCTTAGAGCCATATATATGTCATTGAGAACTCACATTCGCTGCTGGATGCTTTGAGACATCAGCCCTGGGGACATCATATACTCAGCACAATCTCTCCCTTTCAAATAAAATATTAAAAACTCTCTAATCTTTATCTTGCCTCAGTTTCTCCAGCATTACATTATGTGTGATAAATTTACAAGAAAGATTTGAGCCATATGCTCAAGAGTGAGTTGCAGTGCAGGTGGTAGGGAATTGTTGACAGAAATCAGAGAAGACTTCATGAAGAAGGAAGCATTTTTTTTGGGATATATTTGGTCAGAAATTTGTCAGTCATGTCACTCTCTAGACTAGTCAGTCTTTGCCTGAATGTCTATGCCTATCTCAGTGGAATTTGGATATATCCCCAATTCATTTTCATAGATCATTTCCCCACACTCAATTCTAAATTCACAGGGATTCTAAATGTCCCAAGTCAGACTAGGGCACAAAGAATAGTTGGGGCAATAATAGCAGGGTTTTGTCATTGTTTTTGTTGTCTTTTGTTTTGTTTTGTAAATTAGATGTTTGTATTTTGGGGCTTGCCTCAGTCTTTTATGTATTCCATAGACAAACTAAGCACATGCCCTGAAGAACAAGGCTATCTTGCTATTAACTGAAACTGTGAAGCCAGCATAAAGCTGGGCTTTAATCTCCCGTCCACTCTTGCTGAGAGGCTCTTTGCATGCTTAATTTATTTTGTGGATGCAGACTCTGAGAGTTTGGGGAGGTTGTGAAACAATACATACTTCTAGTTAAAATTCACACATCAATTTCTCTGTAGGGTCTGTGGACTGCCTGCATTGCTCTGATCTTCTTATGGTAGATTTTAATGGATTTTCGAACAGTTTAAGTCTCTGCTCTGTAAAACCCTATTCCTTTTCTCAAATTATCTTAATTCATTACCTTCTTGCTATGATAGTTTAATTGAGTGTGGGATATAAAGCTAATTTATTTCTCTTTTTCCCTTTAATAGTTTTCACTTTCTTTATTGAAAAAGTAATTACTGAATTCCAATACAATAACTGGAAATGACTTTTCTAATAACACAGATTATCATGTCTCCATCAGGGGAAAATACTTTGAAGTATCCCCTCAAACTTACTTACTTGTTATGAGCCAAGAATTACCATAGTGTGTGAAAAGCTGTTTGCTTTTCTTAGTGTATAGTATTGCCCTTTTAACCCTTCATTAATATCAGTATTCCTTCTAAACCTCACAGTTAATCCATGTAGATTCTTACAGGGCTGAGACTCTGTTTGCTTTTTCTTCCTATCTTTAGTGCTTAGCACAATGCCTAGCATGCAGTAAGTGTTTAATGCCTGTTGATTGATTTTTGCAGGAATGCATATCTTTGACAATGGAAAGGGATAATACAAAGACTTTCAAACAGCAGAAACAACTGTAGGGGGTGACAAGAAAGTCAGAAAAAGAAAGGAGCTCAAAAATTTAAATCTAAACTCATTTTTGTGTGCTTGCAGTTTGTTGATCATTGAAAAACTCACTTTTGTTTAAAAAAAAAAATTTCCTCTCCTGACCTGCCTGAATCTCCATTAGAATTAAAATCTCTCCTTTTAGAATTTCTGAAAAGTTGCATAAATTATGATTGAAACATTTCAGATAAAACATAGGTTGAAATATTGAAAGAGAGGGAATTCCACAGTAGAGATGTTGATAATAAAACTATGTTTGATTCTCATGGTATTTTGTAGTTCACAATTCAGTTTTATAAATTTATTTCATTTGGCCTTCATAACAGAGACATTATTACTTTCAGTTTTGGTTTTCTTTGCTTTACATTTACTTTAGAATTTCTACATCTTGATTGGCATATTTCAGATATGCCAGAAAATTCTAAGGCCTTTAAAATTCAGCCTCTGTATGTTATTGGAAGACAAGATATAGAAATGTGTTTTAGATTGAAATTTTTTTTGGCACTTAAGTTATTCTTCCCCCTCAAAAAAAATTAAATTAAAAATAGGGAATTTTCCATATGGAAAGGTAAGAAACCCTCCCAAAATTCACAGTCTCTGTGAGGAAAACTTTACAAACTATCTGCCTCATACCCAGGTTGAAGATTTACTCCTGCAACATTTAGCGCCTTTGAGCATGATAAGCATAATACCGTGTTTCCCCGATAATAAGACACTGTCTTATTATTTTTTTTGGGACTAAAAAACACCAGAGGGCTTATTTTCAGGGGAGGGCTTATTTTATCCTCCATCATGCCCCTTTTATCCTCCATCATGCCCATTTTAGCCTCCATCATGCCCCTTTTATCCTCCATCATGCCCATTTTAGCCTCCATCATGCCCCTTTTAGCCTCCATCATGCCCCCTGAGTGCTTATTTTATTCTCCATCGCTTACTGAACTTACCGAGTTTTTAGATGGTCCTGTCTCAGCTCTACTCCGCGGCGCTGCTCTCAGTAGCGCCAGCAAGCAAATCACCAGGGAAGAAGAGGATGACGCGCTCACTGCTGCAGCTCTGATTGGATGCAGCTCGGAGCGCGACGTGCGTTTCACCCGGGAGGGGAGGGCGGCGCTGCTTACTGAAGGTACCGCTACGCAGCATATAGCGCAGGGGATCACCATGATGACCGTTTTCATAGTAAGTTCGATAGGGCTTATTTTCGGGGGAGGGCTTATTTTAGCGGAATATTAAAGAGTATGTGGGTGTCTTATTTTCAGGATAGGTCTTATTATCGGGGAAACACGGTAAGATATTCTCTATCTGTTGTTTGTTCTATTTCCTCTTCCTTTCTTCCCTCTTTTCTTCTTCTTCTTCTTCTTCTTCTTCTTCTTCTTCTTCTTCTTCTTCTTCTTCTTCTTCTTCTTCTTCTTCTTCTCTCTCTCTCTCTCTCTCTCTCTTTCTCTCTCTCTTTCTCTCTCTCTCTCTCTCTCTCTCTCTCTCTCTCTCTCTCTCTCTCTCTCTCTCTCTTTCTCTTTCTCCCCAAAGCCATAATATCAGCTCAGCTGAACCCCCCAAATTAGTTTGCTTTGGTTTAATGCCCTCCTCTTGGCAGTTCAGTCTTCTGCTAAACATAAGGAAGATGCAAAGTTATTTAATGGTTGTTTTCATTTGTAGCTTTACTTTATCTGGTTTCTTTTCTTTTTTCTTGGTCTTGAATTCCTATTGTGAACTTCCCATGTTTAGATTCAGGCCTCACAATATTTATGTCCTATTCGGTCCTATAAGATAAAAATGGGTGATATTTTTAGAAGGGGAATCCCTCCTATTATGGCCCTATTACAGAAATCGAGTCCTGTTCATAAAATTTATGATTGGCCAAGTCACATGGCTGATAAGAAATAAAAATGAGATTAGAACCCAGTTCACTTCCATAGATTTGGATCTAAAAGCTCTATGTATCCACACTTTATGTATTAGCTATTTTAATATTCCATATGAGAAAAAACTAGACCTAGGATAATAAACTACTTGATCAAAGTCATGATAGCAATATTTAGATCCATATTGTTTCAGTTCAAATCCTATTTTCTTTCTTCCATTATTTCTTCTCTTAACCCAATTCCCTTTTCTTTATGTCTTGCCATAATCTAACATAACACCAAAGATTTGTTTATATAATTAAACCTTTTGATATCCATTCTCCACCAAACTGTCAGAAATTGTGATAAAAAAGTCTTTGAGAGGTATGCAGGCATAGTGTAATTTCCTCCAAAAATGTCATGGATGTGAGCTCATATAAAAGGTTATTGATTACAATTTCTGGGGGGAACTTTAGGGAGACAAGGAAGGAAATAAATTGTGGTATATTATTAAACATAAGAAAAGATAGGGTGAGGCTTATTATAATTGTATAGAATTGTCAGTGCTTGAATAAAAGTGTGTAAGACTAATATGCACTTTGAAATTGTAGTATTTATTTACCTTATACTTTGGTTCTCTGACTCTCAGATGTCATCATGTATGGGAATGTGTTTCTGGTGTTTACTTTAGTTGGGATTGGATGCTTTGTCATTCTAGAAACCCCACAAATCTTATATCACTCTTGATTCATTATGATAAGAACAAGTTTTGCTTTAATATATATGGTTTATCCAAAACACAACATGCATCTATGCTTGTTTCTGGGTCTTGCTTCTGAAAGATATGTTTCAGAGAGATTGAAATAATTCAATATTAGCTGAGATTACACCCGAAAGAGTGTTCATTATAATGTAGAAATTTAGAAAGTATATAAGCAAGTCAGACAGGTGAAAGAAAGCATGCTTTACAAAAGGACCCTTGGCAATCTGGGATTAAGATGACAACAATAGACATCTGGATTGGGTGGTAGGTTGGAAGAATAGCAAATGCAAACTAAAAAATGAGAGGATCTGGGAATGCCAGCTCTGCATTTGCTAGCCATGTAAATGAATATTGGATATTTCACCTCTTTGGGCCACAGATTTTTTTTTTCCTTTTGCAAATATTTTATTTTAAAATGTTTGAATCAATATCCAATTTGATAACTTTTTGGTCTATACTCTCTGTGCTTTTCATTTTCCTCATTTATTTTTTTTTTTATTTTGAATTTTTTTCCCACAGTATATATGCATGAGTAATTTTTTAAAATAATATTATACCTTGTATTCATTTTTCCAAATTATCCCCCCTCCCTCCACTCCCTCCCCTCGATGACAGGCAATCCCATACATTTTATATGTGTTACAATATAACCTAGATACAATATATGTGTGTAAATACCATTTTCTTGTTGCATATTAAGTATTAGATTCCAAAGGTATAAGTAACCTGGGTAGATAAACAGTAGTGCTAACAATTTACATTCACTTCCCAGTGTTCCTTCTCTGGGTATAGTTATTTCTGTCCATCATTGATCAACTGGAAGTGAGTTGGATCTTCTTTATGTTGAAGATTTCCACTTCCATCAGAATACATCTTCATACAGCATTGAAGTATACAGAGATCTTCTGGTTCTATTCATTTCATTCAGCATTAGTTGATGTAAGTCTTTCCAACCCTCTCTGTATTTGTCCTACTGGTCATTTCTTACAGAGCAATAATATTCCATAACCTTCATATACCATAATTTACCCAACCATTCTCCAATTGATGGACATCCATTCATTTTCCAGTTTCTAGCTACTACAAAAAGAGCTGCCACAAACATTTTGACACATACAGGTCCCTTTCCCCTTCTCAGTATTTCTTTGGGATATAAGCCCAGTAGTAGCACTGCTGGATCAAAGGGTATGCACAATTTGATAACTTTTTGGGCATAGTTCCAAATTGCTCTCCAGAATGTCTGGATTCTTTCACAACTCCACCAATAATGTATTAGTATCCCAGTTTTCCCACAGCCCCTCCAACATTCATCATTATTTGTTCCTGTCATCTTAGCCAATCTGACAGGTGTGTAGTGGTATATCAGAGTTGTCTTAATTTACATTTCTCTGATCAGTAGTGATTTGGAACACTCTTTCATATGAGTGGATATAGTTTCAATTTCATCATCTGAGAATTGTCTGTTCATATCCTTTGACCATTTATCAATTGGAGAATGGTTTGCTTCTTATAAATTAGGGTCAGTTCTCTATATATTTTGGAAATGAGACCTTTGTCAGTACTTTTAATTTTAAAAATATTTTCCCAATTTGTTACTTCCCTTCTAATCTTGTTGGCATTAGTATTATTTGTACAGAAACTTTTTAGTTTGATGTAATCAAAATCTTCTATTTTGTGATCAATAATGATCTCTAGTTCTTCTCTACTCACAAATTCCTTCCTCCTCCACAGGTCTGAGAGGTAGACTATTTTCTGTTTCTCTAATCTATTTATGATCTCATTCTTTATGCCTAAATCATGGACCCATTTTGATCTTATCTTGGTATATGGTGTTAAGTGTGGATCCATATCTAATTTCTGCCATACTAATTTCCAGTTTTCCCAACAGTTTTTTTCTAAATAATGAATTTTTATCCCTAATGTTGGTATCTTTGGGTTTGTCAAAGATTAGATTGCTATAGATGTACCCTTTTTTGTCTTTTGTATCTAATCTGTTCCACTGATCTACCAGTCTATTTCTTAGCCAATACCAAATGGTTTTGGTGACTGCTGCTATATAATATAGCTTTAGATCAGGTACACTTAGACCACCTTCCTCTGACTTTTTTTTTTTCATTAGTTCCCTTGCAATTCTCGACCTTTTATTCTTCCATATGAATTTTGTTGTTATTTTTTCTAGGTCATTAAAATAGTTTCTTGGGAGTCTGATTGGTATAGCACTAAATAAATAGATTAGTTTGGGGAGTATTGTCATCCTTATTATATTCGCTCGGCCTATCCAAGAGCACTTTATTTTTGTGGCAAGTGTTTTGTAATTTTTCTCATATAATTCCTGACTATTCTTTGGTAGATGGATTCCCAAATACTTTATACTCTCAACATTTGTTTGGAATGGAATTTCTCTTTGTATCTCTTGCTGTTGCATTTTGTTGGTGATATATAAGAATGCTGAGGATTTATGTGGATTTATTTTGTATCCTGCCACTTTGCTAAAATTCTGAATTATTTCTAATAGCTTTTTAGCAGAGTCTTTGGGGTTCTCTAAATATACCATCATGTCATCTGCAAAGAGTGATAGTTTGATTTCCTCATTTCCTACTCTAATTCCTTGAATCTCTTTCTCGGCTCTTATTGCCGAGGCTAGTCTTTCTAGTACTATATTGAGAAGTAATGGTGATAGTGGGCAACCTTGTTTCACTCCTGATCTTATTTACCCGGTTTAGGTATCAGTACCATGTCTGTGTCATAAAAGGAGTTTGGTAGGACTCCTTCATCCCCTATTTTTTCAAATAGTTTATATAGCATTGGGGCTAATTGTTCTTTAAATGTTTGGTCCTGGGGATTTTTTCCTGGGGAGTTGATTAATAGCTTGTTCTATTTCTTTTTTATAAAATGGGACTATTTAAGCAATTTATCTCCTCCTCTGTTAATCTAGGAAGCCTATATTTTTGGAGGAAGTCATCCATTTCACGTAGGTTATCAAATTTATTGGCATAAAGTTGGGCAAAGTAACTCCTTATTATTTCTCTAATTTCCTCTTAATTGGTGGAAAGATCCCCCTTTTCATTTGTAAGACTAACAATTTGATTTTCCTCTTTCTTTTTTCTGATCAGATTTACCAAAGGTTTATCTATTTTATTGGCTTTTTCATAAAACCAACTCTTGGTTTTATTTATTAATTCAATAGTTTTTCTTTTTTACTTTCAATATTATTGATTTCTCTTTTTAATTTTTGTATTTCAAGTTTAATTTTTGGTTGGGGGTTTTTAATTTGGTCTTTTTCTAGCTTTTTAAGTTGCAGGCCCAATTCGTTAATCTTCTCTTTCTCTATTTTCTTCAAATAAGCCTCTAAAGATATAAAATTTCCCCTTATTACCGCTTTAGCTATATCCCACAGATTTTGGTATGATGTCTCATCATTGCCATTATCTTGGGTGAAATTATTAATTGTTTCTATAATTTGCTGTTTCACCCAGTTGGGCCACAGATTCTACATGTAAAATGAAAGAAATTGGAATAAAATTTGCCAGCCATAATTACCTCATGGGTTTATTATGAAGTAAGCCCTAATGTTATGATTTTACATTTTGTCTGGGAAGGATATTTTAAAGACCTAAAGAAATATCTAATAAGGGCAGAGGTTAGGGTGACTGAGAAAGTAGAGTGAGAAATGGTCAATGAAGATGCAAGGTACTTTTGTCTCTTGGCTTAATTCTCATGAAATTTTTGCTGAGTCTTTATCCAGTGGAGTTTAAGACAAGAGAGAATGGTTCCTCTTTTGTTACACAAGATTTGATCATTTGACGCAAATATGTAACTTTCTACTTTTCCTTCCATCCTAGTTTTTAATGCATGCTTTTCTGTAATTAATTTTTGTACCTTTTCCTTCATTTGATTAATATGAAAACAAGACTACGAGGTATTGGCTGGGTCAATTTTTCCCCATTTTATTTATTATATTCAGAACTTAAAAAAAAAAAAAAATTTTCATAAGATAGAAGACTAGGGAAAAAAAAAAAAAAAAAAAAAAAAAAAGGGTTTTTGGTCTTTTTTACCCCAGTCACATTTCTGACCTAGATAGGGGAATACTGACATTGATATAACCTGAGATTCATGCTTGGAATCTAATAAACTTCAAAATAGAAGGAACATTGATCACCAATAGCATATTATTAAAATAGACAATCATAACCCTGTATAATATGGAAGAGGTTAGCTTTCTGATAATTTAGGTAGATTAGTGATTTCAGGGGTCAGAAATATAGACATGTTCACTTTAAGCTAATTGCAAGGACATATATGTTTCAATGTCTCTTCCTCTGTCTTCCATTTTGAGTGTAGCTCATATAAATTTCCAGAAAGTTGACTCTTTCCAGGCCAATAAACTCACTTTAGATATCTGCAGATATAAGAAGTTCTGTGATGTTATTTTAAGGTAGGCAGAGGAATTTGGAGCCTCTTGTGTATACATGCATTTTAAGTAAATCAGCTAAGACCCTACAAAGGGATTATTAGAATTATTTTTGAATCAGGAGTTATATTGATCGATAATCATCAGTGCCTCCAATTGTATTTTTCTGAATGTTCCTTCTCCTCAATGCAAAGAGATTTGCTCTAACAAGCCCATATAAAATTATATCTATCTATCTATCTATCTATCTATCTATCTATCTATCTATCTATCTAAAAACAAGGGCAAGGGCAAAGGGTTAACTTTTCTTCTTCTGACAAAGCAGTCAATCAAAAATGTACAAAGCCCATAAGGGGGAATGGTAATGATCCCTTCCCTGAAGGATTTTGGGTCCCTGTCCTAAAAGTATTTTGTAATCTAGATAAAGAGAAATGACACATGTGAAAAATTAAATATCAGTCCAAAATAATGTGTTTCAGTATCAAATAAGTGGCATTACTAAGAGTTATATGGAGAGGAAGGGGTCACCTGTAAATTGAGTCATTCATTCTATTTCCTCCTTCCTAGACTGTCCTTTGTATCATTCAGAGTTTGAAACCAAGAGTCAGTAACAGCAACATCTGTTTGTCTTTTGCCAAGAAACTGATATGACTAATAAAAAGCAACTTTAAGTGCAAGAAACAACAATTCTGTGATGTTAGCAGCATAGTGTGATCATCCAAGGTCTTCCTTAATGATTTACTCTTGAAAAAATTAAAAGAAAACATTGCCGCTTTGAAAATATGCAGCAACAGAATCTACCATATCAGCACTAAGTGGATGTGCATGCAATTAAATCTGTGGTGTGGAATTCCTGATGACTCAGCTTTTGCAAATTGAAGGAATAATAAATACTACTGGAAAGTAAAATGGTTACTTCTTCTGAGAAGTATAAAAGCAAACATCTAATTTTCATATTACAATTGCTCCATTAGTTAATTCAGAGTGCTATGAATGTGTGTCTATATGTGTGTCTGAAGACCTTACTCCTACAACCCCCATAAAGAACTCTCTGTCTCTCTCTGTCTCAATCTCCATTTCTCTCTCTGTGTCTCTGTCTTCTCTAACATAGTATTTAAGATCATCAAGTTTTCTTGCCTTTATCTTGCCGTGTGTTGAAATTTTAAACATTTATTTTGTATAGTGTATGAATCAGGAAAACGAGAGCGTAATGTGCCTGTAATATCATGAACAAATCATTTAATCTCACTCTATATATCACATCACAATGTTTATATCACTATTGTTTTCTTCACACCTATTTCACATAGGAGCTTGTTTTGAATAATATAACTAACTCTTCTACATTCACAAGTGATCCCATTCCCTCCTATTTTTCCAGGTGATTGCTGAAACTATCATTTCTATATTTTTCCTATTTTTAATTTCTCCATGTCTACTGGGGAAGAGTGGCACCACAGTGAATAGAACATTGGGTTTTGAATCAGGAAGATCTGAGTTCAAATTTGATCTTAGAGAATAACAATAAGACTCTGAAGAAGTCATTTAATTGCTTCAGTTCCTCCTCTGCAAAACTGGAACATATTGGAAAAAGAAATGGCAAGCCATTACAGTATCTTTGCAAAGAAAACTCCATAGTCATAGTCCATAGGATCACAAAGAATCACAACAGCAGCACAACAACAGCAACAGCAACAACAGCAATAACAGCAACTGAGGGAGAAAAGAGAATAAATTGTATTTATATAGTACCTTATAGTTGAGGAAACTGATGCAATTAGAAGTTAAGTGACTTTTTCAGGGTCACATAGCTATTATGTGTCTGAGGCCAGATTTGAATTCAGTCTTCTTGAAACTAGTCTCAATGCCACTAGATCCCTCAACCTATTGGTTGATTCCCACTGCCTGAAATATATTCATGTATTCCCAATCATCAAAAAAGTCTCAGTTTATCAACCCAACCTTGCTGATTGTAGTCCCATATCTCTCTCTTTCCTTTTGTGATTAAACTTCTTAAGAAAGCTGTTTATAACTGATATATCCATTTCCTCTTCTTAACTCTTGGCATTCTGGCTTCCAACTTCATTGTTCAACTGAAACTTTTTTCTACACTTGCCAATGATCTCTTAATGGTCAAATCTAAAGACTTTTTCTCAGTTCTTATCCTTCTTAATTTCTCTGTAAATGATGATTTAGTCAATCACTAACTTATCTTTCCCTCTTCCTTTCTCCTCCTCGGTTCATTTCCCCCCTTTTCCCTCCCCTTCTCTATCTCTACTTCTAACTTTTGCTCTCATTCTCACTCTCATGCTTACACTACTCTATTTTTGTTCTCCTCTTGACTTTCTGGTCAGTTCTCAGTAAAAAGGACTTTTCTTGGATCATCTACACACACTGTGGATGTTCCACATGCATCTTTGATGGCTGATCAAGTTATAAGTATTCTCCACTGTCTGCTTTAGCTGCTATCATGGCTTTTGAAACAAGTTATTCTCATCTTCCCATTCCACCAAGGGAAGTCTTTACATTCTTGGGGCAAATACTCCCCTAATTTACTCAAGGGTTTGTGGTTTAAAAACCTGGTATAATCTTTCAACCTAGATAATTTACCAGGGATGTGGTTGCTGTATATCAGAAGCCATAAGTCAGATTTAAGTGCCAGGTAGATACCAAGGTGGATGGTCAGCCCTGAAAAGTGCTAGGAAAGCCCTGAAATCAGAGGTGCTCATCATTCTTGAACATCCATGCAACCTTCACATATTGACTACTGAAATAGTTTGCTAGTTGATCTCTCTGACCCAGGTCTCTCCCTATTCCAGTCCACCCTCCATTTAGCTGTCACATCGATTTTCTGAAGTACAGGTCTGACTAATTCATGCCTTTAGTCAATGCTCAGATGATTTCCTATTGCTCTAGAGTCAAATATAGAAGCCTCTTATGTTCAAAGCCCTTCATACCCTGACCCCCTGCTCTTTTTCCAAACTTTTTATACTTTTTCTGCCCATGTACTATGTAATTTAGTGAAATTGGCTCTCTTTCTGTTTCTCTCATAAAATATTCCACTTTAGGATTCAGAGTATTGTCACTGGCTAATCATGATGTCTGGAATTTTCTCCTTCCTCATCCCTATTGTTTCCTACCCTCCATGTTTTATTCAAGTCCAAGCTAAAATTTCACCTGAAAAATGAAACCTTTTTTATTCTACCTTAATACTAGTGTTTTCCCTTTTTTCATGATACTCTATTTTGCCTATATATATATATATATTTTTTTTTTTTCTTGGTTGTATATTGTCTTCCCAATTAAACTTCCCAATTAGATCTTTCAGAACAAGGACTGTTGTGTTTTTGTTGTTGTTTGTCTTTTGCCTTTCTTTTTATACTGGCACATGGAACAGTGTCTGACATATGTTAAGTAATTAACAAATGCCTGTTGATTGACGAATTTATCTCTCTGAATCTTATTTGTAAAATCATCTGGATAGAAATGGCAAACTGCTACAACTTCTTTAAGAAAGCCTCAAATGGGATCAGAAAGAACTGGACATGACTGAAGTTACTTAAAAACAACAAACCTTAGCTTTTACACAAATATCAGGAATAAAATTATCCTATTACACCTAAAGAAAAAAAAAATACAATGACTGGCCTGCTTCTTGAACCAGTTGGGAAGCATATATTGATTGAATCATAGCAATCAAAGGCATTCAATTAAGGAAAAGATCTTGATCAGTTTCAGTGACTCTATTGAGTCACTAGATGAAGCAGAGGGATGCTGCTCATAGTTGTATTGCTTAGGGAATGTTGATTATGCTTCATGAGGAGATACAAGGCAATTCCAATAGACTCATGATGGAAAGTGCCATCCACATTCAGAGAGAACTATGGAGACTAACTGGATCAAAGAATAATATTTTCACCTTTTTGGGGGATTGTTGTTTGCTTGTGTTTGGTTTTTTGTGTTTTTACCCCCTTTTGATCTGATTTTTCTTGTGCAACATGATGAATATGGAAATATGTTTAGAAGATTTGCACATATTTAACTCATATCTGATTGCTATCTTGGGAAGGGGGCATCGTGAAAGGTAGAATAATTTGAACACAAGATTTTGCAGAGGTGAATGTTGAAAACTATCTTTGCATGTATTTGGAAAAAATAAAATTATATATATATATATATATATATGTAGCGTGCTGTCGTCTCCAGAAGCAGCTGCCGATCGCTCTCTGGGAAGAGATCTGCTGTGTCTACTCAAATCTTTTGGACAGATTCTTCTTCCTGTAGTGAACCGTTGTCTCCAGGCAGTTGCTGTTAACTCTTGTCCAGAGAAGTGACTTCCCTTCCTGCAGAGAGCCGACTTCCCTTCCTGCAGAGAGCTGCGTCAAGCCAGATGTAGTGCAGAGTCTTCTCCTCTTTGACTCTTATCCTTCTCCAGTCCAATCTGCTCTCCAGGCCCAATGTTGTCTCTTTTATCCTCCCAGAGAATGGGCGTGGGATAATGCAAGGGCTTCTGGGAAGAACCACTTCAGCCAATGAGATTGCTCCTTCTATCAAGTCAACCTGAGTTCTCACCTTGTAATTGTCCAGACAACCTGAATTCTCACCTTGTCACTATCCAGACAACCTGAGTTCTCACCTAGTAATCCTAACATATATATTTAATGCCAAGTTAATATAAGATCAAGAAATTGAATTCTAACAAGTAGCAAATGAGGCAAAAGCATTCTGACTAATTCTCTAGAGAAAGTCACATGTAGGTTGAGGAAGGGGAAAAAAAAAAACATTCAGAATCAGATTAATTTTCCCTTTTCTTCTATACCTATTCTCTGTTGTATAACTTTTTTACTTTTTTAAATTTTTTCCCTTTCATCTCCTCTTACATCCCACAAGCAGGCTACAATTAAGTAAGGACATATTTATGTATATATACACACATATGTATACGTACATGTATACATACACATATATATACACACATATGTATACGTACATATATACATACACACACATACACAGACACAGCCTCACCTCCACTCCTACATATACACACACATGTCTTTCCTATCCCTGTTAATTCTTTGCTTTAATTCTATTCCTTAACTTGCCTTGATATTACTTAACCTCCCTTTACCCATGGATTCCTCCCTTGTCTTCTTCTCCTATCCTTTGCTTCCTCCTGTGCCTATTCTTCTCTCTTTATTTCTTCATAGATTTTTTGGGGGGTGCTATACCCTTCATGCTATATATGTAATGTTTGCTATTTAATCCATTTCCAGTGTAAGGTTTTAGAACTAGGAGCTCTTCTCCTCTCTCTCATGTCTCTCTGTCTATTCTTTCCCTGTATCTCATTTGTATAACATAATTACTATTTTTACCTTAACTTTACCCCAATCCTTCTTTTGAGCTATCCTATTGCTGATGTCATTCTTAAATATTTGGTATACATTTCTATGTAAAAAATAAAACACTTTGCCTTGTTAATTTCCTTGAAATTAATCTTGGATATTGGCTGTTATATGTTAAAATTTCTATTGAGCTTGAATTTGTTTGAAAGTCCTGAAAATTAGTAAGTTCATTGAATTTTCATTTTTTCCCATTCAATATAATTGGATATGATATTTTTGTCCACAGGCCTATTTCATTTAATGTCAGTAGACATGATTCCAAGACCTGTGGTCTTTTATTGTGGCTACTAAATCCTGTACATTTCTAATTGTAGCTACAATGTATTTGAATTGTTTTTTCTTGTTCTTGTAAAATTTTCTTTTTGATCTGAGGGTTTAGAAACTTGGCAATAATATTCCTATATGTTTTCTACAAAGTATTTCTTTGAGATGGTAATTGATAGATTTTTTTTTCAGTTTCTACTTTCTTCTCCTATTCTATCACTCCAGGACAATTTTCTTGGATTATTTCTTGCATTATTATGTCAAAGTTCTTCTTTTGGAAATGTAATTTTAGATAGTTCAGTTATTCTTATATTTTCTCTTTTTGTTCTCTAGATCTGTTGTTTTTTTTTTATGTTTCACATTCTGTTGCATTTTTTCATTTTTTATAATCTGTTTTGTTGTTTCTTGGTCTCTCATAGTCTCACTGGCTTCCCCTTACCCAATTCTAATTTTCAAAGAGTTATTTTCATCTTTGAGACTATGTATTTCTTTTTTCTAGTTGGTCAACTTTTTTTTCATAATATTGTTTTTCTTGGATAGTTTTTATTTTTTCCTCAATGTCTCACATTTGATTTTTTAAATTCTTTTTTTGAGTTCTATTCTCTCTGGGCAGGGAGTTATTTAACATTACTTTTGGGAGAGAAGCTTTTTTTTTTATTTTATTTATTTATTTTTTTTACTTTAATTCTTCTGAAGATGAACCTCAGCCTCCCTGTTTCCATAGTAAATTTCTATGGTGGGAGTCTTTCTTTTTTCCTGTGAATTTTAAAATAAGAATTATTAGTATACACACTTCTAATCTAAGCCAAGACATTTTTCATTATAAACAAAACTGCTCAGCTTTCTATGATTTCCTGTAGCAAAACAAATTTGGTAATATTCCTTGTGACCCACTTTTAGAAGACATGGGAAAGAGGAAACATGCTATTCAACAAATTAAATGGGCACATGGCTATCAAATTTCTGCTATTTATAAGGAGACCTGCTAGGCCTTGATAACTTGAAAATAAATAAAGTACAGGCTATGCCCCTCTAAAGTTTATACAATGGAACAAATTTTAGAACAATGAAACCTGAACAATAATCTAAATTCACCTATTCTTTTCAGGATTGTGAATTTTGAGTGATATATAATTTGGATTATGCACGTACTGGCACTGATTAAACATTATTGTGTAATTAATTCAATTCTTTGAAACACTAATTTGAGGAGAAAAGAGGTATAAATTTCTATATCTTGGTATCTCTGTTATGAAACAGGAATTGGTCAAAATTTTAGGACATCCATACTCTAGTCTTGTTCTACAGGTATCTTTTGTGTATCTTGGGGCAAGCAATCCTCATGTGGGAAATAAGATGGTTAGTTTAAATGGCACTTGAAGTCTCTACCAGTTCTAAAATGCTATTGATCCTGTTGAAGCATTACCAGAAAATCAGGACCTATTTAGAACATGCATGTTGCCATCTATACTGTTGCTGCCCCACTTCTCCTCAATAGGAAAAGTGAGTTTTCAGACTTACAATTCTACATTACTTCACCTTCTTCCTCATCACTACTCCACCTACACTACCACCAGTCACCAGCTAGCTTAAGAAATCTGACCCAGAGCTGAATTTTCTAGATTGGTGAATAAATGAAACTTTACCTCAACCCACCAATCCCTATCCTTGATTTATATACCATTTATTTACCAGGGCCTAACCAGCAAGGGTATCTTGCCATCTGCCCTTTTGCATATATATGCTACACCCATCCTCCCACACATTTTAGCTATGTGTGCTTGGGCAAGATACTTATTTTTGTGTCAGTTTCTGCATCTGCTAAAAATGAACAATAATAATAATACTTACTTCCCTTGGTTGCTATAAGGATCAAATGAGATAATATTTATGAAGTGTTTAGACCAGTGTCTGGCATATATAGTAAATACCTAATGAATCCTAATTCCTTTCCCTTTCTTCTTTCCTCAATCCCTATAAATGTCTTGGTCAAAATTCTCTTCGTTGGTCATGAGTTTTGTATATGTGGCTTATTTCCCTCTTGGAATAAAACTCCTTTAGAAAAGGGACTGCTTCCCCTTTGCATTTGTATTTCCAGTCCCTAACAGAATTCCTGGTACCTAACTAAATTCATGTTGACAGATTCTATGAATCATATTATAGATACTTACTATACATTCTGGCTACTAGTGTGATTTAAATAGTGTTAATTAAGTCTAAATCAATAAAATTCAAGATTCAGCTAGAAGTTGAAGAAATCATTTTAAAATTCTGAGGTTTTTTTTCTCTAACAAGGCATTTTGGCATTTGGAATGATGATGGAATCTTTTAGTTACCAATGGGATACATGCTTTTGCACACATACAATGTGTTTTTCCTATGGATTATGGCTTTCATAGTACAATCTATCAGCTTCTAGATAAAGGCAACACATTTTAGAAGCAATGCTTAAACTTAAGTTGCCCAAATTTTACTTTTTCTGCTCTCTTTTATGGATTGTCATATCTCAAGAAAACCATGATAATTAATATTTTATACTTATTGAAAAAAGGACACAGCTTCTCTGACCAGGTATAGACTTAAGACAGGAATTTGTGTCTGTCAGTGTGATATATCCTGCAATAAACTGTGAAAAGTTGGTTTCTGTTAGCACCCAGGACATTATTGATGCTGAATATGTAATTTTTTGGGTAGTTATTGCAACAAATAGCAATATAATCTTCTCTCTCCTTTTTTATTCCCTTCCAAAGGAATATGAGACAAATGTCCCAGTTTTGCAGATAATAACAATAATTATAATAACTAAAATTTATATAGCACTTTAATATTCTAGAAGTACTTTATATATGTGATAATATACTATATCCTATCTAATACACACACACACACACACACATATGTAAAACCCTATGAAATAGTTGGTATTATCCCCATTTCACCAATGAAGAAATTGAAGCTCAGGGCAATTATTGGGCTCATTTAATCACATTATTAGTAAGTATGTGAAGTAAGATTTGAACTCAGATCTTTAAGACTCAAAGGCTAGCACTCTGTTCTATCAGGAATTCGAAAGACTTATCAAGCTGCTTGATAGTAGATTTAGCTTTGAACCAAAATCTTTTTTTGTTCTTTGCTGACATGCCAGTATCTCTGCCGAGCTGCTCTATGGTGTGATATTTTACTATGTCTATTAAATTATAACAATAGCCTCAGTGGTTATTTAAGTATGTGGTGCCAGTGCTATTTTAGCTCATTTAGCTCATTTACAATTACAGAGGGCCACTAGGTGGCACAATGAATAGAATACTTGGCTTGAAGTCAGGAAGACTCATCTTCTGGAATTCGTTTGACCTCAAACACTTAGCAGTTGTGTGATCCCGAGCAAGTCACTTAACCCTGTTTGCCTCAGTTTTCTCATCTGTAAAATGAGCTAGAGAAGGAAATAGCAAATAATTCCAGTAACTTTCCCAAGAAAACCCCAAATAAGGTCATGAAGAATTGGACACAATTGGATAATAACAATAATTTCAGGGGGAAAAAAAAATTGTTGCAGAGTCAATCAGCTAAATTGGGAAGGTGTCAGGCATTTGATTCCTTTTGATTTAAACTCTTGTACTGCTGCTTGAATTGTCAGTATAAAACTCTTATTAGAGCTATTGGCAGAAACTTTCTTTTAGCACCTTTCAGAGACTTGGTTGTCAATTTAGGGAATTTTTAATCATTCCATGATTTTCATTTAGCAAAACTCTGAAGGAATTGAGTGAAGCTCAAATCCCCCATTTTGAAATAGGCTTTTTCTAGTTTTTCTCCTCTCTTACCCCCATAAGTGCTTTCTTTCTAATATTCTCTAATATTTTTCTTGTTTATATTATGTGCATATTTATATTACCAGGTTGTCTCTCATTTTGAAAGGTATACTCCTTGTGGGCAAGGACAATATACTTTTTTCTTTATAGTCCAAAAATTAGCCCAGAATATAGATGTGATTGTTTGTGCTCCTCTTTTGAAGAGAATCCTGACATTAGAAAAGTGATGACATGACATGCAAATGAGTTGAATTTAAATGAGAGTGGTCTATGTAATGTTACAAGCCTCACTCTCTCCTCTGGAGCTATCTACATTCAGTGGCAAGATATAGATCAGGATGTTAGGAGAAGGCTTTGGATGCAGTAAGAGAGAGACCTTGGTCTTTTTAAGCTAAGATCTTTAAGTCTCAGTTTGACTGAGGCAACACCCGGTAAGAATGGAGACACAGAACTGGCTCTTTTACCTAGTCAAAAATAGTAAACTATTAATACGCTTTTATTGGCTGAGTGACTGATTGATTTATAAATACCTAATGCAATATTTGCTTAAAACATGTTTGTTGAATTGTGTCGAACTAGACAATAGAGATGTCAATTGCTTGATTAGCTGTGTGATCACAACCTAGTCACTTATACTCTCAGCGATTTAGTTTCTTTATCATTAAAATAAAGATGTTAGAATATGATTATTCACCTTTGTCAGCTTCTTTGTTTAAATGTTATAACCATTGCTTTCAGTCAAATTGATGAACTATATTTAACCTTACAGTGCCACCAAACAAAAACTTGAAAGAATGGTTCCCTAGGGCCACTGCTCAAGTGAATTATGTGGTCAGCTTTTTCTAGATGCAATTCATCTGAAACTTTCTACCACCAACTGTGCGGGCTGACCAACTCTGCCCAGGCCAGGATAAACTATCTTTACCTTTTACATGCTGCAAAATAAAAATCCTCTAACAAAGGACTGACTAAAACTTTCAACCTTATCAATTCCTTCTTCTTTTCCATTAGTGCCATAAACACTGTGGTTAAAAATTGAAAACAATTCATTCAGTGCCTGACACATAGATCAATCATTCCTTCATTCAGCAACATTTGTAAACACATTCTCAGCCCTTAGTCACACTTACATTTTTTAATTACCCTTTTATTGGCATCATTAAACATTGTTTGGCCTCAGAATGATGAAATGAATTAATAATATGTCACATAACCAATGAGAAATTTCTAAGTACCTTGCCTAAGGCTTATATAATTGTTAATAATCTAGAGTTATATTATAGGCATTAATAGTTTTTTTTTTTTTTAATTTTCTGATCCCTTCACAAGATTTTGTACCCTACTCATTAAGTATCTTTTGCCTTCCATGTTTTCATTTTGAAAGTTAGTTTTTGGTTTTGTTTATAGGCTTACCCAAATTCTGAAAAAAAATTTTTTTTGAGGTAATTCTTTTTTTTTTTTAATTACAGCTTTTTATTTACCAGCTATATGTATGAGTAATTTTACAGCATTGACAATTGCCAAACCTTTTGTTATAATTTTCCCCCTCCTTCCCCCCACCCCTTCCCACTGATGGTAGGTTGACCAATACACCAATACATGTTAAATATGTTAAAGTATAAATTATATATATATATATATATATATATATATATATATATATATATATATATATATACATATCCAAACAGTTATTGCTGTACAAAAAGAGTCGGACTTTGAAATAGTGTATAAATAGCCTGTGAAGAAAATCCAAAATGCAGGCAGATAAAAATAGAGGGATTGGGAATTCTACGTAGTGGTTCATAGTCATCTCCCAGAGTTCTTTCTCTGGGTGTAGCTGGTTCAGTTCATTACTGCTCTATTGGAACTGATTTGGTTCATCTCATTGTTGAAGAGGGCCATGTCCATTAGAATACATCCTCATACAGTATCTTTGTTGAGGTATATAATGATCTCCTGGTTCTGCTCATTTCACTCGGCATCAGTTGATGTAAGTCTCTCCAGGCCTTTCTGAAATCATCCTGTTGAGCATTTCTTACAGAACAATAATATTCCATAATATTCATATGCCACACAAATTCTGAAAATCTAACTTTTCTTATTTGATTTTATAATAGTACCATCTACTTTACAGGAAACTAGAAATACCTCATCTTGGCTGTTAGTATATATAGATCTGAATGAGGACCTCAGACTCAAAAATGTGACCTGAGTGCCAGGATATTTCTAGGAAGCTAGGTACTGTATAAGATAGAAAATTGGATTTGAAATCAGGAAGACCTGAATTTTAATCTTACCTCATACACTTGCTAACTGTGTGACTCTGTAAGTCATTTAATATCTCTCAGTTTGACTTGCCTCATTTGTAAAATGAGAATGATAGGATGTATTTCATGGGGTGGTTGTGAGGATCAAATGAAATGACTTACCAAGTGCTTTGCAAACATTAAATAAATCCAAACTATTGTTATAATTTGTTCACTGTTAATAAATCTGTGCATGGCTCATGTAAGTAAACAAGTTAATGCTTTTCACAGAAAAATCCAAGTCATTTTTAATGTTTTAACTTTATAGCTCATATAGCACAAATCATTAGTACAAATCTTTATTTCCTAGACAGCTGTTCTATTTCACTATAACTTTCATAATTAGAAGTCTTTTTACTAATGACTTTTTAAAAATGATCTAGATAATCAATATAACTAAATTGTCTTCTTTTTAACCCTCATTTCCCAAAACAACTATGATTTCATATTTTCCAACTGGCAAGCTCTCCAGTTCAAGATGCCAAAATTTTTCTTTATTCTCTATCTATTCTTGCTGGAAGTAATCTATCAGACTCCCTTTTTATGAGGGTATTCCCCATGGTCATTTTCAGTATATATCACTGTAACATAGTATGTCCTCAGAAGTGAAGCTATGGTTAACATTGGCTATTCCTATTCTTGGGATATTCTTGATTCTTACCTTCACTTTTAAAATTCTTTAGCTTCCTTCCAAACTCAGTTCAAATCTCACAAACTGAAAGAGGCCTTTTCAGGTCTTCCTTCTCATTTCCTCCTACCAATGGATAATCACTTTTAGTTATTGCTTGATTATTAACTTATTAAAAACAAAACTCACCTTGTTGAGAGTACAGGAAGTAATGAGAATAAAAGGTTGGATTTTCTCCTCCAGGAATGACACAGTCCTGTCCTCCTTAGTAGCAACTTATGGCACAATGGATTGTGTTGGACCTTGAAATGAGGAACAACTGAGTTTAAATTTAGCTTTAGACACTTATAAGGTATATGACTTTGGGCAAGCTATTTTCATTAATTATCTCAATTGTAAAATGGGGAAAATAATAGCACTCATTTTAAAAGGTGATTTTTGAAGATCAAGTGTGACAATATATGTAAAGTGCTTAGTAGAATGCCTGGCACATAGTAGGCATTATATAGTGCTTATTTTCTTCCCTTACTTCTCTAAACACCTTCTCATCTGTTTCTTAATATGACTTCTACTTCATCACAATTATGTTATTATAGAATCATAGGATGACTGATACTGAGTGAGAAAGGAGCTGGGAGGCCATCTATTCTAAATCTTCAATTTACAAATGAAGAGATTGAGGCCCACAGAGTTGTGACTTATCTAAAATAATAAAGATATTAAGGAGCAAAGCCAGAATTAAAATCAGGCTTTGATATTCTTTCAAGCCTTCCTAGACAACCATATCCTAACACTCTGAGAGCTTCCAAGACCAATTTACCTTTCCTCTAATTATCCTCATAAAGCATTAGAATGCCTTGTACAAATTATTCATAGCATAGAGTATTATTCTGAAAAAGGTCACATTCCTTATCCATAATCTTGGAATCTGTCACAAAGTCAGTGTATCAGTATGACAACATTATTTTACAGAAAATACCTAAACATATTTTCATCTTTAATGGGAAGAAAAGAATCATAAAATTATAGATTTAGAGTTAGAAGAAACTTTAGAGTTCATTTAATCTAACCCTCCCATTCCTCATTTCTCTGATAAAGAAACATGAAGCCCCCAAAGAAGTGATTGAGCGAAGGACAAGGGTAGTAAATAGTAAAGTTGCTATCTGATCACAGGTCCTCTGCTTCTGCATCCACTTGGGTTGCCTTTGTAAAAGACATATTGATAAGTTCTTTTAGATTCTCATGAAAGCAAAAGCTTATCTATTTAATACTGTACTACAATTTGTATCTTTGGTGGAAATACCCAATTTGGTGAGATTATGTATTCTCTTCTATATTTAAGTTAAGGGAAAGAAACTGCTAAAGATAAGTTATAGGGAAAACACACACACACACACATACACACACACACACACACACACACACACATGCATGCACATGAAAGGGCATCAAAACTGTAGCTAGGAATTTTGCCCCAGTAGCAAAACATATCTAGAGCAATCACACAAAGAATACCCTCCACTGAGTAAGGTAGAAACAAAGGCAATAGAGATGAAGTAAAGGATTAAGGGAATGAAAGAAAAAAGTTTATATCAGGACACTAGCTGATAGCTTCTTAATTTAACTAATTATTCTTGATAACTAGGTTCTATACTCTGTTATTGCTAAGTACCAGTACTTATGGAAGTGGTATCAGTGCTCACTCAATCTGGCTGTTCTGGATCAAAGTCCTGTTATTCTACCATACCCATGAATATAGATGGTAGATATGGGGAGAAATGCTTGAAAATAAATAAATATCAAATTCAGAAATTCATATGTTCCTTATTAGGTTTCCAAGAAAATAAGCAAAACAATTTATCTGATTTTAAAGGAAATAATTTCTGAGTACTGTTTTAAAGTCTTATTTATTTTTCCTATATATGCATATATATATTATAATATGTAGATATAATACATGTATATATACACATACATACACAAAAGTCCATTTATAATAAAAAATTAAGTAGTTTCATACACTACTCAAAAAATATTGCCTATAAGTTCATAGAAATAAACAAACATATGCACTTGTTCTTGTTCTTATGCAATTTATAGTCATTTTTAATATTCTAAACATTTTTTAAATTTCTATATTCTATGGTAAAGAACATGTATTATTTCAGGGTATGCATTTGCAATGTTAATTCAGAGTAACTGCACAAAAATAGTGATCTGGTAAAAAGCAATGACATACTCCCTGAACCATAAAGATGCTTAAATAAAGATTCTAAAATTAATTGAATTTTCCCTTCTGCATACCAGTACCAGGCCAATGAACATTAGTACAACAGCATCATTATTAATGATTTTCAAGAACACTTTTCCCTGAAAAAACATTTTTTTTCCTATCATGTTGAAGTCCCAAATTGCTTCGGTATTGTGAATATCCAAAGATTATATAGTTTGCATCTTGTGTCTAAATCCTTTACACATCTTATTGGAAAGAAGAAAACAGATAAAATACCTATAACTCATTTTCTTCCTAGCACAGTGAAGTAAAATATGCAAAATAACAAGGGTTTTACTGTTCCCAGACACAAGATTTTGGTTTGCTTCCTCAAAATGCAATATCATCATCTGTGCCATTCAAATTATATTAGATAGAGAATCATTCAAATAGCACCAGCTGCCAATTTAAATTTCAAATGGAAACCCACTTTCTTGCTGACTCCTCACTCCCTTTTTTCCTTTTCCTTCTTGATTTTTGTTGTCTCCCCCATATGCCCGACACTCCCCCTCCCAATTCATTTTAAAGCCACTAGATAGGTATTTTATTGAGAAAGACTGCTATAACTTGACAGGTTCTTTGATTCAAAAGTACTTCCACATTATTTCTCTTTTTTCTTTGAAACAGCAATATCATTCAGCAACTTGCCACTGATTTCACACAAATCCAAGAAAATTCCAGATTGCATTAAAAAACAAACAAACAAACAAACAAACAAACAAAACCCTCTAATATCACTTAGAAAAGAGGAGGGCACTTTTTCCTTTTTTTTTTTTTTTTAACTAAACTTACAATTAATTTTAAAATATTTTTTCAGAATGAAAAATGAAATATAATTTTGACTCAAACAAATTCAATGTTTGTCTCTTTCTGTCTATGAGCTAACACTCTCCATCTGTTTCTTTTTTCTATTTCTTTGTTTCTTTCTCTCTATTTTTCTGTTTCTTTCTGTCTCTGTCCCCTATCTCATTTTTTTTATTTCTTATGTCTTCTCTTTTTCTTTCTCCATTTGTATCTCTCTCTCTCTTCTCTCTTCTCTCCTTATCTCTCTGGTTCTCTCTTTAATTTTTTTCCTATTTCTCCATGCCTGTCTCTATCTTTGTGTTCACTGATTCATTTCTGCTATTCTCTATCTCTTAATTTCTCACCTGTTATTCTGTCATTCTCTCTCTCTATCTCTCTCTCTGTCTCTCTCTGTCTGTCTCTGTCTCTGTCTGTCTCCATCTCTCTGTCTCTGTTTCTGTCTCTCTCTGTCTCTCTGTCTTCCTCTCTCTGTCCCTTTATCTCTGTCTATCTCTTTTCTTTTTTCTCTGTCACTCTATTTCTCTGTCTCTTCCCTTTATGTATTTATCTTTCTCCCTCTCTGTTTTTCTGCCTCTGTCTTTTTATCTCTTTTTCTCTTTTCTTGGGGTATTAAATTTATTCAGTTTACACTAAAAGCCCCAGTTCTCCATAGAGTAAGGAGTACACAATGTTGTGATAGCTCCTAAAGAGTTAAGGTATAGTTTTTGCAGGCAAGGTTAGAAAGACAATGAGCCTGTTGGAAGGATCAGATAGGATTTTATATAATTATGTCTTTTTATGTTATGTTATTAGGCCTTACCTATTCCTTTTTTTTTTTTTTATTCAATGTACAAGGGAAGCTTTGAAGAACTGAAACAATAAACACATATCACCCCATTTGCTATATTAACTCTTCCCAAATGTATTACCAGAAATACCTATACCAGTGGTAGAAGTAGTTTGAATAACCAGAGAGATATGAATTGGAGTTCAATAATAACTAAAGTCTCTAAATTTCTCAAAAGCATGTAATGGGCAAAACATTACTTTTTCTCTCCAGAAGAGAAAGATAAGCTTGTGATTATTATTATTATTAATTAACCAGAACATTACCAATTCTTTACCTTATTGTATGAACAGAGCCTTAGGGAGTTTTCTCTAGAAACCTGGAAATGCAATCAATTTCTCCATCTCTAAGTATTAATGGCACATTAGAAAAAGAAGAATAAATAACCTCAGTAATCATCTAGTTATTAAAGTCTTCTTATTTAAAGTGTCAGGATAAAAAAGACAAATATTTTATGTAAATTCAACATGAAGTGAAGGAATATGAATTATCTAGTAACAAAAAACTTAAGTACATAAACCGAGAATATAATCAAATAGGTTGCAAATGATGGGTGTTTCCATTGTAGTATATAATTTAAAGGGAAGAGGACAAGTATAAATGTAGGCAGTTCCCGGTTGAAGATGCTTAAACTTTTAAATATTTAAATGTGGCTTGATTATATCCCAAAACAACTTTTTCTGCCCTGTTGCCTCCTGTAACTAAATATAACTGAGAAGATCAGAGCTGCTCAGTGGATGATTAACCTCTTTTAATAAAAATAAGATCTATAAATACTTTCATGTTAATAAGATTGTATGCTAATTAATACCAGGAAAGCGGCATAGTCTTAAAGGGTCTTCAGAATATAATTTGTAGGGGAAAAATTCATAAGGCCACCAAATTTGAGAGCAGATAAGTTCGGTACATATTACTTTGGGCATCTAGATTTCTCACCAAGAGCAATGTGCCTAGAGTCAGGGAGCACTTGCCTTCAAATCTGACCTAAGAAATTTTGTAGCTATATGATTCTGGGTAAGCCACTTACTATTTCCCTCCATATTCTTATCTATAAGATGGGGTTAATATTAGCTCCTATCTCTCAGGGTTGTAAAAATCAAATGAGATAATATTTACAAAGTACTTAGCACAGTGCCAGACACATTGTAGGTAGCTAATTAATGCTTTTCCTTCCTTTTGTGAATAATGAAGAGCAATACTGAGAAACTGTTATTTCTGGATTTCAGACAAGATATGTCAATGGTATGAAAATACCATTTGAAAAAATTATTAGCTTCTTTTGAATCATTTTCCTGCAAACAACTTCGCTAACTTCCCTGGCAGTTATTGCCACTGTATTCTCGGTTGGGAGTACACAGGCATTTTAAAATTTATAATTTTTGACTTGATTTTTAAAAACTTCCCAGTTTTTTGGAGGGGTTTTAACATTGTACAGACAGATGATAACATGTATAATTTGGAGAGAGATATTCATTTTTAAAAATGTACTCAAATCCCTTTATGCATTTGATCCTGACAGACATCCTATGATATAGGTCAGCAAATTATCTGTATTTGATAGAAGAGCAAAATGAATCACTGAGAAACTAAATTAATAGCTTCTTTGGGTTATACAACCAGATAGTGACTGTTTAGCATAGTTCCAGATTGCTCTCCTGAACTGTTAGATCATTTCACAACTCTTCCAACAATGCATTAGTATCCCAGTTTTCCTACATCCCCTCCAACATTTACCATTATCTTTTCCCATCATTTTTGCTAATCTAAAAGGTATGAAGTCATAACTCAGAGTTGTTTTAATTTGTATTCTTTAATCAGTAGTGATTTAGAGCATTTTTTCATGACTATAGATGACTTTAATTTCATTATCTGAAAATTGTCTTTTCATATCCTTTGACCATTTATCAATTGGTGAATGTATTCTTATAAATTCAATACAATTCTTTATATATTTTAGAAATGAGATCTTTATCAGAAATACTGGCTGTAAATTTATTTCCCAACTTATTTTTATACTTATTTTAAAATCTTGTTTCTGTTGGTTGATGATTGCCATTTTAAATATATATATATATATATATATATATATATATATATATATATATATATATATATGTGATTTTACATTTGTATAGATAGGCCACCTTTCTTTGCATTTTTTTTCATTATTTTCCTTGATACTTTTGACCATAAGTTCTTCAAAATGAATTTTGTTATTATTTTTTATATTTTTTAAAAGTTGATTGGTGTGGCATTGAAAAAATAAACAAATTTTCTCAATTGTTTAGCTCTATTTGTATAGAAAGTATTTTGCAGTTGTGTTCAAAAATTTTCTGGCAGGTAGGCTTCCAAATATTTTATTTTATTTTAAATAGTTATTTTAAATAGAATTTCTCTTTCAATCTCTTGCTGCTGGACTTTTTGGTAACATATAGAAATGTTGATGATTTATGCAGAGTTATTTTATATCCTGCAACTTTGCTAAAATTGTTCTTTCAAGTAATTTTTTTTAGTTCATTTGCTAAGGATTCTCTGAATATACTATCACATTGGGGCAGCTAGGTGGCACGGTGGATAGAGCACCAGCTCTGAAACCATGAGAACGTGAGTTCAAAATCTGGTCTCAGACACTTAATACTTTTTAGCTTGTGACCCTGGGCAAGTTACTTAATCCCAAATACTACCTATATTATTCCAAATTTCTGAAACAAGCAGAGGAAATTCTAGAAGTAAATAGGGGCTACAGACTATGAAGTCTATATATATAGGGGTGTGTGTGTGTGTATATCTTATCCTCTATTGTATTTGATCTTTGTACTTCTTCACATGCTATAATTTACCCTGTTCTGCTTCTCCCTTTCCAGTAAAATAATCAAGGAAAAATCCTTTTTTTAACTCCTTAATTTTTTATAATTCTTTTTATTTCTTATATTTTTGGTAACATATAGAAATGCTGATGATTTATGTGAGTTTATTCTCATGTCACATCAAAAACAACTTTTATCTATACTCTCTGTCTATGTATATCTATCTATCTATCTATCTATCTATCTATCTATCTATCTATCTATCTATCTACTTCTAACTGCCCTAACAAAGATACATTTCTCAATAGTTACAAGTATCATCTTCCCATGTAGGGATATACATAGTTTAAGCTTACTGAATAATATTTTTTCCCTTTCCTATTTGCCTTTTTATTCTTGAATTTTATATTTGAAGATCAATTTTTCTATTCAATTCTGGTCTTTTCAACATGGAAATTTGAAAGCCAATTTTTTCATTTAGTATTCACCTTTTTCCCTGTAAGACTGTTCTCAGTTTTGCTATGTAGTTGATTCTTTGTTCTAATCCTAGCTCTTTTGATTACCAAAACATGATATTCTAAGCCTCCTCCCCTTTACTCATCTGTGCTGTGGCTTACAAATTTCTGCTGATGTGTCTGGATATTACCTGTGCTAGGCTGTGCTTCCCTTTCCCCAAGTGAATCAGACTTTTCCTGAAGACCTTTTGAGTTATCTTAAGCTGGAAAATTGTTTATCTAAACCTTTGTTTTTAGATTCTATCACTCTAGAATCCATGAAGGTACTTGATTTAATGTTATTTCTGAGGGAAATTAGAAAGAGTGTGGGCAACTTCCTAGATTTTTTCCATCATCTTGGCTCCACCCCACAACCTCTACACATAAACCCGTGAATTCTTCTCTCATTGGTGGGGGCCTACTTTTGAAGACTTATCAAGTGTTCTACACTTATAATGTAATTACAATTTTCTCTTTAAAGGGGAAAGTGTTTGAAATTTTGAGACAAAAGTAACTCACTGGGTAGAGGGAGTGGGGTACAGAAAAACCCACTTTCTCTAGTGATATATACAATTCTCCAAATTTACCATAGGAAAAAAAACAAAGGAGCAGAAAAAAAAAAAAAAAAAAAAAAAGCTCAGTTTTTTGCTACATTTGCAGCTTCCAAGCAACTTGATGAGAACGAGATAAGGGGTACCTAAATGAAATTAGGTTTAATTGAAGTGTAGTGGCAGGTTCGGGGTGCAGGGAGTCAAATAGAGCTCCCCTGCAACCCCTTTTGATTAGGCACAAGGATACAGAGTTAAATGATGTCTAGTAGCGGTGCAAGAGTCCCCTGTAAAGGAATTTACAGACCTGAAAACCTAGATTGAGGTTTATTATGGGGTTTGGAAGTAAGATTAAAAGGTGTTAGGTAAAGAGAGGAAGACACCGGAGCCAGAGTGGTTCCAGTGGACAGAAATCCTTTGACATGGCAGGGGTAAGGATGCCATGTTTGGGATCTCTGCAAATAGTGGACTCTAGTTTGACTTTTTATAATAGGGGGCTTTGGCTGCAAGCTGAAGGAGCTTGTGGGTGGAGTCCCAGGTTGTCTTTGGCTGGGTTTTAGCCAGGGTTAGAATTTGAATTGAATGCAGTGGGTTTCAGGACTGAGCCAGATAACAAAGATGAAAACTGTTTGTGTTTAGGGTGGAGTCCCTTCCCTGAAGCAGTCTTTTATTTTAAGAGTTTTGGGGTTTCCTCCTCATACTCACATTATAAGAGAAAGAAAAGATTATGGATGAACTAATGATGAAATTAAGAGTTACATGTATCATCTTCCCAAATAGGAAAGTATCAGTTTTATTTTCAGTTTCTTATGATTTCTCTTTCATGTTTACCTTTTTTACAAGACCTTCTCTTGAGTCTTGTATGTCAGCATCAAATTTTCTATTCATATCATCTTTTCACTGGGAATGTTTGAAAGTTCTCTATTTTATTAAATATCCCATTTTTTCCTCTTGAAGGATTAAATTCAGTTTTTTTTGGAAAAGATAGTCTTGGTGTAATCCTAGCACTTTTGTCAGAATATAATTTTAAGCCTTTTGCTCCCTACTATCTTTTAAAAGTTGTATGATCCTGACTATAGTTTCACCATATGTGAATTGTTGCTTGCAATATTTTCTCTACTACCTGGGAGCTCTGGTATTTGGTTATAATATTTAGAAATCTTTTCAGGAGGTGATTGTGTGGAGTCTTCCAATTTCTATTTTATCCTCTGTTTCTAGGATATTGAAGCAGTTTTCTTTTGTAATTTCTTGAAAGATACTGTCCAGAATCTTTTTTCATCAAATCTTTAAGGTTGTCCAATAATCTTTAAATTGTCTCTTCTTGATCTATTTTCCAGGTCAGTTGTTTTTCTAGTGAGATATTGTACCTTTTATTTTGTTTATTTTTTTTAAACTTTGTTTTATTGTTTCTTAATGTCTCATTTAGTCATTAAGTTCCCCTCTCCCAATTCTAATTATTGAAGAATTATTTTTGTCAATGAGATTTTGAATTTTTTTTTCATTTTGTTTTTTTTTTAATGTTACTATTATGTGTTTAAAGTGTTATTTTCTTCAGTAATATGTTGTACCTCTTTTACCAAGCTGTTAATTTTCTTTTCATAATTTCTTACCTCATTCTCATTTATTTTTCTTCTACCACTCTTACCTCTTCCTTTAACTTTTCCTCAATTCTTATTTGACAATGTGCAATTAACATTTAGTTTTAAAGCTTTAAAGTAACCGTTGTCATATTGTCTTTTTCTGAGTTTATGTTTGAATTTTCCCTGTTACTACCTATTCAGTCCCCCCCCCCCCCAATTTTACAACCTACTTTTTGACTTTTTTACTTATATTAAAGCTGGGCTGCACTCATCTGAGTAAGTGTAGGCAAGATCCTGCCCTATGCTTCAGTTTTTTTTTCTCACTGTTTTTTCCCCCCAAAATAATTCCATGCTTTTATAAATTTTAAGGACTTTCAAGATGATGTGATGGGGAGAGGTGTGGTGATTGCTTTCCTGATCTACATTTGTGGTCAGTTTGGTCTTTATACAACAAGTGCTAATACTCCTATTTGTTCTGGAACTGTGACACAGAATTGCATATGTGTAGCACAATAGGGTTCTGAGTCCAATACCAGCACATAGTCCCTCATAATCATCCTCTTTCTGATTAGTTGTTCAACCCCCTTGCTATATCTGGGCTGAGAGCTCCCAAAGCTGCCGAGGTTACTGCTGCAAATACCTCCAAGTCCTATTGCTGGTGAATGCAGTGAATTGTGAAAGCTGTCTCACAATATGGAGATAGTGTTCTAAAGACTGAGTGAAGGTCAGCTGTGGCCCAGGGTTTCTTGCTCTAGAAATCACATGGTTTATAAGGAGTGAGACCTTTTCTTTATGAGACTAAGTTGGGACCACCTTGGCATTAAAACTCCCATATAAGGTAATTTAATAATTCTAAAGATGTGGCTGGTTAGAAGCTTTTCCTCATTTATGATTTAGAATGTGAGGTCATTTGACCTGGCTAATCAGGAAAAAGATCCAGCCCATAGGGAGTGTTAGCCAGGCCCCTGTATAATTCTTGTCTGTTAACTGGGACTTGCCTCTAGCTGCCTAAATGTTCATTGGGAGGGAAACATCCTTTCTTGTGTGATCATAATAAAATTCCTTTCTGCCTTTGCCTTGTGAAATCTCCTTAATTAATTTTATTTATTTGAGCTGGTGATCTTGTACTACACATTGGTGTTGCTTTTGCTTGCTCTCTGGGCTAGCCCCAACCTAGAATCCTGCTGACCACTTAAATTGTCTTGAGGTGAAAAAATATCACACTTTTTTTTTTTGGCTCAGTTCCTCCAAAACCCAATTTGACATGATTTTAAAGTTATTTGGAAAAGAATGTTCAGAGAATTTGTCTGGATTGCTGCCTTCCATTTTAGCTCTGCTACAAATTGGTGATATTCCCAGGACTTTGAAATTATACATGTAGATAGCCTATGTCATATTTTCACTAGGGCCACAATGGCTCTATTCTTTCTATAAATAGCAGGAAACATTCTATTTTTCTCATCAAACAAGTTATTTAGAGGTATCAACTTCTAATGTGTCAGCCTTTCAAGAACAAAGCCAGGTGATTGGGAAAACATATTCATAGACTAAAAGTCCCAAGTTCTGAATTTTGAGTTTCTGTAAAAACAGCTAGGTGTGGTATTCAACTGGCCTCAGGCTATATTTCATCTTTGCAGGTTATTGTCTAGTAGGAAAGCATATTGAAATAAATCTACTTCACTTGGAGTTGTCTCTATAGATCATTTAAAAAATTTTTTATCATCATTTATTTATTTATTTTTGCTTTTCATACGCACAAGCAATCTGCATGGATCTCCAATATTGTGCTTTTGCAGAAATCATTTGACAGTACCCAGAGTATTGTGAACAGATCTTAGTTAATTATATTTTAAAAACTTGCGGTTTTTCTTTCAAAAGTTTTTCTTTCAAAAAGTTTCAAAAAAAAAAGTTTAAATCTTTCATATAAACAATATCCATACAGAAGATTTAAAACTATATGACCCTTACACCTCACAAATGGAAATGATTTCATTTGTAAAGGTCATAAGATACAAGTTTTAAGGAAAGGCCCCATAAAATAAAATGGAAATTTGCAAAAATATGCAAGATTACAGATGGTTTTCTTGTCATAGACCTTATCTCTAATTTTCCGAACAAAGGAGGATAAGTTTGATTATGTCCAGAGGGAAGAATGCCTCCAGTGTATCTTCTGGGATTCTCAGAGATACTTAAAAGAAAGAGAAAATTCAGTGGCTCAACTTAAAGGTGATTGAATATACAATCTTATCTTTGAGATAACTAAGAAAAGCAGTCCATTGTTTTTAGTACTTTATTCAGTAGTACAAGTTTTGTCTGTCATGAAACTCTACCAACCAACAAAACTGGTTTCAAAATTTTCTTTGATATTTATTATTTGAATAATAATGTTGACAAAAAGTAGCATAAATATATTTTTCCCTTAATAGCATTTTATTTTTTTTATAAATACATGTAAAGATAGTTTTCCTTCCTTCCTTCCTTCCTTCCTTCCTTCCTTCCTTCCTTCCTTCCTTCCTTCCTTCCTTCCTTCCTTCCTTCCTTCCTTCCTTCCTTCCTTCCTTCCTTCCTTCCTTCCTTCCTTTCTTCCTTCCTTCCTAGCTCTACAACCTAAGGCAAGTCACTTAACCTCTTCCTTCCTTCCAGTGATGTGATTGATAGATCACTGAATATGGAGTCAGAATGACCTAGGTTTAAATGTGGCTTCAGACACTTGTAGTGTAAGCCTTGGTAAGTTACTTTACCTCTGATTGGCTCAATGGTATAAGAAGAGCAACTATCTCACAGGGTTATTGTGAAAAGAAAAGAAAAAGTATCATGTAGAAATTACTATTACATTTTCCTTAGGAATTCAGTAAAGATGTGTTCTAGCATTCTTACTGTGACAGATAATTACTGGTTCCTTTAAAAGATAACAACATAGAATAAAGAGTCCTGAACCCTAATCCCTGTTCAAATACTTATTACTTATGAGACCCTGGGAAGTCGCATGATTTCCATCAGTTCCATTTTTATTTCCTGTGAAATTAGGATAATGCCAATTATACTAGAGAGTTAAGAATAGCTTTTCTGAACCTTTTTATGTCATGGACCTCTGTGGCAGCCTAGTGAAGACTGTGGGCTTCTTCTATGAACATTATTTACATTATTTGTAAATGGAAAGCATGAGAATCAAATTATTTTGAAGTACCATTATTAAAATGTGAAAAAGAGTTCATAGGCTCTACATGAACTCCTGTCTCAGAAGGTTGTAAGATGAGTATTATGGTAATGTTTTTTCCTTTTATTCAATTTTATTATGCTACTTCTCCTGAATATCTATCTGACTCCTGAAACCTATCTACCTCTCTACTGTTATTATTTTTTTAGATCTCTTTTTTCTCTCTCTGTCTCTCTGTCTATCTTTCTCTTCCCTCTTTCTCCCTGTCTCTGTCTCTCCCTAACTCTTTCTCTGTCTGTTTTTGCTCTGTCCCTCTCCTTTTCTCTGTCTCTGTTTGTCTCTGTCTGTCTGTCTGTCTGTGTGTCTGTCTCTCTCTCTCTCTCTCTCTCTCTCTCTCTCTTTCTCTTTCTCTCTCTCTCTCTTTCTATCTCTCTTGTTTTTGCTTAAGCAATGGGGTTAAGTGACTTCCCTTGGGTTGTAGAGCTAGGAAATATTTAAACCCAGGTCCTCCTGACTTTAGGGCTGTTGCTCAACCCATTGCATCATCTAGTTGACTCTCCTCTTATCAAACTCACATGGCTAAAACCTAATACATGGAATGATAATATTATATGAAGACTTTTGACATTCCTGAGATAAGCCAAAAGTGGGGAATAAGACAATATACCATCTACAAATATTTTAAAGCATTCTAAGAGGTTTTAGCTTACTATTTATGGAAAGAATCCTCTGGTTTCCATCTTTTAGTTATCTTCATGGCTGATATATAAATCTCTTCTCAATTAGCTCATTGTGATTTGTTTGAAATGTAGTCTTGTAGTTTTATAAGTGCAGGATTTTGCCAACTCACATTTAAATCTATAACTTATTTTTTCCTAATTCTACCTTAATTTATTCAACCTTAATTGAAGGAAGCATAAAATTAAAAAATAACTGTTTTTCTAAGTCTATTTGATCTTAAAAGGACATAAAGCAAATTTTTGTTTAAAAATTATTTCTCTTATGTAATTTTTCTCTATAAAGGTTGTCAGAAATTCCTGTCTGGATTCAGGGTAATTTTTTTTTTTTTTTCTGAATCCTGACTATGCTTAGGAATAATAAAATTTAGGTTTTTACTTTTATTGTTTCTGTGCTATTTATTCAGAAGTAGGTATCTATCACATTAATTCAAAGGGGAAATATTTTTCTAGTAAGAAGAGTTAAACAAACTTTAGGTATTATTGAAGCTAAAACTTATATATGGATTATAGGTATCAGCAGAAATCTGTGATTATTATTGGAAAGAGTCCTTACTACAAAATTCATGGCTTATGGACATTCAAAGATCTTTTTTCTTTAATCAGAGAAGCTAATGACTTCAATCAAAGGAAAACTTACTTAAACCAAAGCTTGAATCTTGATTAAAAAAAGTATAAATAATAGCCAAATTTACTAATAACAGGTTCTGATTAGTATAAACAGTGAACTGGTGAAGTAATATGTAATATTTAAAATTATAATTAAATTTAAAGTATGGCAAATGGTTCCAGCTCAATGGAAATATAAAATGAATATTTTTAAAAATAATTTCTTTATTATTTTTATTAGCACTTGAGGCAGTTAAGTGATGTGGTGGATAGACCATGGAATATGGAGTCATAATGACCTAGGTCCAAATGTGGCTTCAGATACTTACAAAATAGTAAGCCTTGGCAAGTTAATTTACCTCTGATTGTCTCAATGGTATAAGAAGAGCAACTACCTCACAGGATTTTTGTGAAAACCAAACAAGATAATATTTGTAAAGCTCTATCACATATATAAATACTTATTTTCCTCCTTCCTGGTTTTTTTTTTTTTTTGGTGAGGCTATTGGAGTTAAGTGACATGCCCAGGGTCATACAACTGGGAAGTATCAGGGATTTGGACTCATGTCCTCCTTACTTCAGGACTGGTGCTCTATCTACTGTGCCATTTAGTTACCTCTTCCTTTTTTTAAAAAATATATGTTAACAGCAAATAAGAAAAATGTATTTTTTTTTTCTGATATAACCATTACAAAGTAGTAGAGATTAGATATAGGAAATAAAAATTAAAAAGTAAAAAAAAGCAAACATGACACCTCAAGATAAGCCTATATTAGTATAATGAGACATGATTGATATTGGAAATATTTTAGAAACATAGATTAAATTGTCTTCTCTTTCTTTAAATCTTCGTATGTATTTTTATAGCTTTGAAGAACTTTATCCATGTCTCAATGAATGCTAACATTGCTTTATAATTGACCAAGTGTAACTGGATAACCTGGGGCATTATCTAAAATCAGTAATGCTTTAAATGAAAATTGTTGTCCTTGCAAGATTTTTCAACAACTGGGCTTAAATAACTTGAAAATCAGTCTTTGAAAAGAGGTTTTCTTATCTAGGCTTTCTTATATGCTCACCAAACAACTGGAAGTGATTCTAAGTGCCTCTTAGAATGAGAGGATTTTAAGACTAATAAACAAACATTGGTTTTAATTATAAATCCCCTTTTGTATTACCTCCCAATACAAGCTTAGGTGGTAGTTATACATTTTAGATCCAGTTGAAGTTTCTTTTACCCCCATTTCTTTCTTTGAAGTATATGTTCTTGAAGGTATTTTTTCACCAAAATAATCCTGGGATTTCATCCATATTAAAATTTTGTAGATCCATGTAAACATTCTCTTTGATTATATTCTTTGAAAATTGAAATACTGTGCTTTTAGATTTATTTCTGCACTGGACACTTCTCTGGCACTTTTAACATTTTGCAATTGAACTTTTTTTTTAAAGCCAATCCAACCAATGCTTACAGTGAATGTTTACACTTTGTTTCTATGTTATTTCATTATCTAAAATAAATGAACCTTCCCCCCCCCCCCAAATGGCTGCTTTGCTAACAGGAATGCATTTTTTAATTGTTATTTTCAATTAGAATAGCACAATTTCATTCCATTTCTATTATTATTATTATTTTGTCTTTTTTTCAGTTGTTTGCAAACATAAGAAGCTGGTGGCACTTTGACTTTTTCTTATAGTTCTTCTACATATTTATAATACCCCTTACAATAAATTTAAGCAAAATAATGTCTCATCCGATTTTAGGGTTAGTATGGCCACATTCATATCATTCAATTATATCTATTTTTTTCTTGTATTACAATAAACCTCTTTTTTTGTTGGTAGTATTTCCATATAAAGTTTTCTTCATTTTATTTATTTTTAAAGGATTATTTAAAAGAAAAAAAAAAAAACAAACACAAATATTGTAGCCCTTGTAACCTATCAGATCTGTGGTTGAGGATAGGCAAATGAAGAAAAATGATTTGGGTAAATGTAATGTTCGGAGCAGCTTTCTGGAGGACCTCGGGATCAGCCCCAGTCCTTTGTCTTAGTGAAGGAGTAAAGGAAGCAGGACAGTTACCACAAGGCTGGTCAAAGTGTGAGTCTGGAGTATGGAATCTGGAGTCTGGACTCTTCTCTGTGTCTGTGGCTGAGAGAGAGTCTAATGTGTCTGAGACTCCCTTAAATATCTCAATACAATTATATCACTACAACACACTGAGCATGCACAACCATTACATCACCATATCACATTAAGTATATGTTTGAAGAACCGTTATCTCACACTGAGCAAGTGCTTAACTATAAGCACCACTCTGTGCTTGATTCAAGAAAACCTTTTCAGAGCTCAGGCCCTCTACAGATAAAATCCTGGATTAATTTACACTCATTACACCAATTGGATGTTCACTGTCATTGTATGCAATTTAGTAATATTTTATAATTCATAACCATCAAATTTTCTGTTATTTAGGATACAGAGTCAAGATGGTAAAGAATAGTCATGTCTTTATCTGAGCTCTTCCTGGAATCCCTCAGATTAACACCAGATCAATCCTCTGAATGGGTTTTGGAATGACAAAACCCACAAATATTTGGAGTGTAACAAATTTCCAGCAGAATGTATTTTGAAAGAACTTCAGGAAAGATCTGTCTCAATCAGGCAGTGGGGGTGGGTTGCAAGACAGGGCAAGTGCAGAACAGCACAGTGCAGTGCATAGAGGCCCAAGGCAGAGAGGCTTCTGCAAACTGAGGGAATCTAGTGGGCAGATTTTAGTCAAAATACACCAGCATTTGCTACTTTGTTCTTCAGAAGCCAGTGGATCAGCAGATTAGCAAATAGTCCAGCATAAGGGGAATTTAGCCATGCCCATTCAGCATGGGAGGGAAGCCAGCAACATCAGTCACAGGGCAGCATGAAGTTGCTGTCACCTATAGAGTAAGTTTGGGACAATCTTTGTCCTAAGAGAAGACTTCAACCATTAAAAATGAATAAAAAAGTAAAAAAAAAAAGCTCTGGCTTCAGATAGCTTTTATATAGACAGAGAATAGACCTTAAACACTGAGAAAACTAAAGACAAAACATTTCCAGATGAAGCCTAAAGAGTGACATAAATTATGAGCCATTTCACAAGGATCTCTTGGAAGAATTCAAACGATCTTAAAATAGTGTTAGAAGAAAAATGGGTGAAAGAAATGAGAGCTCTGGAAAAGGAAATACAGACATTATTTGAAGAAAATCATTCTTTAAAGAATAGTTGGTGGAGCCAAAATGGCAGAGAGTAGATATCTGACCTCCTCCAAGCTTTCCATCAGATCAACAGCAGATTAAGCCTCTGACCTGGTTTTGAAGTACCAGAACCCATAGTTATTTGGAATACAATATATTTCCAGAAGAAGATACTTTGGAAGAACTTCAGAACAGGTCTGTTGAAATCATACTGGGGGAGAGGCTGCTGAGCTCAGTCCACAGTTTAGGGAGCTTGCAGCAAGGAGCTAGGAAAGGAAACCACAGTGTTTCAGTATCTGCACTGGGGAATCTACAGTGAAGTTATAATGTTATGCTGTCCTGGTTTCAACTGGTGTTTTAGCAGATTTGCTGTGAAACACTCAAAAGCAAATATAAAAGGCAGATTGTAAGTCATTAATCCCCAGAAGAATATGGGACCTGGCTGTGATTGCTCAGCACTGGTAATCAGTCAGCAGAACTGACCCAGGGCAAACTAAAGTGGCTGTTGCTAATTTGCCTTAAAAGCAGACCTCAACCCTTAAAAAATGAGCAAAAAAGCAAAAAGAACTCTGACCATAGACAGCTTTTATGGAGAGAGAAAAGAACAGTTTCTATAGGCAAATCAGCTACAGATGAAACCTCAAAGGGTGATATAAGCTGGTCCCCATTTCACAAGGCTCTCTGGGAAGAATTAAAAAAGAATATTAAAAAAAATTAGCAGAAAAATGGGGAAAGAAAATGAGAACTTTGCAAGAGGGTATGGAAAAGGAAAAAAGATAAATTATCTGAAGAAAACTCCTTACAAAATAGATTTAGTGGAATGGAAAAAGTGTATAACTTTCTAGAAAATAGATCTGATGAAATGAAAAAAAGCATATAGCTCCTTACAAAATAGATATGAAAAAGAAACCAATTTGTTGAAAAACAGAATTTGTATAATGGAAAAAAATGCAATGAACAAAGCAACTCATTTAAAAATTCATTTGAAGATAATGAGGGATCAAGAATCAGTCAAACAAAAACAAAAAAATGAAAAAAAATAAAAGAAAATATGAAATAGCTCCTTGTAAAGGGCAGGAACTCTGGAGAAATGTACTTAAGGCTCAGTATGATTGATTTAATACTACAACAAGGTGTTAACTCAATAGAATTGATAATACAATGGTTATCTAGTTTAGCATGGTGATTAATAGTTCTCTAGTTCAGTATGATTGATTTAATCCTAAAACAAGGTTTTAACTCAGTGAATTAAGATAATGATTTTTTAGTTTACATGTACTTAGTACTTAGTATTGTTCTACAAGTTGACACCTATTTTACAAGATTGACACCTATGATGGTGTACTTGTAATAGTGTATTTAAAATGAGGACAAAGTCAGCCACAGAAATTCTATCTTTGATCAGATTAGTAGTGGCTCTCCTGCCTCCTGCACTTTGGGAGAGACTGCTTCAGATTGGGAGACCAAATGAGATAATAAAGACTTTGGACTCTATTCCTGACCATTCTTGTGGTTATTATTCTGCTGAGACTAAGGCTGGTCTGGAGACCTCCAGAAAGTTCACCAGAACATTACAGCTCCTGATCTGGAAAATAGATTTAGGAGAGAAAATCTAAGAATTATTGAATTTCCCGAAAACTATGATGAAAAAAAAGAACCTCGACATCATCTTTCAGGAAATCATCAAGGAAAACTGCCTTGATGTCCTAGAACCAAAAGGAAACTTAACCATTGAAAAAATTTACTGATCACCTCCTGAAAGAGATCCCAAAATGAAAACCCCAAAGAATATCATAGCTAAATTTTAGAATTATTGGATCAAGTAACAAATATTGCAAGCAGTTAGAGATAAACAATTCAAATATTGAGGAGCAATGATCAGGATTATCTAAGACCTAGCAGCTTCCACCTTTTAAAGGACTGAAGGGCCTACAATCTGATATACTGAAAGGCAAAGCAACTTGGATTGCAGACAAGAATTAACTATCCAGCTAAATTGAGCATTCTTTTTCTTTTTTTTTAATTTTAAAATTAATTTTATAATTATAACTTTTTTTTTTGAGAGTACATATGTATGGGCAATTTTTTACAACATTATCCCTTGCACTCACTTCTGTTCTGAATTTTCCCCTCCTTCCCTTCACCCTCTCTCTTAGATGGCAGGCAGTCCCATATATGTTAAATATGTTATAGTATATCCTAGATACAATATATGTATGCAGAAACAAAATTCTTGTTGCATAGGAAGAATTGGATTCAGAAGGTAAAAATAACCTGGTAAGAAAAACAAAAATGCAAACAGTTTACACTCATTTCCCAGTGTTCCTTCTCTGGGTGTAGCTGATTCTGTCCATCATTGATCAATTGGAACTGAATTAGATCTTCTCTTTGTTGAAGATATCCACTTCCATCAGAATACATCCTGATACAGTATTGTTGTTGAAGTATATAATGATATCCTTGTTCGAGCATTATTTTTCAGGAAGATGGACATTCAATGACACAATTTCATTTATTTCTGATTGAAAAGACCAGAGCTGAACCAAAAAAAAAAAAATGATCTCCAAATACAGAACTCAAGAGAAATAAAAATTAAAAAGGAAAGAACTCTTGAGAACTATATCTCTGTTATGGATATACTTAGAGAGTAAAGGTATAATTAAATTTTGTTGTGATAATATGAAAAAGAAACTAGAGGTGGAAAGGGAATTGTACCAGAAAAAGAAGAAAATGGAGTTAAATGAGGGAAATTACATCTTATGAAGAACAAAAAAGACTAGTATAATTAAGGCAAGGAAAAGAAGTGGATAAACATTGTGTGAATCTTACTCTTATTAGATTTGACTCAAAGAGAGAAAATCAGACATATTTGCTTTCATAGAGAAACTTCTGTCACCTTATAGGGAAATGGGAGGGGAAAGGAGAAAGGAAAGGGGGAGTCCAATAGAAAGGAAAACAGAAGTAGGTGAAAGGTATAAGAAAAGGGGAGGGGCTGCATAGGGGGAAGGACTATTTGAGGGAGGTAGTGATCAGAAGCAAAATACTTGGGAGTTGGGAAAGGGAGAAAAGAAAGAGAAAAGCATACCTGAGTAAATAAGATGGCAAGAAATACAAAATTAGTTATTTTAACTGTAAATGTGAATGGGATGAACTCTCCCATAAATCGAAAGCAGATAGCTGACTGGATTAAAAGTTAGACTCCTACTATATGTGGTTTACAAGAAACACATTTAAAGCAAAGTGATACATATAGAGTAAAGGTAAAACGCTGGAGTAGAATCTATTATGCTTCAGGTGAAATGAAAAAAATCAGGGATAGTGATCCTGATCTCACATTAAACAAAAGCAAAAATAGATTTAATTAAAATTGGTAAGGAAGGAAACTATATCTTGCTAAAGGGTACCATAGACAATGAAGTAATATCAATACTAAACATATATGCACTAAGTGGTATAGCATTCCTAGAGAAGAAGTTAAGAGAACTGCAAGAAGAAATAGAAAACAAAACTATACTAATGGGGGATCTCAGCCTTGATCTCTCAGAACTAGATAAATCAAACCAGAAAATAAATAAGAAAGAGGTTAAAGAGGTAAATAGAATTTTAGAAAAGTTAGGTATGATAAATCTTTGGAGAAAATTGAACGGAGACATAAAGGAGATACTTTTTTTTTTTCAGTGGTTCATGGAACCTATAAAATTGACCATGATTAGGGTATAATAACCTCAAAATCAAATGCGGAAAGGCAAAAATAGTAAATGCATTTTTCAGATCATGATACAATAAAAACACATGCATTGAAAGGTCAGGGGAAAATAAACCAAAAATTAGTTGCAAATTTAAATAATCTAATCATAAATAATGAATGGGCGAAACAACAAATCATAGACACAATAAATAACTCTATCCAAGAGAATGACAATAATGAGACAACATACCAAAATTTGTGGGATGCAGCTCAAGTAATTATTAGGGGAAAGTTTATATCTCTCAATGATTACTTGCATAAAATAGAGAAAGAGAAGATCAATGAATTGGGCTTACAATTAAAAAAAAAGATAGAAAAAGAACAAATTAAACCCCCCCAATCAAATTCCAAATTTTAAATTCTAAAAATAAAAGGAGAAATTAATAAAATTGAAATTAAGAAAACTATTGAATAACTAAATAAAATTAGGAGTTGGTTTTATGGGAAAAAAAACCAAAAAAATGTATAAACCTTTAGTTAGAAAGAAAAAAAGGAAAGAAGTGAATCAAATTGTTAGTCTCAAAAATAAAAAGTGAAAACTTTCTACCAATGAAGAGGAAATTTAATAGAGCAATAATTAGGAGTTATTTTACCCAACTTTATGTCAATATGAAATGGAGGAATACTTATAAAAATATAGATTGCCCAGATTAACAGAAGAGATAGTAAATTACCTAAATATTCCCATTTTATTAAAGGAAATAGAATGAACTATTAATCAGCTCCCTAAAAAAAAAAAAAAAAAAAAATCTACAGATGGATTTGCATGTGAATTCTACCACACATTTAAAGAACAATTAATTACAATACTATTCAAACTATTTGAAAAATGGAGAAAGAAGGAAATATATCAAATTTCTTTTATGACATAGACATGTTACTGATAGCTAAATCAGGTAGGATGAAAACAGAGAAAGAAAATTATAGATAAATTTCCCTTATGAATATTGATGCAAAAATCTTAAATAAAATATTAGCAAAGAGATTACAGAAAGTCATCTCCAGGGTAATACACCATGACCAAGTAGGATTTATACCAGGAATTCAGGGCTGGTTCAATATTAGGAAAACTATTAGCATAATTGACTATATCAATAACCAAGCTAACAAAAATCCCATGATTATCTCATTAGATGCAGAAAAGTCATTCAATAAAATTCAACACCCATTACTATTAAAAACACTAGAGGGTATAGGAATAAATGGAGTTTTTATTAAAATGATCAATTCCATCTATTTAAAACCATCAGCAATCATCATATGTAATGAGACAAACTAAAACCATTCTCAATAAGCTCAGGGGTGAAACAAGGCTGCCCATTATCATGATTTCTATTCAATACTGTATTAGAAATGTTAGCTTTGTCAATAAGAGAGGAAAATATATCTAAAGGAATTAGAGTAGATAATGAGAAAACAAAATTATCAATCTTTGCAGATTATATGATGGTATACTTAGAGAATCAACTAAAAAACTTCTAGAAACAATTCACAACTTTAGCAGAGTTGCAGGATACAAAATCATATAAATCATCACCTTTTTATATATTTCCAACAATGTCTAGCAGCAAGAGATACAAAGAGAAATTCCATTTAAAATAACAGTTGATAACATAAAATATTTAGGAGTCTATCTGCCAAGGCAAAGTCAGGAACTATATGGACACAAACTGCAAAACACTTTCCACATAAATAAAGTCAGATCTAATCAATTGTAAAAATATCAAGTGCTCGCCAGTAGGCTGAGCAAATATAATAAAAATGACAATAAAAATGATAATACTACCTAAATTAATCTATTTATTTAGTACCATACCAATCAAACTGCCAAGAAATTATTTCACACATCTAGAAAAAATAATAACAAAGTTTATCTGGAATAACAAAAAGTCAAGAATTTCAAGGGAATTAATAAAAAAAAAAATTCAAATGAAGTTGGCTTAGCTGTGCCAGACCTAAAGCTATATTATAAAGCAGTGATCATCAAAACCATTTAGTACTGGCTAAGAAATAGAGTAGTTGGTCAGTGGAATAGATTAGGTTCATAGGACTGAATAGTCAATGATTATAGTAATCTAGTGTTTGACAAATCCAAAGACCCCAGCTTTTGGGATAAGGACTCACTATTTGATAAAAACTGCCTGGAAAATTAGAAACTAGTATGGCAGAAATTAAGCATTGATCCAATGTATACCAATATAAGGTTGAAATGGGTTCATGATTTAGACATAAAAGTGATATTTTAAGTAAATTAGAAGAACATAGGAGAGTTTACCTCTCAGTCTGTGGAGAAGAAAGGAATTTATGACCAAAGAACTGGAGATCTTTACTGAACAAAAAGTAGATAATTTATGTTAAGTTTAAAAGTTTTTTGTAAAAACAAAATGAATGCAGACAAGATTAGAAGGGATGCAATAAATCGGGAAACCATTATTACATTCAAGGGTTCTGATAAAGGCCTAATTTCTAAAATATATAGAGAATTGACTCAAATTTATAAGAATTCAAGCTATTTTCCAATTGATAAATGGTCAAAGAATATGAACAATTTTTAGATGAAGGAATTGAAACCATTTCTAGTCATATGAAAAGGTGCTCTAAATCATTATTCATCAGAGAAATGCAAATTAAGACAACTCTGAGATACTACTACAAACTTCTCAGATTCACTAAGATGACAGGAAAAGATAATGACAAATATTGGAGGGGATGTGGGAAAACTGGGACACTAATACATTGTTGGTAGAATTTTGAATGGATTTAACCATTCTGGAGAGCAATTTGGAACTATGTCAAAAAGGTTTTTGAACTTTGCATACCCTTTGGTCCAGCAGTGTTTCTAGTGGGTTTATATCCAAAGAGATCTTAATGGAGGGAAAGGAACAGACATGTGTAAAAATGTTTGTGGCAGCCATTTTTATAGTGGCAAGAAATTGGAAACCAAGTGGATGTCCATAAGTTAGAGAAAGGCTCTGTAAATTATTTTATATGAATGTTATGGATTATTCTTTGTTCTATAAGAAACAAACATCAGAAAGATTTCTGAGAGGCCTGGAGAGACTTGAACTGATGCTAAGTGGAATGAGCAGAACCAGGAGATCATTGTAAACAGTAACAACAAGATTATATGATGATCAATTCTGATGGACATGGCTCTTTTCAACAATGAGATGATTTAGGCTAGTCCAAATAGACCTATGATGGAAAGAGCCATTTGCACTCACAGAGAGGGCTGTAGGAATTGAGAGTGGATCACAATATAATATTTTCCTTTTTTTTTTTTTTTTTGTGGTTTGCTTGAATTTTATTTTCTTTTTCATTAAAATTTTATTTTTCTTGTGTAGCAAGATAATTGTATAAATATGTATGCATATATTGGATTTAACATGTTTTTTACCATGTTTAACATATATTGAATTACATTGCCATCTAGGGGAATGTGGGGGGGCAGGTGGGGAAATGGGAACACAAAGTTTTTCAAGGATCAATGTTGAAAATTATCCCTGCATATATTCTGAAAAAATCTTCCATAAAAAATAATGATAAAAAAAAAAAAAAAAAGAATAGCTTTGGTGAAATGGAAAATGAAATCAACTCCTTGAAAAACAGAATTTCTGAAGTAGAAAAAAAAATCTAATGAACAAAACAAGTCATTTAAAAGTTCAATTGTCTAAATATAAAAGGAGATAAAAAACTAATTGAAGAAAATCATTAAAAATTAGAATTGAACAAATGGAAGCAAATGATTCAATGAGCCATCAAGAATCAGTCACACAAAATCAATAAATACCTCCTTTAAAAAAAACAACTCACAGGGTGGCTAGATGGTGTAGTGGATAGAGTGTTGGCCCTAAAGTCAGGAGAACCTAAGTTCAAATCCAACCTCAGACATTTAATACTTCCTAGCAACCCCAATGGCTTCAAAAAGCAAGCAAACAAAACAAAACAAAAAACTGACCTGGAAAATAGATCCGGGAGAGACAATCTAAAAATTATTGGACTCCCTGAAAGCCATGATAAAAAAAAGAGCTTAGACAACATATTTCAAGAAATCATCAAGGAAAATTGCCCTAATGTTCTAGAACCAGAAAGTAAAATAGGCATTGAAAGAATCCATAAAACAACTCCTGACAAAGACCCCAAATGAAAATGCTAAGAAATATTGTAGCTAAATTCTAGAATTATCAAGCCTAGGAGAAAATACTACAAGTAGCCCAAAAAGAAACAATTCAAATATCAAGGAACCACAACCCGGATTACCCAGGAACTTCTACCTTTTAAAGGATCAAAGGGCTTGGAACATGATATTCTGGAGTGCAAAGGAATTTGGATTGCAGCTAAGAATTGATTATCCAGCAAAATTAAGCATTATCTTTTAGGAGAAAAGATGAATATTCAATAAAATAGGGGATTTTCCTTTATTTTTGATGGAAAGACCATAGCTGAACAGAAAATTTGATCTTCAAATACAGAACTCAAGAAAAGCAAAAAATGTAAAAAAGGAAGAAAAAATACCCTATATTTTTCAAAGCTTAAACTGTTTACATTCCTACAGGAAGATGACATGTTTAACTCTTGAGAACTGTATATTTGTTAAAGATTTACTTAGAGTGTATAGTATAATTTGACTTTATTGTGATAATATGAAAAAGAAGCTATGAGTGGAAAAGGGATTGTACAGAAGAAGAGGGAAGAGGAGATAAAATGAGGTAAATTGCAACACATGATGAGGCAAAAAATACCTATACATTTCAGGAAAGAAGGAAGGGCATTGTGTGATCATTAATCTTAAGGATTTGGCTCAAAGCAAGACTATCAGACATATTTAGTTGAATATAGAAACTTGTCTCATACTATAGGGAAGTAGCTGGAGAAAGGGGAAAGAAAATGGGGAGATAATAGAAGGGAGAAAAGAAGTAGAAGGGGAAAGGGATTAGAAAAAAGGAGAGGATATAAAAGGGAAGGGCAAGTGGTGGTCAGAAGCAAAATATTGGTGAAGGGAAAGGAGAAAGAGAAAAATATAACATGGGGAAAAAAAGATTGTTGTAAATACAGAGTTAGTAATTTTAATCTATGAATGTGAATTGGATGAACTCTCCCATAAAATACAAGTGGATAGCAGACTGGATTAAAAGCCAGAATCCTACAATATGTTGTTGATAAGAAATACTTTATCAGTACTGGATAAATCAAACCAAAACATAAATAACAAAGAAGTTAAGAAGGTAAATAGAATTCTAGAAAAATTAGGTATGATAGATCTTTGGAGAAAATTGAATGGAGACAGAAAGGAATATACTTTTTTCTCAGCAGTACATGGAACCTAAACAAAAATTGTTCAGCTATTAGGGCATGGAAAACTTCAAAATCAAATACAGAAAGGCAGAAATAGCAAATGCGTCTTTTCTAGATCATGATGCAATACAAATTAATTTTAATAAAGGATCAAGGAAAATAAACCAAATATTAATTGAAAATTAAATAAGCTAATCTTAAAGAATGAATGGGTGAAATAACAAATCACAGGCACAATTGATAATTTTATCCAAGAGAATGATAATAATGTGACAACATACTAAAATTTATGGGATGTATCCAAAGCAGTTCTTTGAGTTTTTACACCAGATGTTGCCCATACTTGTGAAGTCAGTTCTAAACAAAAAGGTATTCAAAGAGCCATAAACCCAAAACACCACCATAATCCAAAATTCTAACAGAATTATGGCTTAATAGTTGGGATGTTGCATAAACTAAAGATTAAATCAAGGATCTAGTTAAGCATCTGAGGAAAAACTTGAATTAAAATCTTCCTGACTCCTAATTTGATTCTTTCATCTTTGCCTTGCTCCCTCTACTAAAATACATTATATGTTTTAGGAATTTTTTTATCCAGTAAAAGCTCAAGTTCTGGAATATAATATTTTTAAAAATTTTCAGTTTCAAACTGATAACAAAAATTCTGCTTTAGGGTTCTGACATTCACCCAAAATGCCCTCTTCTCCATTTTTTAATTTTTTTTTTTTTTTTTTTGCTGAGGCCCTTGGCATTAAGTGACTTGCCCAGGGTCACACAAGTAGGAAGTGTTAAGTGTCTGAGATCAGATTTGAATTCAGGTCCTCCTGACTTCAGGGGTTGGTGCTCTATGTACTGTACCACCTAACTGTCCCCTCTTCTCCATTCTTCATGGGAGATACTCAGTGCTCTGTGTCATTGAACTGGTTTTCTGTTTCCTAATGGCTGGAATACTTTCTTCCTCCTCAACTCTGATAATCACTCTAAACCTTCTGCTTGAACCCTTTTCTCACTCCCTCAAGTTCTTGTTGTCCTCCTTCCCCCCAAAAAAAACTTATTTAATTTGTATTTATATTTATTCTGTTATATCCCCTACTAGAATGTAAATCACTTGCAGATAGAGATTGTTTCATTAATTGTATTCGTATCCTTAATGTTGTACCTAGTACAGTGTATCCTATATACAGAGTAAGCAAAAGTGTTAAATAATTCTTGGATTTGGAAAAACAGTGAACTGTTACTTCCCCCCCCCACCCCCGCCCCAGTCTTTAACTTTCTCTTCAGCTGGTTCTGGTGATAGGGTGGGGGGTGAGAGAAGGAAAGAGAGCCCTCCTGAAATCCACTGGTTCTTCAAGAAAACTTACACATCACAAGAGCTTCCTTTACAATCTGTTCTAAATTACTTTGATTTGGGGTCATCTGTCTCATCAGCAGTGAAATCCTTCCACCTAGGGCTTCCTTTTTTCTTTGATTTGCCCTCTATGATGTACACTAGGGGATGTATTACCTTTTTCTATGTCCCTTTCTTCTTCTGGCTGTTTCTACAGAGTTGGAAAAATATCAGAAGGCTTGGCCCAGTGGGAGACTCAGATGGCAACTGGCCCTGGAGGCCTGTCACAAGCCGTTGTTTGAGCTTTACAATCTTGGGCTTGTTGCCCAGGAATCCAAGTGGAACCTAGCAGGGTTTTAATTGGGATCAAGAAAGATGAGACAGAGGAATTCAGTGGCAGATGGAATTGTCTGACCTGAGCAGAAGGAATCATTCCCCTCCACCCAATTAATAAAATCTGCTTAATTTTCCTTTTCCACTTGGGCATGGTACTGGCAGGTGGTAGGGTCAGCATGTTAAGAGCAGAGAACCAGTTTGATAGGGTCATTTTAAACATACCTGGGAGATTCACTTTAATTTTCCTTGCAAATATAAAGTAGAAGAAAATTCTTTTGGGTGGTTCAGTCTGCTGGCATCAGTATGTATTCTTTTTTTGCATGCCCCACATCCTCCCCATAGCCATAGGGAAAAGAAGAAAGTGAACTAAAAGTTCTAACAGCCAACATTTGCTCATTCTTCCAGACCAAAGTTTTTCTGATGAGTGAACAAGCATTAATTTGCCTTTTTGTAATAGGCTTCATGAAAGATGTCTATAAGAACAAAATGAATTGGTTATGTTATTTATATAATTCACAGGGCTAGTTTGAGGCAATGTAAACATCTCTAATTATGCAGTTCAGACATGAGCCAGCAACCATAGTGGTAAAGTGGTAAAGATAAGAAGTAGGGTAGCAAGATCTCCTAAGGAAAATAGTGCTAAATCTAAAATCAGGACCATTGGCTTCAATTTTTATATCTGGAATCTTCCAGCTATTAAGACATAGACAAATTATTAACCTATCTGAATATCCATCTCCTTATAAGTAAAATAAAAACTATTTGCTTCAAATAAGTATTTTGAAGAAAGTGATCTTACAGCATTTACATAAAGGTGAGATTTATTTTTGGGGTGAATGGATAGGACCCTTATTAGGATTCTTAAAATGATACCCTGTAAACATCAACCTCTATCACTCAGCATTATAACTAGATTAGGATCCCTGTGTGGTTGGAAAAATGTCAAATATTAAAAATAATAATGAAAGACTAAATTTATGTTCCTATAATTTCATTCTTCTTAACACCATCATACTTGAAGATTTTATTTAACATTTTTGAATGTCAAATTCTGAACACTTTACAAATATTATCCCATTTTATTTTCACAACTCTGGGTTGGTTTTTAGTCATTTCAGTAATGTCTAATTCTTTAAGATCCTACTTAGGCTTTATTTTGCAAAGACACTTTTTGGCCTCTTTGAAATTTTCACTCTGAGTGAGAGAGGAAATGAACTAAACAGGACAAGATACATTATAATTTTATTTACTTTATATCTCAACATAACAGGAATACATATCTTTTAGGTTAAATTTGAATGAATGAAAAATATATATTCCAGCCTCAATTAAATTTTGGAGCAAAAATAGAAAAGTCAAGGCACAGCCTCCTCTCAAGGAGATTATATTTCTAATAGAGGTTTATGACCAAATTAAAGCTAGAGAAAATTATAATAGCAAAATGGGCATCTTTGATTGCATTAAATTTAAAAAGTTTTTGCACAAACAAAATCAACAGAAACAATATGAAAAGGAAAGTACAAAGCTGAAAAAAACTTACAACTAGTATTTCTGATAAAGATTTCCATCTCTAAAATATATAAAAAACTGTGTCAAATTTATAATACAAGTTATTCTCCAATTGATAAATAGTGAAAGGAAATGAACAGACACTTTTCAGATGACAAAATTAAAGCCATCTATAATCATATGAAAAAATACTCTAAATATCTGTTGATTAGAAAAGTACAACTTCATATAACTCTGGGATACCATTTCACACCTCTCTTATTTGCTAAGATGACAAGAAAAGATAATGATAATTTTGGAGGGCATGTGGAAAAACTGGGACACTAATACATTTAGTAGAGTTCTGAAATGTTCCAACCATTCTGGAGAGCTCTGGAAAACTCTCTGCTTTGGAGAGCAATTTGGAACTATGCCCAAAGGGCTATAAAACTGCATATCCTTTGACCCAGTAGTGCCACTACTGGGTCTGTATCCCAAGGAAATCATAAAAGAGGGAAAAGAACCCACATGTGCAAAAATGTCTTTTTGTGGTAGCAAAAAATTGAAAAATGAGTAGATGCCCATCAATTGGGGGATGAACTGATGCTGAGTGAAACAAGCAGAATCAGGAATACATTGTATATAATAACAGCAAGAATGATCAACTATTGATAGATTATTTTAATTTACAATTATTATCTTCTGGTTCTAGAATATTAGAGAGCAGTTTTCCTTGATAATTTCTTTGAAGATGATTTCTGGAGGGTTTTTTTTTTTTTTTTTTTTTGATCATGGTTTTCAGGTAGACCAAAATTTTTAAAATTATCTCTCCTGGATCTATTTTCCAGATCAATTGTTATTACATTGAGATATTTTACATTGTCTTCTCTTTTTTCATTTTTTTGGTTTTATTTTATTGTTTATTGATTTCTCATAAGGTTATTAACTTCCATTTGCTCAGTGATCCAAGGATTTGGACAAAAAATGCCATGTGCATCCAGATAAAGAACTATGGAGATTTTTCTCTCTCTTTTTTTTTATTTTATAATTATAAATTTTTTTGACAGTATATATGCATGAGTAATTTTTTTATAACATTATCCCTTGTATTCATTTTTCCAAATTATCCCCTCCCTCCTTCTACTCTCTCCCCTAGATGACAGGCAATCCCATACATTTTACATGTGTTACAGTATAACCTAGATACAATATATGTGTGTAAATCCAATTTTCTTGTTGCACATTAAGTATTAGATTCCGAAGGTATAAGTAACCTGGGTAGATAGACAGTAGTGCTAACAATTTACATTCACTTCCCAGTTGTTTCTGTCCATCATTGATCAACTGGAAGTGAGTTGGATCTTCTTTATGTTGAAGATACCCACTTCCATCAGAAAACATTTTCATACAGCATTGAAGTGTACAGCGATCTTCTGGTTCTATTCATTTCATTCAGCATCAGTTGATGTAAGTCTTTCCAAACCTCTCTGTATTCCTCCTGCTGGTCATTTCTTACAGAGCAGTAATATTCCATAGCCTTCATATACCATAATTTACCCAACCATTCTCCAATTGATGGACATCTATTCATCTTCCAGTTTCTAGCCCACTACGAAAAGAGCTGCCACAAACATTTTGGCACATACAGGTCCCTTTCCCCTCTTTAGTATTTCTTTGGGATATAAGTCCAATCAATAGTAGCAATGCTGGATCAAAGGGTATGCACACGAACTATGGAGATTAACTGTAAATCAGCACATGATATGCTCACTTCTTTTTTCTGCTTTTTTCCCCTCTTTCATGGTTTTTCCTGTTCTTATTTTTTCTCTCCCAATGATTAATAAAGTAATGTATATTAAAATAAATTTAAATATTTATAATAGAGAAAGACCCATGTAGAGAAATGATAGCCAGGGTTTGGTCATAGAAATCAGAAGGATTGTTATTAGTATCACAGGCCAATTACAGTTATCATTCCTATGTTGCAACTTTCTTCATTGTGATTTCAATATATTGCAGGTAGGATAAAAAATTAAAAGTGAATTTTTTTTTTGCAGAAGCTACAGATGGTATATGGAGGCCAGCAGATTACAAAAAAATCTATGACCAAATACTTCGCTAAAACTTTTTAATAAGGTAAATTCTCCATTAAAGAAAAAGACAAATATTCAGACTTTTCTGGTACAAATGGTACAAAAATTTTTACATGTATTTCCCAAATCATTGGGGAGCTGTACTCCTACTTGCTGTGATGTGGAAGGGATAATTGTAGTTGATATTCCCTTTTGAGGCAGTGTTTATCTGATTAGTGCTACTAGAGTAAGAGATGAAAAGGTTAGGTAAAGTGTTATGCTGAGGGGTAAAGATAGTAAATGTTTAGCATGGATGGATCCCAGCAGCATGACAGTTATAAGGCTAAAGTGTATCAGGATAGATCAAGAATTGGTTAGATATGGTGAATTTCTATCAGGAGTTCATAGCTTCTGAGTAGGAGGAGTAGTATAGGGTTAATAGGTGAGACTGAATAATACAGACAGTAATAATTTTGGCCATGATGATGAACCACTATAGGTTTTACTATGAATGGCAGAAAAATCTGGTACTGTTTTTATTTTTGTAATTTATTTAGTATTTTAATTTTCCCCCACATATACATTAAGATTATTTTTAACACTCATTTATAAAACTTTGAGTTCTAGATTCTCTCCCTTCTTCCTTTCCTTACACCCTTCATTGAGAAAGTAAGCAATTTAACATAGGATATAATTGAGTAGTGAAGAAAAAACACATTTTCATTTTACTCATGTTGTGAAAGAAAACAAACCAAGAAAACCCTCAATAAAATAAAGTAAACAAAAAGGTATGTTTCAATAAGTATTCAAACATTATCAGTTCTTTATCTGGGGATGAATAGTATTTTTCAAGATAAGTCCTTCAAAGTTGTATTGGATCATTGTATTATTGAGTTTAGCTATGTCATTCACAACTAATCATCTTATAATTTTGCTGTTACTTTGTAAATAATATATTTTACTTTGAATAAGTTCATGTGTGTAAGTTTTTCTGAGAGTATCCTGCTCACCATTTCTGATAGCACAATAATATTCTATCACAATCATGTAATCATCATAATTGTTCATCCATTCCCCAACTGATGGGCACACCCTCAATTTCCAATTCTTTGCCCTGAAAAGACCTGTTATAAATATTTTTTGCATATATAGGTCCTTTAAATTTTTATTTCTTCTCTTTTTTGGATAGATACAAGTGTTTAAAAATGCTCTATTTTACTGAATAGCCACCTTGTCCTCTGAAAGATTATACTCGGTTTTGCTGGGGAGGTGATCCTTGGAGGAAATTCTAGCTCTTTTGCCTTCAAGAATATCATATTCCAAGTCCTCTGATCCTTTAATATAGAAGCTGCTAAATCTTATGTTATTCTGACTATGGATCCATGAGCATTGTTTCTTTCTGGCTGCTTATAATATTTTTTTTATTGCCCTTGAAGATCTGGAACTTGACTATAGAATTCATGGAATTTTAAAAATTATCTCTCCTGGGTCTATTTTTCAGATCAGTTGCTATTCCAATGAGATATTTCACATTGTCTTCCATTTTCCCCATTTCTTTGGTTTTGTTTTATTGTTTTTTAAATTCTCATAAGGTTATTAGCTCCCATTTATTCAATTCTAATTTATAGGAATTATTTTCTTAAGTGAGCTTTTGAATCTTTTTTTTTTTTCCCATTTGGCCAGTTCTGCTTTTTGAAGCATTCTTCTCCTTATTCACTTTTTGTACATGTTTTATCATATGGCCTATTTTGTTTTTTAAGGTATTATTTTCTTCAGTTTTTGTTTTGTTTTGCTTTGTTTTTTTTTTTGTTTGTTTGTTTTGTTTTGTTTTTGGTGTGTGTGTTTCCATGACCAAGTTATTGATTTGTTTTTCTTGATTTTCTTGTATCATTCTTATTTCTCTTCCTATTTTTTCCTTCTACTTCTCTTCTTTGATTGTCAAAATCCTTTTTGAGCTCTGCCATTTCCTAAAGCCAATTCACTTTTTCTTGGAGGCTTTGAATGTTGGAGATTTTGACTTTGTTATCTTCTTTGGAGTGTATATTTTCATTTTCCTTGTCATTGTACTAAATTTCTATGGAATGAATTTTCTTTTGCTGTTTGCTCATTTTCCAATCTATTTTTTGTTAAAGCAGAACTTTGATTCCAGAGTTGAGAGTGCATTGTCCCAATCTTCAGTAGTTTTGTATAGTTGTTTCTCAAGATGCTTTAAGGTATCTGTAATTTTTCAGTTTTTCCAAGGTGGTATGATCTAAAGAGAAGTATATACTTCCCTCCTGGACTGTCTTCTGCTTTGGGGTCTGTGTACAAGCACTCTTTTCTGCTATGGAACTCTGATAAGAGTCCTTGTTCTACTGCAAGTACAAGCTCTGGTTTGCTTGATGGCTTGATTGCTTGATTGTTCCTCTTCAAACTGGTTTTGCCACTCAGAACTGTGACCCAGATCTGAATATGAATAAAGAAACTCCCAGTCATAGCAAACAGACACCAGTAATTTTCTTCTGATCCATTGTCTGCTTCTCATACTATTTGTGGGCTGAGAGTTCTGGAAGCACCACATTCACGGCTAATTCTCAAGACCTAATACTGTTTTCCTTTGGTAGGGTCTGTGCTGGTATATCCTGGTTTGGACTGTGCTCTACTCTCACCCAGGCATAATAGATTTTTACTAACAATTTTCTAAACTGTCTTTGGCTAGAAAATTTTCCTTTTGTAGATTCTACCACTCCAGGGGAGTTGTCTTATGGCATTACTTAAAAGTGTTCAGAAGGGTTGTGGGGGAGAGCTCAGGCAAATCATTGCATTTTCTTTAACATCTTGGCTCCTGTCACTGTATTAATTGAAAGTATTATTTGATTTTCATAATCTAATGGAATTGGTTTCTTTAGTATAACTTTTAGATAAGTCAGTATGACCTCAATATCTCAACAAGGTAGATTGTAGAAGACATCTTCATTTGGTGCCCTATCATGGCATGACAGCAACACTAAAAAGTTTAAAATTGTGCTTATGGATCATTAGATCTAGTAGAGAATAGGTTTATGTGTTTACTCTGTAATGAATGGATTTTTTTTAATCTAAGGACCATATCTAATCAGTTGACAAGTACTATTGCATTTCCTTTTATAACACCTTTCCTATATGTCACATAATCTCTTAAGACACTGTTACAAACCTGATGGTGGTCTTCCATCAACTCATACCTGAACTATTATTGTATTAGCCCTCTAATTAATCTTGTCTTATTTCTCTCCACTTCAATCCATTCTATACTCAACTACCAAATATATTTTCCTAAAGCACATCTGACCATATTATACTTTTTTTCCCCCCAATATGTCCCAAAAGCTCCCTCATCACTTTCAGAATCACATAAAGAAACCTCTAGTGGTCAAAGTCCTTTATAACTATGCTCCATAGTTTGATCTCACTTTGCTTTCACTTTCTTCCATGAACATGAATATTACATGATATACATATATATGTATGTATGTATTTCTTCCCTCATTTTTTGTATTATCAAAAAGAACCATTGTATTATTAAGCAATATTTCCAAGTCTTCTGCCACTGATTCTAAATCAATTATAGCATGGCATAGTAAACTTGTAGTCAGACATATTTGTGTTCAAATCTTGTTTCTAGAACATAGTAGTTCCTGTATCACCCTGAACAAATTTTTCAACCTCTCTAGGTCTCAGTTTCTTCTTATGCATAATAAGGAAAAGAATAACTCTAGTACCTTTAGCACAATGCTCTTGTGAGATTACATAAATTTCAGCCATTGTTATGCTCAAAATGCACTGAAAAAGAAAAGAAAGCTGAGCTCATCATATATTGGTCTCCAGAGAATGATCTTTAATGCCCAACTGGTATCTGTATCAAGGACAAAGACCACAGTGTAATAATTTCCATTACTCTTTAAATGGCTAAACCTCATCCTCATTTTGATGTAGTAGCTATATCATAAGACTCTCTGTCTTTCAAGAGCATAATGTTATCTCCCTATTTATCATCAGTTCGATGCTATTACCTTAGTAATTGAGGAGAAAAGTAGTATTAAAATGTCTGTACTACAATGGAGATGAGCAACATTTCTTTCATATCCCACTCACCTCTCTAATTATAAAAACAAATTGATTTAGAGAACGTCCTATTTGGGGGGCATACTTCTGTACTCCACACTTCATCATTTTTGTTCCTTAATAGTTAATACATATCCTTGCTAAATGCCCTTGGTCATGAAGATGGTACCTTGGGCTTTCAGTTCATGATGACTGTGTCCTAAGACTACCTCTATGTGACTTTTGAAAGGCTTTCTCCTTGGGTTTCAGTTAAGTTAATAACAAAGTACGTTTTTGAGGTCTGGCAAGTCTCCCTTTTCCCTACAGAATAATAGAGCTGTTGAAAGAGAGAAACCGAGAATGGACGCTCAATCAAATCTCTGAATGCTGAAAAGGTCAAAACAGTATAGCACAGTGCTATAATTCACAGATTATACATGACATTAACATTCCAATCTCTCATTCTTTGAGAAAAGATTATAACAAGGACTTCAAATGGCAGGGCATTAATCCATTCTTGTGACAACAGTTGTGCCAGCTCTGGGAAATGTACAAATGTGACCCTGGCCTGGGCATTGAGCTTTCATTTGGATGTGACATTGCAGATCTTGGTTTTGATAACAAATGGAGCTGTGTTGGAGAGAGCAATGGAAAACTCTCCCCAAACACTCTCAGAAGAAAAATGGTTTTAAAATAAATCATAAGCTAATTTTATCCAAAACATCAGATTAGGCAAATGACCTCTTTGAGAGCTTGCCTGGATTTCTCACACAGGTTTCAGTTACATACTTCTGAAATGCAAGTGTTCAAAGACTTATGGAACAGAAACCCATGATTACAAAAGAAATAGTTCTCTTTATCCAGTGGATCAATTTCAATCCATCCTGGCTTCAATCACTTGTTGTTGATGTTCTTCTTTAATGATATTTCTATATCAGATCTTAGAATTTTATAAAATTTAATTTAAGAGACTTGAAAAACAATCACACATATTTATGGAGGGCTTCATATCTTTTTTTAAAATTAAAACTTTTTTAATTTTCAAAACATATGCATGGACAATTCTTCAACATTAGCTTTTGCAAAACCTTGTATTCCAATTTCTTTCTCCCCTTCTCCCACACTCTCCCCTAGATGGCAAGTAGCCCAATACAGGTTAAACATGGTAGAAATATATATTAAAATCAATATATGCATACATATTTTTGCAATCATCATGCTGCCCAAGAAAAATCCAATTAAACAGTTTTTAAAAAAGGAGAAGCAAAATAAAATGCAAGTAAACAACAACAAAAGAGTGAAAATACTATGTTGTGAACCATACTCAGTTCTCACTGTTCTCTCTCTGGGTGTAGATGGCTCTCATTATGACTGAACAATTGGAATTGGTTTGAATCATCTCATTGCTGAAGAGAACTACATCTATCAGAACTGATCATCACATAATCTTTTTGTTGCTATGTATAATGAGCTCCTGGTTTTGCTCATTTCACTTAGCATCAGTTCATGTAAGTCTCTTCAGGCCTCTCTGAAATTATTCTGCTGGGCGTTTCTTATAGAACAATAATATTCAATAACATTCATATACCATAATGTATTCAGCTATTCTCCAATTCATGGGCATCCATTCAGTTTTTAGTTTCTTGTGAAGCTTCATATCTTATAGAGGAGAAGAAGTTAATGTGTATCATCAAAGCAATGAATATGAGTGAGAAAAAAAAATATGGACTGGTCATATGGTGAGAACAAGAGGTAACCATAGCCCATCCTATGTGCTCCACCAATATCAAGAGAGAGTAAGAAAGGCCCCCGCATCTATCCAGTACTATGCCACCCGTGGCTTCTGGGAGAACTGGGTCAAGCCAAATATAATGAATATGTTTAGTTAGATATAATTTGAATTATCAGAGGGAAACCAGACAGATTTATCACAGATCCATTTGAGTATTGAGTAGAATAAAATTTCTATCTTAGAAAATCTTTATCATAAGCTATCTTTGGAGTAAAATAAAACATAAGATTTTAGGGATTTGGCTATTTCATTGTTGTCTTTGAGTATCAATGCTCAACTAACTGCCTTGTATATATTAGATGATTCTTAAAATTTTGCTAAATGCTATTGAGTCCATTGATCCTCACAGCAGGTAGTCAGATCAAGTATTTTATCCTGACCATCCTAAAAAAATAAACTGAGGCATATAAAGGTAAAATAAGTCTTCAAGGACACTCAACTAATGAATGGTTGAACCAGGATTAAGAATCTAGAAGTATAACTAGGACTTTCTCCACTACTCTAAGATGCTCTTTGCATGTACCTCTTCTTACAGTCCCCAAATTCTTCTTTAGGCAATACAAAATAAAGAAATCAGAAGATCACTTAAAATAAATGTTTTGATGAGGAGTACAAACTGTGGATCTGGAGCATTTCAGAACAACCAACAAATCCACCAGCAATGAATATGTTGATTCAAAAAGTTCTTGTTCCTAAAATATTATGAAAAAAATATGACCTATATTGGCCACTTGCTTCTTTTTTAAATGTACAATTTTTAAAAATTTTAATTTAAAAAATTGTTTCAAATATTACCCCTTTCTCTAGTCCCTCCCCTACCCATTGAGAAGACAAGCAATATATTTGCACTGATTACATACGTGAAGTCATGCAAAGTATATTTCCATATTTGCTATGTTGCAAAAAAAGGCAAGAAAAATATAAAAACTGAAAAATGTGCTTTAATTTGCTTTAGAGTTTATCAATTCTCTCTCTGGAGATGAATATCATTTTTCATCTTGAGACTTTTGGAAATGTGGATCATTGTATTTTTCAGAATAGCTAAATCTTTCATTCTTCACCATTCTCATAATACCTCTATTACTTTGTGCTATGTTCTTCTAATTCTTTTTACTTTTCATTAGCTCCCACAAGTCTTCTAAAGTTTTTTAAAACCATCATTCATCATAACTTGTTCAACTATTCTTCAATTGTTGAACATCCTCTTAATTTCTGATTCTTTGTCACCACAAAAAGAGCTGCTATAATCATTTATGTACATCTTTTGAATACGAATCATGTAGTAATATTACTGGATCAAAGGGTCTGCACAGTTTCATAAGCCTTTTTGGCATAGCTAAAAATTAGCCTATTAACTCTTGTTAGACTTTTGTTTATGGGGAATTAAATAACCAGTCAGTTTTGGTGGATTTACCCAAATGAGTAACAATGAAAAAATAAAATAAAATTTTGTGTTTTAATATTTTATACATAGACACAAAAGCCCAATGCCCTGACTAGGTTTTTCACATTTCAACGTGTTATTTTTGTGTAATGGCTAAGTGAGAGAAATGACAAAAAGAATGTCATTTATTCTCAAGAAAACATTTAGACCATAACAGACATGGGTCAACTTTTAATATATATTCATTCTGATGAACATTTAAGTGAAATGACTTGCCTGTCATAGAGCACACTCTAAACATCCCAGTTCAGAAGACAGCTGAACCTGAACAAGTACCAAGACCTACTGTTTTACAATTTGGCCTTTCTAGTCTAAATATAGATTTCACTCTGCTTGACAACAATCTAAAAAAAGGAGAGGGGTAATGCTTTCAAGGGACAAACCTTAACTAATATGTCCAAATTCTGCCTTGCTTGTTATATTATTCAAAATATAAGAACCATCAGTATCACTATCATGAAGGGTAATGCCTATATGGCTCTGATTGGATGTTTCTTCCAGAACCTCTATTTTAAAGAAAAATACTGAAAGAACAATTTTCATTTGTTATTGGGCTCCATTCAACAATGGAGCCCTTATTTCTGTTTCTAGATTTTCAGCTTCATTTTATGTATTATTTTTCCGTATTTGGATGTAAGGTCTTTGTGTGTCATACTGTCTTTCTGCTGCTTCTATTTTTATTCTTATCACTTAGCATTTAGTTCCTGATGCCCTTAATAAATGCTTATTCACTTGACATATGTTATGGAGGTGTCCATTGAATAGCTGCCCATCTCTGAAAGTGTAGTATAGAGGCTGAAAGTACCCTGGTTGATGATGTTATAAAGACTCATACAAGTTGGACTAAGTGGCCTTTGAATTTCTTTCATACTCTGTTTCTATTTTCTGTTTTCTTCAGGTCAACTAGAAGGTTATATATGACTATAATTAGGAGAGTTGTTATTTGGAACTCTATTTTCCTCAACAACACTTTCCAAAATATCAAGAAGTTAGCAATATAAGGAATATGTAGACTTGATTTTAAAGTGATTAATTCCTTGAACATGTGAGGAATTAATTACTCCTTAATTTTTTTTTTTGATCGTTGTTTTCTTAGGTGAGAAAAAGGGTTATTTTAGTCAATCTAAGGGTTTTTTTTTTCAGGGAGAAGAATCATATGGACTATATATTTTCTGTTTTTGTATTTCCTGTCTGCTTTATTAAATAATTATCCTCTGAAAAGAGGAAAAACTTCCTTCATTTAAACATTTAGGGCTTTCTCTCGGGTTTCTCCTTACATAACTTCTATACAGTCAATAATATTGAAGGATTGCTGCTCAACTTACTGAACTATATCCCCTTCAAAATCTCTTTAAGAATCCTTTTCCAAAGTCAATTGAAAAACAAAAGATTGACAAGGTGCTAAATAGGTACTTTTAAAACGAATTGGGGCATTATTCTGGGCTTGGACCACCAGTATTTATTTTGAATTCAGAAAGTTGAGAACTACTCACTGTACAAAAATAAGGGTTCTAGCTATTCAAATTAGGATTCTGTTTCAGCCTAGAAAAAAAATAATCTTCTATATGAGTGAAATATAAAAGGCAATAGAAAGGGGTCCATCCTTATCCTTCTCCAGTTTTGCATGTTTGTGTCTTTATACTGGCTTTCCCCCATTTCTGAAGTGCTTTGCTTCTCACCTTTTCTTTTTCATTGCCTTATCTTCCCTCAAGACTCAGATTAGATGTCTGTTTTAATGGATAGCAATAAGACAGTAATCTTGAACCTAAACGATAATTTTCCTAAACTAATGATTTGTAATAGTGATGATAGTAGTAGTATTAATAATAGTAATAGTAGCAGTAGTAGTAATAGTAGTAATAGTGTAAAAAGGAGAAAGAAGAGTAGGGGGAATAGAAGTAGTAGAATTATAAGGAGTGGTAGTAGAAATAATAGTAATAATAGCAGTAATAGTAGTAAAATAGTAGTATCAGTAGTAGTAAGTAGTAGAACTTACTACTAGAAGTAGTAGTAGAAGTAGCAATGGTGTCACTAGTAAGAGTAGAACTAGTAATAGAAGTAGTATCAATAGTAGTAGTAGTATTAATAAAAATAGTGGCCACAACAGCAGCAGCAGCAGCAGCAGTAGTAGTAATAGATAGAATTCTAGATCATCATTCTTACTTTCAGGAGAACAGAGTCCCTGCTTTCATCCTCTTCTTTTTTTTTCCCTAAAAGATATCAAAGTCTCTCTTGAAGATGAATGGGTGACAGTCTATTTCACTTGCCTTTATGTTTCTGTTGAGTGTATAAGAATGACATAAACATAAAAAAATCATGTTTGATACTTTCAAAATTCTCAGGTTTTTTATCCTATTTGGACACAGATCCTGTGAAACACATTATTAAAGCTATTCTTATCTGTTTATTATAATTCTATCCACCCCTTAAAACCTTGATTAAACTAACTTCACTTTAATTATTTTCATAAGAACCTATAGTTCACAGTTATATCACTAGATTATAAATTCCTATGTACATTTTTAAAGAGAAACTTACAAAGTAGCATGACATAGCGGAAAAGATCTATCCACCAATAGAATCAATTCACTTGGGAGGTAATGGATACCTTTTCTCTGGAATCTTTTAATTAAAGGCTTGTATATTCAGGGAACAGTTAGCTAGGGTGACCTTTGAGATCCCTTCTGATTTAGACTCTTACTCTCCTGACTACATTACTCATTATGCAATAGTCAGACTTTTAAATCTTTGAATTAAGAATTATCTTATGCTTTGTTTTCTCCAAAAATCAGTACAGATATGTATAAAAACAGATCTCAATAAAAATTTATTTACTGATTGAAAACAAAGTTGAAAGAGAAAGTGATTTACCATCATTTTGTCAGTTTTTTTCTGCAGTTATATTCAAATATAATCCATCAGTGATGAATCTATCTACACTTTCTTCCCCTAGAATATGCTACTTCTACTAATATTTTAATACTTCATGGAGTTAGAATATAATTAGTAAGGGTCGTTACACAGATATAGTAGCCCCACTGTAACTGTCAATAATTTCCGAGTCTCAAAAAATTTTTATCCTGTCATGAACCGGATTCTGAAACTATGGCTAGTATGGCTAGATTAGCCCTCAAACAACAGATGTATAATCTTTCAGTGTGCCAGATTTTGAATTCTTTGCAGCTTGGTAGGACTTAGTCTCATTTGTGATCCATTATTGTTTTATCTTTCATTATCAAAAAAGACTAGTGATAACATGTGGGTAATATATATACTTGGGAATTAGTTTATGAATTAGAATAAGTGAAACAGAACTATGAAAAGTCATCTGTCTCACTATCTCCTCCAGATTCTATTTATGATCTGGTAATAAAAGAAGCAAGATTCATCTCCATGTCACATTGTGATATCCAAGTAAAACTCAAGTGGAAGTTTTCTTTATAACAATGCTTCTAACAATTCCTGGGGGTTAATGGATGGATGATAGACTATATGTATGTCATTGGTTATACTCTGGGAATTGGTTATACACTGGGAAAACTTAGATTATTGGTTAAGAAGAAATATTTTATATGATAGCAGGGGAAAACTAGGTAGAAAAGAGCATCTTAAAAGATTTACTTTTAATGAGTCTCAATTTCTTTGACTTCTATAGTATGTTTATCTCCACAGAGAGCTATTTATAATTTAATTTTGCAATGACAGATGTACTGTTTAACAGAGATGCTGAAACCAGCTTTTGCCATATGTTTAGGAGTCCAGGATTTCACATATATGAGCAAAGTTGAAAATTAGCTTTGAGTGTTTCAAAACCTAGGAGTAACCAGAAATTATGGGCCTTTGGATAGTTAGTAATTGTCACCCAATTTGCAGAAACTATGTTCTCTTTCCTGGAATAGTGAAAATTTGTTCCTCTCTAGAGAGTTATCTGTCTATATTTTAATTATAGACATTGTATGTCCTCAGGAAAAAAAAAAGAGAGAGAGAGAGAGAGAAAAAGAGAGAGAGAGAGAGAGAGAGAGAGAGAGAGAGAGAGAGAGAGAGAGAGAGAGAGAATGAAAAAAACCAGCAAGCCTGTAGTGTTTCAGTATGAAGGATTATTTGGAAAGGCTAGGGTAAGCAGAAAAAAAAAAAACTATGAGAAAGAAATTTTTAAAAATATAAAATATAAAACAGTTACTGTGCACATAACTTGCAAAATCTTGATCTCATCAAAAGACAAGATCAAAGTCCTATTTAATGGAAATGGAAATTAAGTTGCACAGAACTACAATTTAGCTAACATATTACACCAATATTTCAAATAGTTTACCAGAGAAAAACACTAAAAATAGATTGATTGTATATCCAGATATGGTTTTTTTAGAACCCTCTCTAACTTATAACAGGCGTTAACCCAAGGAAAAAAGAGAAGGTCATTTGGCTGAGCCTGTATGTCCACTGTTGATTTTTCCCCATTTCTAATCACCTATTTACTCCTTATTTTCTCAAGATTTGAGCAATTTCAGAAACTCATTTGGACACTTTTTAATATTTAAATGATTATTACAGTTTTCTTTAATAACATTTTGGACAATCTCTTTCTCATTTCTTCTCTGCTTTAATCCATTGGCATACCGATTTCAGCTTTCCTTTAGGCCATTAAAGTTAAATCACATGAAATCCTCTTCTTATCATAAAACAAACAAACAAACAAACAAACAAACAAACAAAAACTTTCAAGGAGCTCTTTAGTTTCTCAGATCATCTCCACAGTTCAATATATATATATATATATATATATATATATATATATATATACATACACACACACACATATATATATATATATATATATCCTAAGCACTTCAAAATATTACTCAATTTGATCCTCACAAAACCTCCATCAAGTAGGTACTATTGTGATTCCTATTTTACTTTGAGACAGAAGTTGTTACTTTTTCAGTGTCTGAATCAGAAATAGAACTTAATTCATTTTGACTCCAGGTTCAGTATACTTATCCACTGTATCAAAGGTATTCTTGTGTATGTAAGAAAAAGATAAAGATATAGAAGGAGAAACTTCAAAATACTTTAACATGCATTGTATTATAAAATTTCAGTGCCTGAGACAAAGTCATTTAACTAGAGAAAATTGAACAAACATTGTGAATTGATTATGGAAATTATTAAAATGAAAACTGATTGACTTCAAGATTTTTATTTATTAACTTCCCAGAATGTATGCTCACCTGTATTTTGGATTTTTTTTGATTATCCATATTTATGACAATTTTTTTTTAAATAATGGAGGGGCGTGAGAGAGAGAGAAAAGCAGTTTTTGTTCATTAACATTATTTTTAAACAAAGAAATAATGTACAGCTCCCTATGCATTTGATAAGTTTGATTTAAGTAGGTGGTGGTTCAAAAAGCAAAGAAGCAAACCAAAAAATCCCAATAACTAGATGTGCAGAGTTCCATCTCTTACATTCCTTCTCTCCGTAAATCATTAAAATCTGAGCAAATTAAGTACCACTTTTAATGCATTCACAACAGAAAGTAAGAGAATTATTATTTTATTATTTCTATTTTACAGTAACATTTTGTTTTTCCTAATTTTCTTCCTATTCCCCCTAATCTCATATACTCTTCTGAGTTAAGACCCTACATTTGCTGAATGATTGAAAAAAAAAAAGATTTATTAAGGACTTTCTATATGATAAAACAAATCCTAAACACTGAGAAAAAAATAGAAAAATAAGATAATCTCTGATCTCATGGTCACTCTTTAAGTGGAAAGACAACACGTATTAGTGATTCCATTGCAGAATGGATGGAGGTACTTAAATGTTCTAGGATATTCAACATGAGATTCATAGCAAAACTGTATATCAGAATTTCCATAAAAATAAAATCGTAACAAGGAGAAAGAAAACTTTATATTGAGATACTTAAAAGACTTGTCCTTATAGTAATAAAATAATGGATTGATTTAGTGTAATAGTTTACTCAATGGGATAAAGGCCTCTATGTGTTATTTTATCTTGTATTTATTAGGATAAAAATACATCCAGTCTAAGAAAATGGAGAGGATGAAATAGAATGAAAGAAAAAAATGTCCTCTATTGTCTTGTGTTACTTTGAGTAGTAGATTTTCTCTGGGTTTCAATTCTTCATCTTCAGGATCAAAGTATTGGACTAAATGACTTCTAACTTTCCTTACAGCCATATGTGTGTGTGTGTGTGTGTGTGTGTGTGTGTGTGTGTGTGTATGGACAAACAGAACCTATGTCTGACCCACAGCCAGGTGTCTCAAAGCATCCAACCATGAGTGAGGAATTCCAGAGACTTTTATAGGGCTCTAGCAATCAGGGAAAAAAAAGACAAGGGATAGGATAGAGCACTGGTGAGTGGAAGTTCCAGGAAAGGACCATAAATTCAGTTATGACAGGTTGGGGGTAAGGAGGAAGGATCATAAATTCTGGTAAGTTGGGAGGGAAGAAGCTAGGAGACACTAAGTCTGAACCAGAAGATAGAGGATCCTATATAAGTATTTGAGATAAGCCATCTGGAGTTTTATGACTCTTTTGGAATTCCAGAGTAGCCAGGGCTCCCAGTCCTAGTAATATCAGTCCTAATGACCAGGAATGGGGTATGCCACTGAAGAAACTGAGGCAAAACAATTCAGGGAAACTGAGGCAGAACAATTCAGGGAAACTGAGAACAGTATATCTATGTATTTCCCAGAGAAATGGTCAATATAGTCAATTTTACTAATCAATCATTCAGCTCCACTGATAGGCATTATTTATCACCTGCCAATCCCAAATATTTATATGCATGCCTGATGATACTCAAAATGAATTTTTTCCATCTATATATGCTGACATTATATTGACCTTTTATGTGAAGACAGGAAAACATAGTTTCCTTCTATGGACTACTGTCTTGCCTAGCAAGAGATATGATATTTGATTTTAAATGTCTTCCATTTTTAGGCAGTCTTTTGCCAGAAAATCTACATTAATTGATTGAACCCTAAATTTATCTTGTAAATATATTATCCACTTGGTTCTGCCACATCCTAACAACAAAATTTGTTCTTCTATTAAAAGAGAAATACGACCAGAAACAGAGACTCCTAACATTTTCTGCTAAGAAACATTCTGTTAGCATGGGATCAATATGGCATAATGGAAAGAATAATGGATTTGAGGTTAGATGAATTAGGTGCTAGTCCTCACAGTTATTTACTACAAGCTGTAGGAAGGCCTCTCATGTTTCTTGCAAAATAAGGGAAAAGGCTGGATTATATAGCCTGTAAGATTCCTTCCAAGTTCAAATGTTTCATTTATGATACTACAGTCCTTTGCACCTTGATGAAGGTTTAAAATGTCAAAATTTCTGAACCATTGATTCCCTTTTTTCACTAGCAGTGATACGAAGCATAGGAAGCAGCCCTGCCTAAGAAACCAATATCAATTTTTCTCTCAGGGGATAATCTTCACCTTATTTTGCTGAGACTTATTGTTATCTGATACAAGTTCCTTTGTATCTCTTTGCATATAATGTCAAGATCTCTATACCTTGTTCTCTGACATCTTATCTTTTGTCTCAAAGAATGAAGTAGTTCTCAGTATCCATACTAACTCTTTTGTCTTTTCCCCTTCTTTTAGCTTCTCTAGTAACTTGCTTTATGAATTACCCTTCTATTCAATTTTGTCTCAACTTCAATCTCTCCTTCTCTATTCCTTCTTCTCTCACACAAACATATTTATCTCTTTTCTGTCACTACTAATCTTAAAAAAAAGGTCTAAACTTAATGCCTCGAATTCATCACCACCTCTTCATTTCTCACACTATTGCAATCTAATACCTGTCTCCCCCACACTATTGAAATTTCTTTCTTTAAGATTCCAAATGACCTATTTTTTCAAATAGTCACTTCTCAGGGATCATTCTTATTGATATTTTTGCAATATTACACTGCCAATCAGTCCTTTAATACATTATATATGCTTTAATGAGTCTCTCTGACTTCAATGTATTCCATGTCCATTTATTGTTCATACAACTCTCAATTTAATTAATGAACTGCAGAATACATGATACAATGCTCAAAGGACTACAATGACTCTTTAAATGCTTTTTAAGTAGCTGATAAACTCCTAGTCCTGGTATCTCATGCTATGGATATAATTTCATATTTAATATTCCATTTTCTAGAGAAATACATGGTAGATATGCTTTATGTGTAGCACTATGCTAAACAATAATCATGCTACTTCTTTTTCAGAAAGGATGCCATCAGAAAGATGGATGAGTAAAAAAACATGAGTTCATTATGTTGCTGGAGTGAGGGATAAACTGATAGACATACTCCATGACCCACTGCCTAGCATGTTGGATTATCCTCATTTGGAAAATATAAGGGAAATTTTGAACTAAAATTTCAAAATATGAAAAAGAACAAATAAATTGTGATCTGCATTATTGAAGGGGATACTACCCCCACATTGGAGAGATTTTATATCTATTAAAATATCAAAGTAGTCACATCACCAAAATTTTTCATAATTTGATATTATGCTAGTCTTTTTTTCTAATCTTTTCTTGTTAATTTTTGTGCATTCCATGTTTTAGCAAAGTCAGACTGCTTGATATCTTTATGTTCTGTAATCTCCAGCTTTCATTCTTTTAAACATGCCACCTAATTATGCATGTGGTGAACTACTACCATACTATTTTTACTCAAGGTCATCTTTCTTCTTCAGATCTAGCTCTCCTACCACTTGCTCAATAATGTTCCTAATCAAAACAGCTAGGAGAACGTTCTCTTTCCTGTAATAACATTGATCATTCTATTGAACTACTTTTATGCATGATTTTCTATTTTCTATTATAAAGTACATATATATGCATGTATATCTTAATATATATATGTATATATATATACATATATATATATACATATATATATATATATTTGTGTGGGTATGTATAAATATCTATCTAGCTATCTATCTATATCTATATCTATCTGTCTATCTATCTATCTATCTATCTATCTATCTAAATGTGTGTGTGTGTCCGTGTGTGTGTGTGTGTGTGTGTGTGTGTGCATCACACATCACATTATATTTGTATTATTAAGGACTACCTGGAAATCGCCTTCCTCTTATTAGTGATTAACTAAATCTATCATATGTGTAATTATGGGATTTTTAAAATTGATGTTGGGAACTGACCCAGTATACTCATACTTTCCCTTCACTATTCTTTATTACTTTTCAATCTAATAATGCTTATAGAGGAATTGTTACAAATTTATTTTACAGTGATACTTATAACTTTTCTACACTTTTTTTTTTGGCTTTTCCATGCATTGATGTGTTGAATTCCCTCATATTTTCTTCCAACTTAATAAGCCATGAAGAGATAATAAAAGAATCTAAAGCAAAACTTAGCAGCCCAGATATGGTTTTCTGAATCTTAGAACTAACTGAAGAGCCTCTTCATTCTCATTTGTAAAATATATCTAGGAGTAAGGAAGTAAGGGGAAAGAATGTGAACTCTAAAGCTCCTTGTATAGATCAATTAAAATATTCACATTGATCACTTCTTATATTACCAAACCAATGCTTAATCAAACATCTAACCCTGTTTTTGAAGACCTTACAGTATTATTGGGATGCATGCGGCAACTAGAGAATAATCCACATGACATTTTTGTTAATACAATACTGGACTGCCATTATGGTTCAGAAAAGCAAGGAAGCTGAAAGAAACAGTTATGTAGAAGATTTCAATGGAAAGAAAAAATTCCATTAGGGTTTTACAGAAATGATTGTGGATAAATTAATTTTCCTTAGCAGTTTTATTTCCAGGGATGAAAATATAAATGGTGAGGCTGATGTATACTTTGTCCTGGCTAGCTAGCTTGCTTATTTATTTATTTATTTATTTATTTGTTTATTTATTTATTTATTTATTTATTCATTTATTTTTATTTTTTGTTTTTGCTAAAACAATTGGGGCTAAGTGATTTGCCCAGTCATGCAGCTAGGAAGTGTCAAGTGTCTGAGGGCAGATTTGAACTCAGGTCCTCCTGACTTTAGGGCTGGTGCTCTATCCATTGCACCTTGATCCCTCTGAAGAACTTTGGGATTAATTTTGAAATATGTGAGACACTGGCACAGGAGTGTCCAGTATGGCATGCCTTCACCAAAGAAGATACTTTATAAAACAGAATTGCAGTAACTAAAAAGTAATATGAGATTTGTTAATTTGGAGATATTTCTAACTGCCATGTGCCTGTTTGAGTGTGTAAAGGGAAATATGTATTATATAGTAATTGTAGAGGTCCAGAATTCTGAAAAAGTATATTTGAAACAAGGATATTTACAACAAGATATTAACCCTGTGGAATTGATGAGATAATAGTTCTGTAGTTCACATATATACTTAGTACTTAGAATGATGATCTAATGGTTATCTAATTCACACATACTCAGTATATTGTAATGATGTCATTGTAATAAGGTATTTAAACTGGGGACAAAGTCAGACTCAGAGAGGGGACTGGTTGAGACTAGGAAACTGTCAGACTGTCAGACTGCTGGAGGAAACTGGGTCAGACTGAGACTATGTCAGACTATGACAGACACAGACTGTGTAAGAGACAATAAAGACTTTGGACTTTATTCTTGTCCATTCTTGTGGTATCTAGCCTACTGAGATCAACGCCCTTCTGGAAGACCTCCAGAAAGATAGCCTGAACATTATAGTAATGAATCTATAGGTTAGAGGAAGTGTTTTAAAGACAAATCAATTAATCAAACAATAAGCATTAATTGAGCCTCTACTCATCACCAGTTATTGCCTACTTTGGGTCAGAGAGTCCAATGAAATAAAAAGGCCACAGCATTTTCTGGACCAGTTTCTATAGACTTTTTGATTTCAGAGATATTTCTCCTAAATGAGGTGACATTAAAAACCTTTTTCTGGAGTAAGAAATTATGTCAACTAAGACTAATAAATAAAATTAAAATCACATTATTGGTTTTTTTTTGTTATTTATGAACATTTTTCCTATTATGCTATTTATGGATACAAATTTAAAAATATAAAGCATAGTTCTTACCTTCAAGGAAGTCTTTTTTTTTTTTTTTTTTTTTTTTTTGGTTCTGAGGCAATTGGGGTTAAATGACTAGCCCAAAGTCACACAGTTAAAAAGTGTTAAGTGTTTGAGGCCAGATTTGAATTCAGGTCCTCCTGACTTCAGGGCTGGTGCTCTATCTATTGAGCCACCTAGCTGCCCCAAGGAGGTCATTTTTAAAGGGGTTATTAACTATATAAGAAGTATGATTGGATTAGTTTCTATGATCAACCCATTAGCATTTATACCAAGAGAGCAAGTTTTTTTTTTTTTATTGTTTTTATTGATTATATCTAACTCTTCATAACCTCAATGAACCATGGCATTCCAGGCCCTACTATCCCAGACTATCTCTAGAAGTCTTAAGTTCTATTGATTCCATGACACTATCTATCCATCTCATTTTCTGTCATTCCCTTTTTCTTTTGCCTTCAATCTTTCCTAGCATGAGGGTCTTTCCCAATAATTGCCATCTTTTCATTAAGTGACCAAAGTATCTAAGCCTCAGTTTCAATATCTTCCCTCAGCCAATAGCTGAATTCATTTCTCTAAGTATTGACTCATTTGATCTCCTTGATCTCTCAAAAGTCTTCTCCAGAAACACAATTTAAAAGCATTGATTCTGTATCACTCAGCTTCCCTTATACTCCAACTCTCATAGCCATATATTGCTACTGGAAAAACCATAACAACTTTATGGACATTTGTCAACAAGAAGATATCTCTGCTTTTCAGTCTGCTATCCAGACTTACCATAGCTTTCCTTCTAAGATACAAATGTCTTAATTTCAGAGTGAGAGTCATTTTTTGTGATCTTTGAACCCAAGAATGTAAAATCTGAGGTTACTTTCATTTCTTCTCTCTCTCTTTGACAGGAAACGATAAGACAACTTGTCAAGGTCTTAGTTTTTTACATGTTATATTTCAATCCAACTTTTACACTCTCCTCTTTTATTCTCATCAAGAGGCTTCTTAATTCTTCTTTGATTTCTGTTACTATTTCTCCCAGCATTCTTAATTCTGACTTTTGATTCATCTAATTTGGCATTTTGCATGATGTATTCTGCATGAATTAAATAAAATAATAATATACATCCTTGTCATGCTTCTTTTCAAATACTAAACTAATCAGGTGTTCCATGTTTAATTCTATTACTTCTTGGTTTGCATATAGTTTCCTCAGGAAACAGGATGATCTGGTACTCCCATCTCTTTGAGGATTTGCCACATTTTGTTATAATACACATAGTCAAAGACTGCAATGTAGTCAACGAAGCAGAAGTAGATTTTTTTTCTGGAACTCCCTTGCTTCCTCCATAATCTAGTGTATGAACAATTTGGTCTCTAGTTTGTTTCCCTCTTTTAAAATCAACCTATTTTTCTGGTAATTCTCTGTCACATATTGCTGAAGTCTAGCTTTAAGAATCTTAACCTTTCTGTCATGAAATGGATATAGTTGTTTGGTTATTTGAAGATTCTTTGGCATTGCCCTTCTTTAGAACTGGAATGTAAATTGATTTTTTTTCCAATCCATTGACCACTGCTGAGTTTTTTTCAAATTTGGTGGCATATTAAGTGTAACATTTCAACAGTTCATCGTTTAGGATTTTAAATAGCTAAGCAGCTATTTAATTAAATTAAGTTAGCTAAAATTCCACCAGGCTTAGTGTTGGCAATGCTTCCTAAGTTTGTACAGCTTCATCAGAAAGCTATTTTGTTTTCTTGGTCTTCTTTGTATTTGGAATGTTTTTTCAATAAAATATATGAGCTTCTGTCAACAGTTCTTCAGAACTCTATATTTAAGTCTTTTTCTTTCTTTCTTTCTTTCTTTCTTTCTTTCTTTCTTTCTTTCTTTCTTTCTTTCTTTCTTTCTTTGTTTCTTGGAATGAGACAAAGCTTAGAATAATTTTTGATGGGAGAAGGAGCTTGGAAAAGGTGAAGGATTGCTGCTCAGATTTAGTGACTTACCATTGTTTAGAGTTTTGAGGAATTAATGGGTTGTAAAAGAATATGGATACTTTGGAATAATGAAAGTGCCAATGCTGATTGATTTCCCTAAATTTTAAAGTATGTATCTAATGAAAGATCTTTAGAGAATAATGTGGGAATGAATCAGACTCCACCTCCAAGAGTGGGATTGTGGGCTTCTGTGTTGTGAATCTCCTGGAAGTCAATCCCAGAAGTCCATGAGCAGGCTTTTCCTTTAGACTTATGAATCTCCTGGACTTGCAAATCTCCCCACTGAAATCCTTGCTCTCTGAATCTCCTCGAGTTTCCCTGAAGTTCTCCTGGGAAGTCCTCTCCTTAACTCAATACAGACTCTGAATCCTGGCTTTTTATATCCTCCCAGAGAATGGGCTTGTGGGAGTTCCTTAAAAGTATTCTGTCTTAAAGGTGTGAATCTAATGTGTGGACCAAAGAGCAAACGCCTTTAAAGGTTTGAATTCCTTTAAAGGTGTGGAGTAAGTGCATAAGTACCGTGTTTCCCTGATAATAAGACACTGTCTTATTATTTTTTTGGGACTAAAAAACACCAGAGGGCTTATTTTCAGGGGAGGGCTTATTTTATCCTCCATCATGCCCCTTTTATCCTCCATCATGCCCATTTTAGCCTCCATCATGCCCCTTTTAGCCTCCATCATGCCCCCTGAGTGCTTATTTTATTCTCCATCGCTTACTGAACTTACCGAGTTTTTAGATGGTCCTGTCTCAGCTCTACTCCGCGGCGCTGCTCTCAGTAGCGCCAGCAAGCAAATCACCAGGGAAGAAGAGGATGACGCGCTCACTGCTGCAGCTCTGATTGGATGCAGCTCGGAGCGCGACGTGCGTTTCACCCGGGAGGGGAGGGCGGCGCTGCTTACTGAAGGTACCGCTACGCAGCATATAGCGCAGGGGATCACCATGATGACCGTTTTCATAGTAAGTTCGATAGGGCTTATTTTCGGGGGAGGGCTTATTTTAGCGGAATATTAAAGAGTATGTGGGTGTCTTATTTTCAGGATAGGTCTTATTATCGGGGAAACACGGTACCTTCTAAGAATCCTAACATAAACCTAATCCATATGATATATAGTAGAGATAAACACATAGTCTTACATTTGAGTTGACTAATCAATTTCAGAAATATAATCTTGGTTGTCATGCCTATACTGTAATTCATTTGGGAAAGATATGGGTATTTTAGTAAATTTAAACTTTTATATGAATATAATATTGTGGTCAAAAATGCTAATGTGGTTATAGGCCTAATTTTGAGAAGTTTAGTGTCCAGATTGAAGGAGATAATAGTCCTGTCATACTTGGTTCGGTTCAGACTACAATACATTAACTCTCTAATTAGTCACCTTGTCTCATTTCTTTCAACGATATGCTTCATACAACAGCCAAAGTGATTTCCTTAAAGCAAAGATGAAATCATGTCCAGACTCTCCACTCCCCAATAATTTCTGTTTATTTTTAATTGTGTTCACTACTTCTCTCTTGCTAACCTTGTCTGATCAATTTGGCCTTTTTATTGTTTTTCACACATAAATTTTCTATCTTTGTACCTTAGCACTATGTATCCCACATTTTGGGAATTTCCTCAATCCTCACTTCTTCCCTGGAAAAAAATCTAGTCAGAGTTTATGATAAATACTTCATTTCTAAAAAAAGTAGAGAATTGACTCAAATTTATAAAAATTCTCCAATGAAAAATGGTCAAAGGATATGATGTTTAAATGATGTGAATAGACAACTTTGAGATGAAGAAATTAAAGCCATTTCTAGTCATATACAAAAATGCTCTAAATCATTATTAATCAGAGAAATGGAAATTAAGACAGCTCTGAGATATGACTTCACATCTCTCAGATTGGCTAAGATGACAGGAAAAGGTATTGATAAATGTTGGAGGGGATGTAGGAAACCTGAGAAACTAAGGCATTGTTGATGGAATTGTGAAAAAATCTAAGCATTCTTGAGAGCAATTTAGAACTAACCCTGTTGTTAAAGATTCATCTGACATGCCCTTTATCTTCTTCTTTTCCTAGTCCTTGCCAGATAATAGTGCCTTTCCTTCCCTCCTCTCCCCCCACCAAGGTCACACTTTATTTCTTTCGAATATATCTTTTGACTGTTGATACTGCCTCACCCACTTGAATGTAAACTTCGTAAATATAACGATTGTTTGATTTCTTTGTATTCCCAGTGGCCAACACCGTTTCTGACAAATAGAAGAAGCTTGATAACTGCCCTTGCCTGCTTGCTTGCTTGCTTAAAAGTCCTTAGTTCATATCTGGGTGTCACAATTTAGAATACACAGGATAATATATATATATGTATGTATGTATGTATGTTGTCTGTTAAAAAAAAAAAACAGCAAAAAATTACTTCCAGAGAGGTGGAACCAAATTGGAGAAAAGTCTCAAAGTCTTCCCATAGGTGTACTAGGTGAAAGAACTAGGACTGCTTAATTTGGACAAGAGAAAAATTAGGAGGGATTATAATTGTCTTTAAGTATTTGAAGGATTATCATATAGCTGAGGAACTAACTAGACATGATCTGCTTGATCCCAAAGGGTACAAAATAGGAGCAATGGGGAGAAGAGTCAAAAAGATAGATTTGGGTTTGATGTAAAGAAATATATATATTTAATAATTAGAGCTACTTCTAGAACATTGTTGAATCATAAGGCTTCTAATGTTCCTTTCAACTATGAGGTTTTGATGTTTATTCAAAGAATTCTTAATTAGTATTGGGTTATGATAGCTTCTTCCTGCTTTAGTGTTGTTACCCTCCATAAAATCTAGATAGAATTCTTTTTTTTAATTCTTATTTTTAATAGTATTTTATTTTTCCAAATATATGCAAAGATAGTTTTCAACATTCACTTGTGTTCCAATATTGTGTTCCAATGTTCTGTCCCTCAATCTCCTCTTCCACTCCTTCCCAAATCAGAAAGCAATCTAATATAGTTTAAACATATAATTCTTCTAAATATATTTCCTTATTTATCATGGCATTCAAGAAAAATCAGCTTAAAAGGGAGAAAAATCATGAGAAAAAAAGTAAGCAAACAGCAACAACAAAAAAATGAAAATACTATACTTTAATCTACAGTCAGACTCTGTAGATCTGTCTCTAAATGCCAATGGCACTTTCCATCACAAATATATTGGAATTGCCTTGAATCACTTCATTGCTGTAATTAGTCAAGTCTATAGCACTTGATCATCACATAATGTTGTTGTTACTATGCATGCTGTTGTTCTTCTCAGTGAATTTAGCATCAGTTCATGTAAATTTTTCATGTAGGATTTTCTGAAATCTGCCTGCTGATTATTTTTACTAGAACAATAATACTCTATTACATTTGTATACCATAACTTATTCAGCCATTCCCCAACTGATGAGAATCCACTCAATTTTCAGTTCCTTGCAAATATAAAAAAGGCTACTATTAACATTTTTGCATATGTGGACTCATTTTACTCTGTTATGGTTTCTTTGGGATACACAACCAGTGGAGATATTGCTGGATCAAAGTTTTAAGCACAGTTTTAAGCCCTTGGAACTCTGGGCAGAGTTCCAAATTGCTCTCAAGAACAGTTAGATTTTTTCACAATTTTATCAATGATGCATTAGTTTCTCAAATTTCCCACATTCCTTTCCAACATTGTCAACATCTTTTCCTCTCATTTTAGCCAATCTGAGAGATATGAAATCCTATCTCAGAGTTGTCTTAATTTCCATTTCTCTGATCAATAATGATTTAGAACACTTTTGTATATGACTAGAAATGGCTTTAATTTTTTCATCTCAAAGTTATCTGTTCATATCATTTAAACATCAAATCCTTTGACCATTTTTCAATTGGAGAATTTTTAGAAATTTGAGTCAATTCTCTAAATATTTTAGACATGAAGTCTTTATAAGAAACACTAGCTATATATTTTTTTTCAGTTTTCTGCTTACCTTTTAATCATGGCTGTATTTGTTTGGTTAATCAAAATGATCCATTTTGCATTTCAAAATGTTCTCTAGTTCTTCTTTGTCCATAAATTTCTTTTTTTCTATGGTTCTGACAGGCAGATTATTCTCTATTGTCCTAATTTGCTTATAGTATCATTTTTTATTTCTAAATCATGAACCCATTTTGACCTTATCTTGGTCTAGGATGTTAGATGCTGGTCAGTGTCCAGTTTCTGCCATACTATTTTCCAGTTTTCCCAACATTTTTTTTTTTTTTCAAATAATGAGTTCTTATCCCAGAAGTTTGAGTCTTTGGGTTTATAAAACATTGGGTTACAATAATCATTGACTATTGTGTTTTGTGAACCTAACCTATTCCACTGATCCAATACTCTATATCTTAGCCAGTAACAAATGATTTTGATGACTACTTTATAATATAGTTTTATGACAGGTAAAGTCAGACCACTTCTGTTTGCATTTTTTCCATCAATTTCCTTGAAATTCTTGATCTTATGTCCTTCCAGATGAATTTTATTATTACTTTTTTAGGTCTACAAAGCAATTACTTGACAGTATGGTATGGCACTGAATAAGTAGATTAATTTCAGTAGAATTGTAATTTTTTATTATAGCAGCTCAGCCAATCTTCTTACTATTCTTCCAATTTTTTAGACCTATCTATATTTGTGTGAAAAGTATCTTGTAATTTTGGCTTGGAAGGTAGAGTCTTAAATATTTTGTATCACTAAAAGTTATTTTAAATGGTATTTCTCTTTCTATTTCTTGCAACTGGGCTTTGTTGGTAGCATGGTCAGTTTTTGTGTAGATGCCATGTACTGCTGAGAAAATGGTTCAATTCCCATTTATTTTTTCTCCAAATGTCTATTATATCTTACTATTTTAAAAATCTATTCACTTCATTAACTTTTTTTTTTTTTTTTTTTTTTAGCAAGGATTAGATTCTTTTACTTTATGGAAGAGAAATACATTTAGACCTGTATAAGTAAGTGGACCAAACTTGTTTTGAAACAGGTAAATCAACAAAGTAAATGATACTCTCAAGTTAATGACTGGGCATTTTAATGATAACTAACCAAAACTAGACCATTGCAAATGAATCTAAATTGTTCTTGTTGTATTCCATATATCTCACTAGAAATATTCTTGCTGCTCAAATCTCTGTGTACAGGGGTGCAGGACAAAAGTATCTTCACTTACTGCTATTATCTGAATGTTCATAGTTAAATAAATCAGAGGCCTTTTAAATATGTCCCCAATTTGTTTTTTCTTTACCATTTTATATCTTTAAGAAAGACTTAACTTTTTCCCATCCCAAATATCCTGCCCTCTAATTTCCTGATGCCTATCAAAATGATGAATCCTCTGATCTCTTCTTTTACACTTTTGATTGATTGACTAATTATCCTGTAATGAGTTACCGTGAAAGTGTTATCTCAGCCAAATATTTGAATATCATCTCTAAATATGGAATGAAAGGCTTAGAATTCCATTGAAAGGAATTTTAAGCACCAGAAAACAGGTAGGAATTTCCTCCCCCCCCCTTAGAAGTAAATATTGGGAAGGGAAAAAAGAAGGCACTTGAAAATGAAATAGTTAATTGTTAGGAATGGTGGGTAGGTGGAAGGAAAGCCCAAAGTTTACCCCTCCCACCAAATGGCCACTAGCTACTCTGACAGCTAATACACCTGCTTGTTGTAGCTAGAGAATTATTTTTTATGATTTACTAGAAGCAATGATTATGTGTTCTATCGTGCCACTTCTAGAAAGTTTTTCCTGGGATGATTTGCTTCTTAAGGTAAAGATAAAGATGCCACTCTAACACACCTTGTCTTCTACCATATTTCTAGCCTCCTATAGGAAAAAAAGTAGTAAGTTTATTTCATCATGTATCCATCCTAGTCTCTTGACTTGGAGAAAATGGAATACCATTTCCTCAGTCCTAAATAGTTTTTCCCCCACCTTGCCTAGACTGACCAACCCTCTGAGAAGAAGATTCCAAACTAAGGACATAATTTTTTGGACAATGAAAATGATCTAAACTCTTCTATCAATGCTTAATAAATTCTGTACATACCACACACATAGATAAATATATACACACAGACAATCTCTCTCTCTCTCTCTCTCTCTCTCTCTCTCTCTCTCTCTCTCTCTCTCTCTCTCTCTCTCTTTCTCTCTCTCTCACACACACACACACACACACACACACACACACACACACACACACCCCAGGTCACTCCCTAACTCAATGATTTTGAATCCTTGTGTTATTTTTCAAGATCTATTCCAGGCTCCTCATTCTCTGATCTTTTTTCTCAGTCCCCTCAAATCTCCTTCTTTAGCAATGGGCCACTTTAAATCTACCTACCCATTCACTGTGTTTACTATGCCTGTTCAATGTGTAAAATCCTTGCTTTTATCTTAAATGTTTTTCTTTTCTACTCCTTCTATTTATGGCCACTCACTGATATTAGGCTTCCTTGTACTGAGACAGACTCCCTGTAAGCACTTTTCAGCAAATTCAGGGTCTGATTCCTCAAGGACCCTCTCCTCAAGTCTCTCCTTAATTTTCTCATTTCACATTATCTCAGTCATTCACAAAGATGGTTATACTTTTTATCTTATTTTATATTTGCAAATGATCTACTTTCATGTTCAAAACTTCTGAAATTCTCTTATCTATTCATAATGTTGTTATTCCACCTCTTTCTCTCCTTTGCTACTCTAAACTCTGTTCTTTGTCTATAGTGTGACTTCCAAAACTTAAACATCTGAAAGTTAATCTCACACTAGCTACTTTCCCAATCTTAAACCATGAATGAATCAATTAACTATGTGCTGTCCTATGCTTTGACTTTCTTGTATTTTTATTGTATCCTCAATTTTGCCCTGTGAAGCTTCAGTGTGGAATCACTTCCACTATTCATTGCTTTTACCTTTATAGATACTGATAAAAAAGTTGTAGAAAATCACCAAGCTGTACCAAGCCCCATTATAAATTTTCTAATAACCTAAAAATGGTCCTTACTGCTCCAAGGCAATTTTTTCAAACCTCCATAATTAGCTCACTATCCTACTTAACACAATGGCTTTCTAAATCGTTTTCATCCTCAAAATGTTCTATGACTCTTCCTACCAACTCCCTCCCCAACTATCTCTGCCAAAAATATGGCCTAGTTTTTTTTTTTTTTTTTTTTCTGAAAAACATGAGGCCATGTGACAAGAACTCTTCATTTCCTTTACATCTCACATGACCCAGATGTCTTTTACCACTATCTCCTCCTTCTTCCCTGAAGTATCCTGTGGCACAGTTGACAAAGCACTGAGTATGGAGTCAAGAAGACTTGAGTTGAAATCTAGCTTTAGACATTTACAGCTATGTGATCCTGGGTGAGTCACTGTTTTTTCAACTATAAAATGATGATAGTGTAAGGATCAAATGAGATAATATTATAAAAAGAAAAACAGATCCTATCACATATTTGGCCTCTTATAAACGGTTATTCCACTTTCCTTTTTCTTTCATATGAAAAGCTGTTCTTTCTCTTTGTCAAAGCAAACCCTTCTATTTGCACAAGTCATTGCATTCCATCTTGTCTTTTCTAGCAACCTGAATTTACTATCATCCCTACCCTTTTACTTATCTTTAATCCTATCTCCCTCCCTATCTCCCGGGCTGCTTCCCTAAGCACCCATGTGGTTGTGCACACACACACACACACACACACACACACACACACTCATCCATTCTACTAGATATTATTACATATTTCTGTTCTCTTATTTGGCTAAACTCATTGAGAAAGTTATCTATAATCAGTGCCTGCATTCTATTTCTATTCTTATTTTAACTTTTTTTCTAATCTAGCTTCTGACCTCATCATTCAACTGAAACTGTTCTCTCCAAAGTTATTAATGAGCTCTTAATTTATAAATCTCAGGGCTTTTTCTCACTTCCCAGCCTCCTTGCCTTTTCTGTAGACTTTGACAGTGTTAATCCTTTCTTCTACATCAATTTTTTCTAAATTTAGGGAATATGATTTTCTCTTGGTTCTGTATATTCCTCACTTCCTTTTCTAATTCTTCATCTAACTCTGTTCAACAGGACTGGTCCCAGGCTCTCTTTTTCTCTTATTCTATATTATTTCACTTAGCAATGTTTTGAGTTGTCATGCATTTAATTATCATCTCTATTTTGATAATTTCCAGAACTACTTATCTACTACTAGCTTCACTGTTCAGCCTCCAGTCTTTCATCTTCAAGTATCTATTAGACATTTTAAATTTGATATCCTGTAGATATCTTAAGATTAACATATAAAAAATTGAACTGATTCTATTTTCCCTCAACTCTGCTACATTCCAGACTTTTCTATTGTCTATTCTATTTTTTCCATCATTCTTCTAGTCACAAAGATTACCATCTAGATGTCATCCTTAATTCCTCATTGTGCCTTTGTAACATCTTTTATATGTAACACTTATTCTCCTATGACATTGCAGCCATTTTGGTGGAAGGCCTAATCACCCCATACCTGGACTGCTGCAAGAACCTGTTGATTAATCTCATAACCACAATTCTCTCCCCCCTCTTGTCCAGTTCTCTTATATCAAAATGGTATTTGAAAAGTGCAAAATTAGTCATGTCATGCCATCCCCCAAACCCCACATTCAATAACCTCCTCTGTTTTTCAAAGCCCTTTGTAACCTGCCACTTCTTTTTTAGTTTTCTTAACATTTTATACCTCTTACCCTATATACATACTCTGAAATCCAGTGACACTGACTGCTTTGATCTTCTTAGAGCAAAATTCTCAATCTCCTTACTTTGAATATTTTAAATGCCTGTCTCCTATACTTGGAATTCTCTTTCTCTTCATCTCTGCTTCTTGGCTACCTTGGTTTTCTTCAAGTCCTAGCTAAAATGACACCTTTCATAGGAAGTCTTTCTAAATTCCTATTAATCCTAGTGCTATCTTCTGCTGATCATTTATAATTATCCTGTCATGCCAATTATCCTGTATATAGCTTGTTTGTACGTAACTATTTGCATATTGTTTATCCCAATAGACTGAATTCTTTGAGAGAAGAACTGCATTTTAACTTTTTTGGAGGACGGTGCTTTGCATATTGCCAAATATATAGCTGGTACTTTATAATGGTTATTGACAATTGTTTTTTTTTTTTTTTTTATTGAATGAATTGTCGTGATCAGTGGTTGCATATTCTGTCTGCAGTCTGCTATTTATAAAACATTAAACTTGGTTGACCTATATTGCTTCCTTTCTCCATGACAGAGGACAAATTGGAACATTCTTTTCCTTTTTTTCCCCTTTCAATTCACTCTGTTCCAATCCTTGAGGATCCAAATTTTCTTTTCCAATATATTTCACATTATTTTCATTTGATAATGATATTTTCAAGCTATATTTCTTCATTCATGTACTTATACTTCCATATATCAATAAATGGATCTCATATGATATTTTTTCCTTATTGTTGTATACAACTATGCCACTAGAATATACATTCTTATATAGTATCTCACCATCCACTAGGATTCCTAAGCCATACACATTGAAAGTATCTTGATATTTGTCTTGATAATTCTCCCTTAACCTTCGCCAGATGACCTGAACCCATAATATCCCTGATATACTCCTCTATTCCCTCTGAGGTATATAAATTGCTTAAATTTGGGACACTGCTCAGGTTAGACTGAGTTGCCCTAACTAAATGAAAATCAATCTCAGTGTACTTTATGCATCTGGACTTACACTATGCTTAACATCCCATTCCTCCACCCACCAAAACAGCAAGGTCTACCTAATGGTGATAGCTTTATTATTTCCCTATATGTCATACAACTTGCCTGGCTTCTTCATTTCTTGCTCTGGAAACAATAATCAAATTAATACCACCACTGTTGGTAGAGAATCTTTGATACTACTACCTAATTCTCTAGGCCAAATGCCTATTACTGCTTAGATTTTAGAGCACAACTTCCTTTTCTGAACACCATTTCCCTACAGTTGATGTATTTCCCATTAAGATGCAAACTCCTGCTAAATGTGGTGGTGCACAGCTGTGATCTCTGCTACCAAAGACCTATGACTGCTTTGGTGAGAGGAACTCTAAGACATTCTTTGTCCCAGTACAGACCTGCTGAATTTCTAGTTGCTTTTCTACAAGTTAGAGTCTTACCCAATGACCAGGTGGGGGGGGACGACTCAGGAGTTAAGTAGCTTTTTCAAAGTCAAAGTCAAACCTGTATATGTTAGAGCAGGACTTGTTAACCATTTTTGTGTCATGGATCCTTATGACAGCCTAATGAAACTTGTAGACTTTTTCTTAGAACAATGTTTTTAAATTATCAAAATAAAATGTATGAGTTTACAGAAATAACCAAAACCATTTGAAAATAAAGTCATACTTTTCCCCAATTAAGTAAACAGACTTCTTAAAAAAGATCTGTGTATAGATACTAATTTAAGAATCCCTCTATTAAAGGCAAGGCTTGAACTAAGCTCTTCCTGATTCTGAGGCTTAATCATTCTATTCAAGAGACTATACTGCTCATGTATGGGGAATGATACTTTATTGAAAAAGGCTGTCTATAAACTATTTGATTATCAAATTTATTTTTCAATCTATATGAATACATCTTTTCTTAAACAAACTCAAAAGTTAGTGAATTCTTGTGTAAATATATATTCTTATATACTCACATTTCTCCTTGATAATGTTCAAGCTCTTTGAGGACATAGTGTAATGTTCTTGTTTAGTTTTCTGGAGGTTTTGGAGCCACCTTTAGTTTCAGTTCAGCAATCACCACAAGAATAGCCAGGTGTTAAAGTCCAAATTCTTTATTATCTCCTTCACAATCTAGTTTCCTTGCCTGGACCCTGGGCCAGCTTTCTGGAGAGCCTTTCAGACAGGCCTTGGTCTTTGTAGGGGAGCAGGAGGACAAGCCAACCACCATGAGGCTGATAAAGATGGAAATGAATCTCTCTTACTCTGATAGCTTGAGCTCCTGCCTCTAGTCCTCTATCTTCTCTGGCTCTGAGTCACAGCTTATATATTCTACACTGAGTATAAACCAATCATCTAGGTTTCTATATCACTAGGAAGCCATTATTTGTTTTAAGATTAAATCAATCCTACTATTAATCACCATGCTAAACTAGATAACCATTGTCTCATCAATTCCACTGAGTTGGCACCTTGTAAGAATCCTTGTTTCAAGTTCAGATTTCTGTCCCATAACATCTCTTGCTTGCTCCCTGACTTCTCAGAGAGGTGAGAACCCCCAAAAGGAGGTGACCCTACCTTTTCTGACTCCTCAAAAAGGGGGCAAAAACACCAAAAAAGGAGGTGATCACGCCTTCCCTGATGTCTCAGGAAGGGACATGAAAACCAAAGGAAAATGGGGAATAAAACCAGATTAGTGGGTTTCTGAAGGATCTCACTTGAAACAGATATACATAAATTCATCAATATGGGAGTCATTACAAAAGCACATAGTAACACAGGCTAGTAGTGATGTAACAAACATGAATCAACATAAGGAATTATACATGTCCATAAGTCCTAGAAATAGTCCAAAATCTATTGTCCAATACTTCATGTGTTAGAGAATCCAATGATTCCTGAAATATTTGAAGTCCTGAAATAGTCTCATCATATATCAGGGAATCCCATGATTCTTGCAGATTTTTTTTAATTATAGCTTTTTATTTACAAGATATATGCATGGTTAATTTTCAGCACTGACAATTGTAAAACCTTTTGTTCCAATTTTTCCTTCCCCCCACCTCCTCCCCCAGATGGCAGGTTGACCAATACATGATAAATATGTTAAAGTATATGTTAAATACAATATATGTATACATGTCCATACAGTTATTTTGCTGTACAAAAAGAATCAGACTTTGAAATAGTGTATAATTAACCTGTGAAGGAAATCAAAAATTCAGGCAGACAAAAATAGAGAGATTGGGAATTCTATGTAGTGGTTCATACTCATTTCCCAGAGTTCTTTCGCTGGGTCTAGCTGGTTCAATTCGTTACTGCTCTATTGGAACTGATTTGGCAATTCCTGCAAATTTTGAAGTCCTATATCAGTCTTATCATGTCTCAGGGAATCCAGTGATTCCTGCTGGTTTTGAAGTTCTGTAACAGTCTTATCAATGATTTTTTATATCAGGAAATCCAGTGATTCTTGTTTGTTTTGAAGTTCTGTAACATCTTCAGATGTTTTTTAGGTCTTCTCCTTTGTTTTTAGGTTTTTCTCTTTTTCTGTCTCTTTCAAGATGCTCTTTGACACCCATCTGATTCCTTCTCCATCTGAAGAGATGCAAACCCTCTCCCCCAAGCAGTTAACCTATATGGTCCCTTCCATTCACCACTTTTTCTTTTTCTGTCTCTTTCAAGATGCTCTTTGACACCCATCTGATTCCTTCTCCATCTGAAGAGAAGCAAACCCTCTCCCCCAAGCAGTTAACCTATATGGTCCCTTCCATTCACCACTTTCTGGATCTCCCCACATCACCTGGCAATTATCTAAAGAGAGTGGAGCTGCTTTCACTGGACACTGCCCTTCCAGTGGATTATAAAACCTGTCTGCTGGAGCTAATGCATCTTTATCGAAAATTAAAAAATTAATGGTATAGAAAGCTAAATTTAGAAGTTCTCTAGGGCTACCTCTGGCTCCCCTTTTCTTTTGTTTTTGGAGGAGTGTCTTAATGTCTCTGTTTCTCCTCTCTACTATTGCTTGCCCTTGAGGATTAAAAGGTATGCCAGTAGTGTGTAAAATCTTATACTGTGCACAACAGTGTGGAAAATGTTTAGAAGTATATGCAGGTCCATTGTCTGTTTTTATTGCTTGTGGCACTCCCATAATTGCAAAAGCTTGTATAAGGAATTCAGTGACCACTTGGGCTGTCTCTTTGACTGATGGTATTGCAAAAGTAAATCCTGAAAAGATATCTACTACAACATGGATAAAAGACAGATGACCAAAAGATTTATAATGGGTCACATCCATTTGCCAAATTTCATTGGGTCTCAAACCATGAGGGTTCTTCCCTGGAGGGAGAATAGGAGCGTGGGAAGGAAGGCAAACTATACAGGCTTTTACTATGCTCCTAGCCTCCTCTCTTGTTATTCCAAATTGCAAATGTAAAGCTCAAGCAACCTGATGATATTTAGAATGAGATTTTTGGGCTTCCTGAAATAAAGGAGTATTGGCTAACATGGTTAGAAAGCTATCTGCCTTTGAATTACTGTCAAAAACAGGAGCTAGTAGTCCACTATGAGAGTGGACATGCAAGATATAAGACTTACCTGGATGCTTTCTCACTTGCTCTTGAAATTCCTTAAAGAGCTGATATATATTATAAGCTGAAAATTTTATTTGGGCTGTGGCAATTCTTTGTACCACACCTACTGAATAAGCTGAATCAGATAGTATATAATCAGATAGTATATTTATATCTCCTGAATAATAAGTAAGAGCTAGCATGGCTTTGTTTTGGTTGTGCTGAGAGGTTCACCCACTCTATTACACGGCTGTGGGTGCCTCTTTTGTAGCAAAAACTGATATTTCCAAGGGTTTTTGAGTAACTCTTTCAACTACATTGGATAAGGCCAGTTCAAATGCTCTCAAATTTCTTTTATAAGCTTCTATGATGAGTTTAAAGCAGTATCTCTCCTTAAAATGTCATATAAAGGGTGCAATTGATTGGTAGTTAAGACCAATACTGGACACATCCATTGGATATCTCCTTTCAATTTCTGAAAGTCATTTAAAGTGTTCAACTTCTCTGTTCTTAAAGAAAGCTTTTGTAGTGTAAGCGCCTTAGGATATACTTCATATTCTAAATAGGAAAAAGAGCATGTCTTTGATTTTTTTCTGCAGCTATATGCAATTTGTAGTTCCTTAGTGTTTCTATGATCTTTTGTAAACATGCTTCTAACATTTGCTCCTCAGGTGCACATCCCAAGATATGATCCATATAATGTAACAATATTACTTTTGGAAATGCTTTTCTTACTGGAGTAAAATCAGCAGCAACATACATTTGGCACATAGTAGGACTATTTTTCATTCCTTGTGGCAAAACTGTCCATTCCTATCTTTTATAAGGCTCAGCTAAGTTATTGCTGGGCACTGAAAAGGCAAATCTTTTCATATCCTTATCTAGAGGGATAGAATAGAAATAATCTTTAATGTCTATAACCCAAAGAGGCCATTCTCTAGGCAATTGAGTAGGAAATGGAAGTCCAGGCTGAAGAGTTTCCATAGTTTCCATCTGTTCATTTACTTTTCTTAAATCAATCAACACCCTCCATTTTCCAGATTTCTTTTTTTACAACAAATACAGGGGAATTCCAAGGACTTAGAGAAGGTGGTAAGTGTCCTTGGTCAAGTTGCTCTTGAACTATATCTACTAAAGCCTGAATTTTATCACTTTTTAAGGACCACTGTTCTACCCATACTGGTGTATCAGTTTTCCATTGAATAAGAACAGGTGAGAATGCAGGCAGGCCTTCAACAGCAGCCCTAAAAAGCCAAAGTACTCAATTGTAATCCTAACTTCTATTAAATGTCTTTTTCCCATAGATTGATGGGGATTTTTCAAGTACAAAAGGAGTAAAAACTCTTGTTTCACTTCATATGAATACATGTTCAAATGAGAATACATAGTGTTTATACCTTTCTGGCTCATAATAGGCATATAATAGTTTCTTTCTAATTTATTGTTTGCCTAAGTATCAGTTGTAACTAGCAGGATGCTATGTAAAGGGAAGATCCAGGGAATTTTATGTATGAATAATTCCAGAAATCATGTGAGATATGAAAGATTCTGAAAAGAAATAATTGACAAAACTTGTTGACTATGTTATTTGGATGGAGGGGGAATTTCTAAATCCAGATTGTCTTACCAATGATAGAAGTGGCAACATAAATGGAGGACTGATGTCAAGGGAAAATGGTAAGTTTAGTTTTAGGGAATTTCTATTCATAGAATCACAGATTCAGAGTTGTTATTCCAATCCCTAAATTTAATAAATAAAGAAAGGGAGGTTTTTTTCTACTCCAACACATTGACATTGAGAGTCTAAGAATAAGATAGTTGGATCAATCTTAAGAGGAATCTATTTGGGTGTGGTTTACACATTTGTAATCCCAGCTTTTAAGGATGTTGAGACTGTCAGAACTCATGAGTTGAGGAGTTCTGATCTACAATGAGGTAAGAAAACTTGAGGTCTCATTAAATTTGTTGTTATTGTTTAGTAATTTCAGCACTGCCTGACTCTTCCTGAGCCCATTTGAGTTTTTTGGGCAAAGATATTAGAGTGGTGTATCATTCCGTTCTCCTGATAATTTTATAGATGAGCCTGTCTAATGAGAGTTGAACCATTCTAGATCAGAAAATGGAGTAGGTCAAAGCTCTGGTGATTTTTGCTGAGGCTATGAGTGACCCCTGCATTGTACTCACAGTTTGGGTGAGATAGAAGAACACAAGCTTAAAATATATATAAAAGTGGTCAAGTAAGAAATAAAATAAGCCTTAAAACGTGATTAATAGGCTTAGTCATATACTTTTGCATTGTTCTTAACTTCAGTGTTCTATTGCCACTGTACATGCGAGCAAATATTATTATAAAGACTGTACTATATCTTAATAATTAAAATGCTAAATTCAGAATTGGGATAACTGACTTTGATTTCTACTTTAGACATAAATTATATCTTCATTGCTAGGCCTTTAAATTTCCAATATCCTCAGTTTTCTCATCTATAAAATAAGTATAATACTATTTAAATTACCTCACATGGTTATTCTAAGGAAGGGTTTTGTAAACCATAGAAATTTTTATCAGCGCTATTATTGCTGTTAGCATTGTTTGAATTCTCACAGTCTCTGATAGAATTCTGATGGAATTTGAATTGCCCCATCCATCCTGAGACAAGAAGCACTCAACCTCTTGCTTTATTATTATTTTTTATCATTATCTCATTCTCATCTTTCCAATGGAGTTCTGATAGAAATTATCCCGGAACAAGTCACCCTTTTCCTATTTTCTTTTATTTACTATTCCATAGATCATTGTGCAGATAGATAAAAGCATAGTACATTTTTTGGTATTATAATTGAATAAAAGCAGAAAAGGATGACAATGATGCTATCTTTTTCTTGGTAACAAATGGATTTAATTTCTTCTACTAGGTCTCTGTTTCCTTTTCTCTGTGCATATACATACATACATACACAAATCTATATGTATGTATACACACACACACGTTTTAGCATTGTTGTGGCTATTCTCTTTCACTTCATCTTAAATTTCAATGGAATTCAGAGAGAAACAATACTGAGTAAGGTAACTATCCTGCTATTATTCCTCTGTGTTCTCTACACAGCAAAGCAAATGACAATCCTTATTTGTTTTCTAGTTCAATAAAAGTAATAAGGATCATGTTCCATAGGCCCACTGAAATCATCTTTTGAACAAATTTAATGGCATACTGTATGACAGGGATGATATATGTGGATTCTCTTGTCACTCCATGGTTTTAATTTCTTGTATTAAATATATTTTGCAAGATTTTCATTCCTTATAGTTCTGACATTGAGTGTGAAGAATAATAACATCTATTTAAAATGTTCTTAATTTTTTTAATGAATTCATTGCATTGTTATGAGATTTATCATTAATGCAGTTTAAAACACTTATCAAGTGTCTAACATTTGTTATAACTGGTGGTAGGGGCTGGGGCTACAAAAGCATAAATAAAAAAAAATTCCTCAAGGAGTTTACTTATCACCTCTATTAAATAAACATATAATGTAACACTCAATCATTCAGTATAAAAGACTGATCTTTCTAATTTTTAGTGTATCTCTTTCCCTCCTCAACTCCCCCAAAATACAAAGATAATGTATTTTGCATATACTTATTTATGTCCATTTCACTTCCCCAATAGAATCTAAGTTCCTGGGGTACTGAGGGCAGTTCATGTTTTCATTATCTTTGTATTCCATCAATTAGCATGGTCCTTAGAAAATAAGAGGCACTTAATGTTTCTTGTATTTGAAAGTGTTCCACTGGATTTTGGAATTATATATGTAAAGTAGAAGCAAAAGGAGAGGACATTTCTGTAGATCTACTCTGCAAACAAAACAGAAATAAGGTTTGGGGAATGGAGTGAGGAGAAAAGAAAGATAAGAAAGCTCTTTTGAATTAAAAAAAAAATTAACTGCCATAGGGAATTTCATTTAACGGATTTATTCAAGAAGAGCTACAATTGTCTTTAGTCAGAGGTTGACTATATTTCATCCTGTGTTTGATGGCAACTGTTATAGAGTGTTTATGTTTTATATCCTCTTTCTCATCTCCTTACATCCAAGTCAATATAAGGGAAGGTATTTCTATTGTGTCTGTTGCTATACTAATAGATGACTGATATATATATATTTTTTTCTGTTTCATAATATATTCTTATGTAACCTAAAAACTAAGCCTAATAAATTATGACAGAAATTTTTGGGAAACAGGGTTTTTTCTTCCAAAAAAACATATCTTTTGTTATTATATATTCTCATTAGACCATATCTATAAGTGGTGTAACATTAAAAAAAAAAAACACTAAAGCAACAATAATAAGTCAGGAACTAGTCTTGAAGCAGGTTGGGGTTCCTTTAAGAAACTGTGTTTCCTATTGATCTGTGATTCCTTTCAGATTTCCAGCCCCTCCTGCCTGAGGAATATCTTCCTCAGATAAGTTGTCTTTCCAGGATGCCAGAGCCTTTGGTTCAATTACAAATTTTGGTCAAAAAGAATCCCTTTGAAATGACCAGCAGGAGGAATACAGAGAGGCTTGGAGAGACTTACATCAACTGATGCTGAGTGAAATGAGCAGAACCAGAAGATCACTATACACTTCAACAGCAATACTGTATGAGGATGTATTCTGATGGAAGTGGAAATATTCAACATAAAGAAGATCCAACTCACTTCCAGTTGATCAATGATGGACAGAAATAACTACACCCAGAGAAGGAACACTGGGAAGTGAATGTAAACTGTTAGCACTAATGTCTGTCTGCCCAGGTTGCATGTACCTTCGGAATCTAATGCTTATTGTGCAACAAGAAAATGGTATTTACACACATGTATTGTATCTAGGTTATATTGTAACACATGTAAAATGTATGGGATTGCCTGTAATCGGGGAGAGGGAGTAGAGGGAGGGAGGATAATTTGGAAAAATGAATACAAGGGGTAATATTATTAAAAAATATATAATAAAAAAAAAGCATCCCTTTGAATTCCAATAAGAGATCTGGGCTTGTCCCAGCCCCCATTCTGACTTGTTTGGGCTGCCCAGCCCCCACTAAGATATCCAATATAATAAGACTATTATTATATTATTATAATAAGACTATTATTATTATTACCATCAACTAAAGTCTTTGCAGATGGACCTTGGCAGCTCCCTTTGCTGCCAGGACTTTCTGTCCACTGAGAATTGCATTCTTAGTGCAACACTCCATTTTTCATAGATCTGCCACTATAGAAGTCAGTCTCTAGGTAAACTGATTTCTATCTAACAATAAACTTTCATTTTGCAACTAATATTTGGGAATGAGTGAATTCTTTCACGCCTAAAACCTGCAGCCAATTTAAAGGGGATTCTTAATAACTCTCTTATAATCACTAACCAGGTATCTAGACCCCTCAAATAGCATCATATTTATGATTCCTTGATGGACCGGGAAATCCTGAATATCTGAACACTTAGAACCAATTTGGGTTTTGAGCTGTTGGTGCAGTATTCTTCCAGGAAGAATACCTGCATTCTCTGACAAAAGGCCTTCTTTTGTCTCACTCTATCTCTAAAGGTAGTGGGCACCCAGACCAGGTCTGGGTTGTGAGCAGTATTCTCCTGGGGAGAATATTTGAATTTTCTGGCAAAAAGGCCTCTTTTTATCACACTCTATTTTTAGAGATAGTGGGACCAGGAAATCCCGGAACTCTGGACAAGGTAAAAGGTAAATTTGGGAAAACTAAAAGCTTTTACCTGTTCACAATCTAGAAACACCTCTTGATCTAGACCACTCAAACAGCATCAGTCTCTAGTTTAACTATGGATTAAATTCACTTAATTATTTTCAAAATAGTTATGTGATTGGATTCAGCTGCTGATTCCTTTTATCTCCTTCATCACCAACCCCCCTCAAAAGAGGGAAAATTAACTTTCACATATAAAGACTAGAATGTCATATTTTTTGTGATCCAGACCTTGTCAAGTACCCATTATTAGAACTTTTACCACAATCTTCTATTTTTATCTATTTTTATTTTTACTTTTATCTGTATTCCCTACAAAATTCATAAAAATTTCTACCATGTCTGCACATTACCTATAGTTATGAGGATCTCCTATCATTAGTTTTCCAAGAAAAACATTTGTGGCCTTAGGAAAATTTAATGAACTGATATTTTAATTCTGCTACAATCCATGTCTACTTTTGAATGATTGATATTCTTTCTATTCCCACAACTTCTTGATTATTTGAAAAATAAAACTAACTCAAAAATAGATAACACATATGGAGATTCTCTATTCTTTCAGTTGAACAACAACAAAAAGTAATCTCTTTCAGTCTGCCACTTATTTTTAGAATGTGTCCTTAAATTTCAGTGTTTGTCATTATCTTTCACAAAACTTATCTGTATTGACCTTTACTATCCTCTTTAACATCTTCAAAACTTCAATCATATCTCTACTTTCCACCATCTTTTCTTCAACTATTGTAATCTCAGCTTCCCCCCCTCCCCCTTTCTTTGGCTTTCAAATGTAATATAGCCTCTTTCTCCATTTATCATTCTTGTCCCATGGATCCTTTCTGTCTCCTCAATGTCTTTCCTATGACATTATTCTTTCACTTTATTGTGGGAGACTGTCTCAAAAGGTAAGTGACTGAGTATATTTAATCAGCTACCATTACAGTGTTTGGCTTCACAAGACATGTTTGTGGCCTATTTCATAAATTTATTGTTCTTAGAAGCAAACCTAATTTTGCAATGAAACTACCCAATCCCCTTTTCATCAAAAACTCAGGTAAAATATATCTTTGCTGAATATCATGATGTTCTGGGGCTGTGATCTAATTGAAATTAGTTTATATTGTAAGTTCTCTAAAACTATTCTTCTTAGACTTTTTATTATGGTAGAAGCCACTTTTGTCTCCTATACAGGTATCTTTCTTCTTTCCTTGACGCTGCACATTCAGATTTACTTCTACTTAACTTGGTCATCTTCCTTTCCCCCATCCCAAGAACAGCTGAGTTTCCTCCTCCTTCCCTGTATCTCCCACTATTTTTAGTGTATTGTATAAATAATAAATCCTCATTTATATGGTTACTTTTATTCTCTTCTAAGTATTATCTTATCTATTAGTACATTAGACTATCACAGCTTCCTTGAGAAAGAATTAAGAAAGGAGGGATTATTATCCAAATTAGGAAACTGAGGCAGAAAGAGATTAAACACCTTCTCCAGAAGCATTCAAAACAACAGAAATTGAGAGGGACAGATAAACTAAGGGGGGAGAATGCTAATTGCTCAAGTTTTTGGTACATTTTTAGTTCACAAAAATATAAAATTTTAAATTTGGAAAGTACCTAAGTGGTTATCCAGGCCTATGCTAACTGGAAAGAAAATCTCTTTTCTTTTTTTGGTGATAAACAGTCATACATCTTTTGCTTAAAGCTCTCCAGTGAGAGTCACTTCTTGCTCAAACAGCATTTTCCACTTTGGGACAGTTCTAATTCTTAGTATTCTTTTCCCTAACATTGAACTTAAAATTGCCATTTTATAAGTTCTATGTATTGGTCTTGGGTTCTAGGCTGCAGGAAAACATAGAACAAGTTTAAATCCTTCTGAAAATATTCTACTTTATTTTCCCGTCACATATTTGAAAGCTTTTCTTTTGTCCCTTCTAAAGTCAGTATCAACAGAACCACAAAATAATTCAGGAAGACAAGATCTTAAAAGAATAAGCATACTGGCATTTATTTATTATGTTTTTTTTTTGTTTGTTTTGTTTTGTTTTGTTTTTTCTTTTTTTTTTTTTCTTTCACAGGCCAGGGACATGAATTAAAATCTGGGGTTTAGAGAAGTAGGATCTAGGTCTGATCCTATGTCAACCTTGGTGAATACTCAACCTGGTGAACACTTATTAGGTGTTTGTAGTTAAATTATAAGCAGTGTATCAGTCTTAATTTTCTTCTTAAATACTATAGTTCATCAACCTAGGAACTTTAAAAATGATAACCAGGATATGTGTTCCCTGTTCTGATGTCTTCCTTTCTTTTGAAATTTGGGGGAAAATAAGGTTACAAAAGGTATCTATGCAATTATTTGGTTAGTCATATAATCCTGATATCATTCATGTCTTGGAATATCTGCGATACACATATTTTGATATATTCTTTGGTAGCCCTTCCTAAAACTTATCCAAGTGATTAAGGGATTTACCAGGGTGATCTATACATTGTTATTAATTTTTGTCCTGATATTTTATATTTTTCTTAAATTAGATGAAAGATCCTAAGACAGATGATGACATATGTTTTCTGGATCAGAAAAGTGGGAGGAGGATGTAATGCTTTTCCAGGATGAGTTTTTTCTAAGCAGTTACCTGATGTAGGCTAGAAAAATCATGTTTATTCACTGTATTACCAGTTTTATTATGGTTCAAGTCAGTAGGCATTTATTAAGCATTTATACTATGCCAGACACTATACTAAAGGATGGGAATATAAAAATACAAAAAGAAAGAGAATCCCTTTTCTAAAGTGTGGTGACAGCGTTACCTTAGAATCACCTGGAGTCAGGATAAGCAAAAGTCTTTATTTTTAATCTTTAGTGGTAGAAGTGAAGAGAGTGGACATTAGGATCTCTGTTAACTTACCTTGTTGTCTCTCTTGCAGAAGTGACCCTGGCTAGTCTCACTGTACCTCTTAGTCCCTCCCACAATTTTCTATATACACCAAACAATTGGGCCAGCACAGGATATTGGGAAGGGCCATTTTCCAAGCATATTCCTATAGAGTACTGTCCAATCAGTAATTAGCTTCAAGTGCTTGATTGTCTGACCCATGCATTGACTAAAGAATTTCAGTCCTTTACATCTCCCATTTTCTTTTGTATTAGAACACAGGTGGTCACACCATCCCTGACTTCTCAGGGAGGTGAGAAACCCAAAAAGGAGGTGATCACACTCTCCCTGACTTCTCAGGAAAGGAGGTGAAAACACTGAAAAGGAGGTGATCATGTACCCCTGATTTCTCAGGAAGGGAGGTGGAAGCACTAAAAAGGAGATTACCATGCCCTCCCTGTCATCTCAGGAAGGGAGATGAAAAGTACCAAAGGGAAGTGGGTATTGCTAGTGGATTTCTGGGCTGAAAGGTCTTATTAGAAACAGGTATGCACAAACCCATCAGCATGGGAGGTATTGCACAAGCACATAGCAATAACGCATAGGCTATTAGTGATGACTCTCCCCACAGCCAGGGCAGGCTCAATATAGTGTAACAAAAATGAATTGTTGCTGCAAGCAGTGATATAACAAACAATATAAATCAACATGGTGCTGTAAAAGATTTCCAGAAGTCCTATAAGGAGGGTATGTAAACAACAGTCACACATACACCTTCTTCAGCAGCCAAGAAATAGTCCAAAATCAATCTACTGTCCATTGCTTCATGAATCAGGGAATCCAATGATCCCCTCAAGTTTTTTGAAGTCCTGTAACAGTCTTTTTATGTGTTAGGGAATCCAATTATCCCTGCAGACTTTGAAGTCCTGCAACAGTTTTATCATTTCTAAGAAAATCCAATGATTCCTGAGGGTTTTCAAGTCCTACAATAGTCTTATCATGTCTCAGAGAATCCAATGATTCCTGAGGGTTTAGAAGTCCTACAAAATCTTTTCATGTCTCAGGGATTCCAATGATTCCTGAGGATTTTGAAGTTCAACAATTTATGATGTCCATGAGTCAAACGCCATAACTGCCATGCTCTTTCTGTGGTGGGCATAGTCAGCAACAGAACCACCTGATGTTTCTTGGGTCTTCTCCTTTGTTTCAAGGATCTGCTCTGTCTCTTTCCAATGGACAAGGTGAATATGGCTTATTGGCACCCATCTGATTCCTTCTCCATCTGTGGCAATAGAAGCAAACCCTGTCCGCCAAGCAGTTAACCTATCTGGTCCCTTATATTCACCACTTTCTGAGTCTCTCCACATCACCTGGTAATTATCTAAAAATAGTGGAGCTGCTCACACTGGACACTGCCCTTCCATTGCTTAAAAAACCTGTCCGCCAGAGCAAGTGCATCTTTATCAAAAATCAAGAAGTTAATAGTATAAAGAGCTAGATTTAGAAGTTCTCTAGGCTTACTGGTGGCTCCCCTTTTCTTTTGTTTTTGGAGGAGTGTCTTAATGTCTCTATCTCTCCTCTCTACTATTGCCTGCCCTTAAGGATTAAAAGGTATGCCAGTAGTGTGTAAAATCTTATACTGTGCACAACAGTGTGCAAAATGTTTAGAAGTATATGCAGGTCCATTGTCTGTTTTTATTGCTTGTGGCACACCCATAATTGCAAATGCTTGTATAAGGAATTCAGTGATCACTCGGGCTGTCTCTTTGGCTGCTGGTATTGCAAAATTGAATCCTGAAAAAGTGTCTACTATAACATGGATAAAAGATAGACGACCAAAAGATTTATAATGGGTTGCATCCATTTGTCAAATTAAATTAGGTCTCAAACCACAAGGATTCTTCCCTGGAGGGAGTGTAGGAGCTTGGGAAGGAATGCAAGCTGTACAGGCTTTTACTATGCTCCTAGCTTCCTCTTTTGTTATTCCAAATTGTAAACATAAAGCTTGAGCAGCCTGATGACATTTAAAATGAGATTCTTGGGCTTCTTGAAACAAAGGAGTATTGGCCAACATGGCTAGAAAGCTATCTGCCTTTGAATTACCATCAAAAATAGGACCTGGTAGTCCACTCTGAGAGTGGACATGCAAGATATAAATCCTACTTGGATGCTTTCTCACTTGCTCTTGAAGTTCCTTAAAGAGCTGATACATATTAAAAGCTACAAATTTTATTTGGGCTGTGGCAATCCTTTGTACCACACCTATTGAATAGGCTTAATCAGATATTATATTTATATCTCCTGGATAATAAGTAAGAGCTAGAATGATTGCATACAATTCATTCTGCTGAGTGGACTGAAAAGGACTTCTAACTACTCTCTTTATAGTTAAGTCATGAGAGTACACAGCACAAATATTATGTTTGGATGCATCTGTAAAGATAGTTGGTCCTTTAAGATGAACTTTAGAAACTTTTTCTTCAAGAATCCATCACCAATTATATAATAGTCTGGTTAACTTTAATGGAGACCCATGTGTAAAATTTGGAGCCATGGCTAATAAAATTTGCCACTCTGGGATGGTTTCACAGCATACATTAATTTGTGCATTTGTCAGTTCTTATCCCATATAATTGTACTGCTCGCTTAGTGGCCTTTAAAAAATTTCTAGCCACAAGCATTGGGTAAGTGCTGGGAGGTTCACCCACTCTATCACACTGTCTCCTTGATAAAGGACTGCTGTGGGTGCCTCTTGTGTAGCAAAAACTGATATTTCCAAGGTTTTTGAGTGACTCTTTCAACCGCATTGGATAAAGCCAGTTAAACTTTTCTCAAAGCCTCTTGAGCTTCTTTTGTAAGCTAGCATGGTGAGTTTAGAGCACTGTTTCCCCTTAGAATGTCCCCTAAAATAATGGTTGCAATTGATAGGTAGTCAAGCCTAACACTGGATGCATCCATTGGATAGCTCCTATCAATTTCTGAAAGTCATTTAAGGTGTTTAGAATTTTTTCTAGAGCTATGTGCAATTTGTAGTTCCTTAGTATTTCCATAGTCTTTTGTAGACATGCTTCTAACATTTGTTCCTCAGGTGCACATCCCAATATATGATCCATGTAATGTAGTAATATTACTTTTGGAAATGTTTTTCTTACTGGAGTAAGAGCAACAGCAACATATTTAACACATAGTAGGGCTATTTTCCATTCCCTGTGGCAAAACTGTCCATTCATATCTTTTATAAGGTTCAGCTAAGTTAACGCTGGGCACTGAAAAGGAAAATCTTTTCATATCCTTATCATCTAGAAGGACAGAATAGAAACAATCCTTAATGTTTATAACCCACAGAAATGATTCTTTAGGCAATTGAGTAGGAGATGGAAGTCCAGGCTGAAGAGTTCCCATAGTTTCCATCTGTTCATTTACCTTTCTTAAATCAATCAACATTCTCCATTTTCCAGTTTTCTTTCTTACAACAAATGCAGGGGAATGCCAAGGACTTAGAGAAGGTTGTAAGTGTCCTTGGTCAAGTTGTTCTTGCACTATATCTAATAAGGCCTGAATTTTATCACTACCTAAGTCCCACTGTTCTATCCACACTGGTGTATCAGTTTTCCATTGGATACAAACAGGTGAAAGTGTTGGCATTCAACAGCAGCCCTGCCTAAAAAACTGAAGTATTCATTTTTAATCCTAATTGTTGTAAAATGTCTCTTCCCCATAAATTGATGGGGATCTTTTCAACTATAAAAGGAGTAAAGCTCCTGTTTCACCTTCAAATATCCATCTCAAAGGGGTAGCACTAACTTCAGCTGATATTGATCCTCCTAGGCCAGACATGTAGGTGTCTGCCTTAATCTTTGGCCAGTGACTGGGCCAGTTGGCACCTCTAATGACTGTATGATCTGCACCAGTGTCTACCAACCCTTCCAATGGTATGTCATTTATATAGATAGTGAGCATAGGTTGGTCAGCTGTCACGGCTGCTGTCCAGTATATTCTTGGATTTTGTTTATTGGAGTCAGAATCTGGGCAACTATCACCAGATTGCTTATTAGGAATCTGTATTAATAAACCTGATGCTACTACTTTTCCTGGTTGATAAGTCACACGTTGTCTACATGTATTAGTGACTGGGATGTTATCTACACATTCCCCAGTTTCCCACATCAGTGTATGGATGGACACTGTTTTGTAAGTACATTCAGAAGGTGAAATGGTTAAGCCGACTGTGCCTGGAGGCAAGAGATCCATAGGCTGGAGGGAACAGATTTCACCTTTCCAGGGGGTATCTCAGTTGTCCCAGCTGCATATAACTCTATTCTCCCCAATTGTAATCCCTTTCTTCCATCAGATTGCTTCTTTGATGATTGGTTGGTAATCCTTTTCTCCCATGAGATGGCTTCCTGGCTGATTGGTCATGTCTGGGTACCGAACATCTAGGCATTCTCTGGGTGTAGCTGCCATCATGCCCCAACTATTTTTTACCTTGGGCCCTGGGTCTTGGCCCCTCATCCTGTTTCCCTTAATCAGTCTATACTCTGATGCCCAATGAAAGCCTCTGTTGTGTTTTAGACATGTGGTATTGGGTGTTGTTCTCCCACCATTTTTTCTCACTCTGTCTCTATGCCAACATTGAGCTTTCAAATGCCCTACTTTACCACATTGAAAGCATTGACGAGTCTCTCTGGAAGTCCCATGTTGGGATCTTGGGAAGTCTGCATCATAGCCTGGCTATAAAAGGTATTTGTGCCTACTGTGGCACAGGGTCTTATGATTTCCTCTAAAGGACCATCCTCGTGTGACCTAGTATAATCCTTCTACAAAACTCATTAGCATTTTCTTTAGCAAGTTGCCTTATTATAATGTCTGTTACTGCATTTTCACCATTAGTTCATAGGACAGCTGTCTGCAAATGTCCCACAAAAATCAGCAAAGGATTCATTTGGCCTTTGTGCTATTTTTGTGAAGTGCTCACCTTTGTCATTTTTACCGGGGAGAAAAGCCCTTGCTTTGATAGCAGCAACAGCAATTTGTTCATGTGCTGCTAATGGGTAATTAATCTGTACTGAAATGTTTGCATAAGAACCTATACCAGTCAGTTGGTCATAGGTGATTGGAAAATTAACTCCACTATGACTATTTTGTTGGACTTGTATCCTACAGAGCTCAATATATTCAGAAAGTCACAACAAGTTTTGACCAGGTTCTAAGCATGTCCTTGCTATAGATTTCCAGTCCCTAGGGGTTAAGACTTCATAAGCCAAATTCTGTAATAATATTTTAACATAAGCTGATGTAACGCCATAAAGAGAGCAAGCTTTTTTCAGATCTTTGAGCATTTCTATATCAAAAGGAGTGTATCTTCTATTTTCTTGACCTGAAGAGTTAAATTGTTGAATCACGGGATACATATCGATTTTCAAATCAGCTAAATCCTGGCCTTCTTCTGTGGCTTTAAGTAATGCCTTTTGCAATCTAGTCATAGGAGGGGGTGATTGTTGGGGGGAGCTGTTGGTGATATCACTGCCCCTCCCATTACTCCTCCTCCCTCCATCCAGGAGTTGATGGGGGCATGCCAAAAACCAGTTCCTTTTTAGGTGGGATTGAAGCTGCGTAGTCAGAGCAAGAATCACCATGCCCTTCACCACACCCTTCACCATGACATTTGCCATGTCCTTCATCCTCACTTAACTTCATATGCCCCCTAGTGATGTTGCTATTTATCCATTCATTGTCTTTCTCTTTTTCCTCACACTTCCACATCTGGCTGTTCTGAAAAAAAAAAAAAAATTATTTTTTCTATAACTTGCAGGATTCTTTAAGGCTAATTGTATTATGTTGTATATATAGAATGTTTCCTTGGAAATTGAATGGAGATCTTTATCATTGTAGTATTCACAAAGTTACTGTCCTACCAGCTTCCAATTATCTAGCCCTATTTCTTCTTCCTTTAAGAACCAAGGGAATATGTGTTCTAATGTACCCAAGAATTTAGTGATCTGCAACCAAATTATAATTAAACCTTGTTCTTGATCATATTAAGCATGCTTTTTATAACACCCCCTTGGGTGGGGCTAGTGGGGCTGAGGGAGAATCTTTTTCTAATATCTGCCCCATTTCTAGAAAAAGTTACTGATTTAGCCCTTAACAAAGTAAGTTCCCTGTTTGTCTATTAAAATACTCACCCTATTTCCTGGTCCGTGAGGGTTTCTTCAGTGAAATAAGGGTCCTTGGACCTGCCTTGGGCACCAAATGTGGTGACCACATTAGCACCCTGGGTACCTTAGAAATAGCTTGAGTCAGGATAAGCAATAGTCTTTATTCTTGATCTTTAGCAGTGGAAGTAAAGAAAGTGGACGCATAGGATCTCTGTGACCTCACCTCTTGAAGTGACCCTGCCTAGTCTCACTGCACCTCCTAGTCCCTCCCACAATTCTCTGTATACACCAAATGATTGGGCCAGCACAGGAGTGTAAAGGGCCATTTTCCAAGCATATTCCTATAGATTGTCCAATCAGTAATTAGCCTCAAGTGCTCGATTGTCCGACCCCAGTGCTTTGACTCAAGAGTTTCAGCCCTTTATACTAAAGTACTTTATAATTTTAACAAGGGAAGTTGATACATGAAATAAGGTTGAAAGAGAGTGGAAAAAGATAGAAAGAATGGAGCATGTAAATCTTGTGGTTGTATGGTGGAGAAAGTCTATAGAGTCTGGAGAGGAATGAAAATGTGAATATGGTTGACCTAGGCACTTTCTTAAAATTCAAATTCTGGGAGGGCCCAACCAACAAAAAGAAGATACAAAAGAGGGAGAGTGAACTTTTGGACTGAGAAGAATACTGAAACTTGATAGAAAAAATTCTTATTCCTAGGATCTTCCTTCATATTACTCTGGGTTCCTATTCCACACGAGGGAAGATAATTCCTGGTCCCTGGTCCCTGACTTAGTTCATTCTTTTTTCATTAAAGGATCTGGATTGTAGACATGGTAGACTAATGTTGGCTAGAGCTATCCTCATAGATGAAATAAAGGATGGTTTGGAAGTTGAGGAAGATTGTTTGTACCTTAAATTTAAAAACTCTCATCCAAGAATTCTCCTTTAAGGCCATATGGACCTACACATAGAAGTTATACCTAAGGTAAAATTGTTGTTTAAAACTATTTTAGGATGGACTTTTTTGAGAGGAATGTTCCCTGTGGTCTGATTTATAAAAAGGAACTTAGAAATTCTACCAGTTCTTATTTATAGGTTATATTTAAGTGATGACTCCTCCCAAAACAGCCTATTCCACAACAGTGGGAGCCAACCATTTCATTGGGGGCTGCCTCTATCAGTCAAAGGTATCCTTGGGAAGGAAGCAAGAGTGCGTAGATACTCTCCATAAAGAGAAACAATATCAAAACAAAGGTCCCAATCTCCCCTCAACATAAAAACCAAGACCCCATATTCACTGAAGTTCATCAGTTTAAAAGGACTAGCAGCAAGAGGTCTTGGGATCCAAGGAGAGAGGAAGGCCTCCAGAAAATTAGTCGAGCCCCAAATGAAGGAGATAGGATTTTGGAAGAGACAATAAAGGATTTGGACTTTAACTCCTGACTGCATTTATGGACTTTTGGGATGCTTATCATACAGGCAGCTCTTTTCGACCTAGGGTATGGAACATGTTTGAAATGCATTAGCATAGAGATATTAAGAATAAAAATCTATGTAAAAGATGCACTAAGCCCTAACATAGTCCACAAAATAAAGACATAGGAATTACTTTGCTAAAATAACTCAGACTTGGGATTTCTCTTTTCTGTTAGGATTCTTACAAGGTGCTAAGTCACTGGAATGGATAAGAGACAATAATTATCTAATTTAGCATGGTTCAGTATGATTGGTCTGACCCTACAAGGAGATGTTATGGGCTAGAACTTGAAACAAGATACTGAGTGGAATTGAGGAGACAATGGTTAAATCTAATTTAGCATTGATTTAATCCTACAACAAATAATGGTTTTCTAGTGATGAAATGATTGGTGTATGCTCAGTGTACAGCATATAAGCAAGGAGCTCTCAGAAGCCCACTGTAACCCACAAGCCCACTCTCAGAGGCAGTCAGATTCATTCCCACTTCCATCTTCGAGCTGGCTGGAGACATTTGGAAGATGAGAGGCTGAAGCTGGCAGAGACAAAGGACTAGCAGCAAGAGCTCTTGGCAACCAAGGAGAGAGGAAGACCTCCAGAAAACTATCCGAGCCCCAAGTGAAGGAGATAAGATTTTGGAAGAGACAATAAAGGAGTTGGACTTTAACTCCTGGCTGCATTTGAGGTGATTATTGAAATTGCACTGAAGTCAAGGCTATCTCCAGAAGCTCCCCAAGAAACCTGCACCTAGAGAACGATTACAATTTAGAGAAAAGAACATTACATTTTGGCTGCCAAATATGGAGCTGATTTCAGTAGAAAAGCCTCTGATCCTTATCCAGTGGAAAAGTCTCTCCAACCTAGAAACTGGGGTGAGTACAAGAAGAAAACTTTGTTAAAGAGCTAAACTAGTGCTTCAGTTAAAATGGGACAGATATTTAGAAAACAGTCTTTTGTTTCTGTTCAAGGAAAATGTCTAGAGAACATTGTCAAGGTTATGAAAAACCAAGGTTTGATTATAATTTTGGAGCAGATTGCTGAACTTTTAGAAACTGTGCAGTACATATTTCCTTGGTTCTCTATGGGAAAAGAGTTAGATCTAGAAGAATAGAAATTAGTAGGAGAGCAACTTTGTCAATACTACAACAAAACTGGACCTGACTCAATTTCCAAATACACATTTAATACAACTTGTTAGGTTCTTACTAAGTGCTAATGAGATAATGAGATATTAGATTCTTATTAAGTGCTAAGTCGATACTTAACAATTCTCTAATTCCAGCCTTTACTGGGAGTTTTATTTGTGAATTCCTGGGAGGAGCTTTCATGCTTAGGAGGAGCAAGTTCATTGGTTGAAGTAATTTTTCCCAGAAGCCCTTGCATTATCCCACGCCCGTTCTCTGGGAGGATAAAAGAGGGCAGCACTTGAGAGAAAGAGAGTCTGGTGTGGACCAGACTTGAGGCGGCTCTCTGGAGGAAAGAAGAGTCTCTGCTCTAGGCCAGAGTTGAGGTGGCTCTCTGGAGGAAGAAGTCTCTCCTCTAGATCAGAGAGTGATAGGCAGTTTCTGGAGACAACAGCAAAAAGAAGTCTCTCCTCTAGACTAGAGAGTGACAACTTTGTCTCCAGAAACTGCCGATTGCTCTCTGGTCTAGAGGAGAGACTTCTTCCTCCAGAGAGCTGCCTCAAGTCTGGCCCAGACAAGAGACTCTCTCTCCTCCAGAGAGCCACTCTAACTCTGACCTAGAACAGAGACTCTTCTCTATCTCTCCAGTGCCGCCTTCTTTTATCCTCCCAGAGAATGGGTGTGGGATAACGTTAGGGCTTCTAGGAAAAATTACTTCAACCAATGAACTTGCTCCTCCTAAGCATGCAAGCTCCTCCCCAGGAGTTCACAAGTAAAACTCCCAGTAAAGGCTGGAACTAAAGAATTGTTAAGTACTGACTTAGCACTTAGTAAGAACCTAATATCTCATTATCTCATTAGCACTTAGTAAGAACCTAATAACAATTGGCTTTAGGAAATTATATAAATTATAGAATAAGCAAAAAGAAGAAAGAGCAAGAGGGGGAGATGCCAACTAAATTAGGTGAAAAGGATGAATCAGATAACAATGGAATTAAGTATAATTCTAAGTATGGCACTTCACAACAGGATACCATCAAGACTTGGACAATATTTAACAATTCTAATTAAAAAAAGAAACTTTTTAGCTGTTTTTCAGTTTTAGCCCTTACAAGCTAGCTATTCAGTCTCACCAGGTAATATATGAACTACAAAATGAAGTGGGGCAAGTTTGTAGATTGACATCCTAAAATAAAAGTGTGGAAAAAAAAAAAAAACAGCCTAGATAGTTGAGAGGTGTGAAAAATCTAGCTACTAAAATGTTTTCAATTCCCCCTAAATGTACAGTGTTCTAAAAACTTGTTTCATTTCTAATTTCTCAGTTATACCACAAAGTTATTATGTGGTTATTGAAGGTAATAAGAAGTAGGATTCTTGCTCAGGAACACTTGGGAAAAACAACTTTCTTTGTTGAAAGTTTTAAAGAATGCAAACAACATAGAGAAATATGAAGAAAATATGTTTTCTCCTTAAAATTTGAATTTGAACTTTCTGTGAGTTGTTTTCCTCTTTCCCCACCTCTTAAAGATATATATATATATATATATATATATATATATATATATATATATATATATATAGATAGATAGATAGATAGATAGATAGATAGATAGATAGATAGAGATAGATATATCTATCTCTATCTATCTATCTATCTATCTATCTATCTATCTATCTATCTATCTATGTATCCATACTTGTGTGTATTTTCTTACTGATGATGAACCAAGAAACAATCTACTGCCAGCATTTTCTTGTTGGGTATCATTACAGCTAACCATCCTTTCAACAGATTAAGCATAATACATCAAGTATAATATACTTTTGAGAATGGACCAAATGAAGTACCACCATACCTGATGATATATATAGCTACCTTGACCTAAGAACATCTCTGCATTGACTCTGGCTTGTAGCAAGGATACTTTTATATATACCCATATTTATATCTGGTATTATGTGAAAAAATATAACATAATTACTGATATAGTATATTTAAAACATGTTTATCTATAAAATACCTTGGATTATATCTATTATATTCAAATTCTAGGAGGACCCAACCAATCAAAAAAAAAAGACGAAAGAGAGTGAACTTCTAGACTGAGAACAATACTGAAGCTTGGTAGTGAAAATTGGTAGAAAAAATAAATATAGTTGTGCATTCATATTAATTTGCATATATATGCATGCATCCATATTATATATAGATATATTTATTTATATTTATTCTCTCTAGCCACACTTTCCAAAATGTTGTTATGGTTTTATATATACAGAGAAATACATGATTCCATTACTCTTTTAAATTTAAAAATAGCAATATCAAGGATTTATTAGGCACCTCATATGTTAAGAACTATGCTAAGAGCTTTAGAAATATTTTCTTATTTGATCATCTTGTCAACCTTGGAATATAGATAAATACTAAAATTATATTCATTTCATCTATGAAGAAATTAAGTCAAACAAGAGTAAATTGACTAAGGCCACATTACTACTAAGTGTCTAAGGTCAGATTTGAATTAGACTTTCCAAACTCCACTTCCATGGTACCCTCCAGTGGACAACATAGTTGTCTTAGTGGGTAGGAAATTCCTACCCACTATAGAATGCATCCTTTCAATGACTTAATAGATAAGTCCTGGAGAATTTCCTGAGACAAACAGACATTAATTGAGTTGTCATTTAGACATTTTTTAGTCATGTCTGATTCTTTATGATCCATTTTGGGATTTTCCTGGCAAAAATAATGGAGTAGTTTGCCATTTCCTTCTCTGACTAATTTTGCAGATTAGAAAGCAGTCTAAATAGAGTTAAATGATTTGCTAAAGGTCACATAGCTAGTCAGATTTGAACTCAGAAAGAGGGGTCTTTCTGATTCCACTCTCAGAATTCTATCCACTGTGTCACCTATATATGCTAAATAACCTACCTAAAGTCAAACCACTAATAAATATCAGAAGGATTTGAATTTTGTGCAACATTATCTCTGAATTTAAGGATGCTAACCAGATGTCAAATAATTAGGACAGCAGAAGAATATGAATACTTATTTGCTTACACTTATATTCAGAACAATCTTAATTCTTGTGTTTAAAAAGTTAAATAAATCTCCCTTCCTTCACAAGAGCAGTGTGCTTTGCTCTATTAAAAGGTCAAGCTTTTGAATCAAATTATTGAAATTTCAGTGAACTAAAAAAATATATATATGATACATGTAAGTATATTACATCAAAACACCAACTTTACCTTCTTTTTCTAGCTAGATGGCAGAGTAGAGAAAGTACTTAGCTGAGCAATCCAATAATTCCTTTCCAAAGAAGTTAAAATCATACTTTAAATTAAATTCTGGAGTGGTAGAGTGAATGGAAGGTCAGAGAGAGAGAGAGAGAGAGAGAGAGAGAGAGAGAGAGAGAGAGAGAGAGAGAGAGAGAGCACTCTTTCAACCCATGATAATTTAGGAGGCCAGAAAGAGAGGTTAGTGAAACTGGGGTAGAGGCTGACCCTGAGTAGATGGGAATAAAAGATGTAGTAGAGGGACTAGGTGGCATTCGGCAACAGAAATAGCAGCTGCCTTAGATCTTAATATGGATATAGAAAAGGGATCTGGAAATTGATAAGAAAGAGATTTTACGGGACTCCTGTGTTAACAAAGTATGTATGAAAGAAGAGACATTGGGAACTCCATTGATTATATCCATTTCTGGATCACAGTTCAAAAGCTGAGAGTAGCATTTTTGATTAAGAGGGATGGAAGTAAAGAGGAGCAATATTGTTTTTGTTACAGAGAAAGATCACTTAAGGTCCCAAGAGACCTGAAAAATAGTATCATGTCCAAAACCAACGAAGCAAAGCCCATGAAAAGCATTATTAATTGTGATCCTAAAAATTCATGGATCCTTCCTAGGTAAAGACCAGAGAACACACTAGAAGAGCAGTGACTATACTTTTCCCCAGTTCACATTACTTTTAGAACACTGAAAACCTTTAAACCTCCAGAACTAGCACTATAAAAAACCTATAAAAAAGACCTGTGGATGTGGAAAGGGTGAGATATTAATAGTTTCTAGAAGTTTTCAGGCAGAGATTGAGGGTTAAGGAATAAGATAATCTGTAGGCTCTGTAAGGTAGGAAACAGTATATTTAGGAAGTCTCAAATGAGTCTCAGCTTCTGCTTAAGCTCTGATCAAAGTTGGTTCTATGGTTTCCTGCAGCTACAGACATCTTCAAACTTGACAGAATTTAGTCAGAATTCTTGTGTAATTTCCCACAGGGCTTTAGTAAAATGAAGTACCTCTGAATTCTTTCCACCTAGAAGTCTGTGATCCAGTGAACACGTTTCTTGCCTACTCTATTCTTGACAGTCTTCAACTTGAGATCAATAAAGACATAGGCTAATTTCTTCAGAAATTTCTTTTTTGCTTCTGTTTTAACCTTTTTAATGAAGAAAGCCTCCATTATGTATCTCTTCCTAACCCTTGTTATCACCAGGTATTTTGATTCCTTAAATATTGTGGGGCTTCATGACTTCTACCCATATAGAAACACTTCATGGAAGATTATTGGTGGTTAAAAAAGATGGGTTTTATGTGAGAGAACAGTTTGTGAACATTGAAAGCCCCCTTCAATTTCCCAAATGTAAGCCATATCATCTTTTCCTGTTGTGATTTTTTGTTGTATTAAATCTTATTGCTTTGGGTTATGCCTTTTGTTTTGTTTTGCTACACTGTGTGCATAAACAATATGTTAATTTTTTCCATAATTTTTTTTTTTTACTTTTGTTGGAAAACCTCCAGAAACTATTCTTTTTAGAATGTTCAGCGAGACTGAAATTTGTATCATTTGTAACAGTTACAGCTGAGATGTTTATGTGATATGAATGAATTCTCAAGATAAAACTTCATATAAATGCATCATTTTGATTTAGTGCTTTGATTCATTTTTCCCTAATTATTTTTATTACCAAGAGGATAAGAGAAAATTGAATGAAAGATCAAAAGCTAATTAAAAGTAACCCAAACTTTTCCTTCTAAAATATATATTCAGAACTATCAGTAAATATCACATGCAACAATCTTTATCAAAATGAACAAAACACTTGGGAATCACTTATTTAGTTATATGTCTTTTAGTATAATCCTTCATTAGTTTTTATTGATGTATTTACAGGTGCCATTGAATTAGGTTATTGTCTTTCTCTTCAATTCTCTTACTGTTCATTCATCTTCCAGTTTCTAGCCACTACAAAAAGAGCTTCCACAAACATTTTGGCACATACAGGTCCCTTTCCACTCTTTAGTATTTCTTTGGGATATAAGCCCAATAGCAGCAATGCTGGGTCAAAGGGTATGCACAATTTGATAACTTTTTGGGCATAGTTCCAAATTGCTCTCCAGAATGGCTGGATTCTTTCGCAACTCCACTAATAATGTATTAGTGTCCCAGTTTTCCCACATCCCCTCCAACATTCATCATTATTTGTTCCTGTCATCTTAGCCAATCTGACAGGTGTGTAGTGGTATCTCAGAGTTGTCTTAATTTGCATTTCTCTGATAAGTAGTGATTTGGAACACTCTTTCATATGAGTGGTTATAATTTCGATTTCATCATCTGAAAATTGTCTGTTCATATCCTTTGACCATTTATCAATTGGAGAATGGTTTGATTTCTTATAAATTAGGGTCAGTTCTCTATATGTTTTGGAAATAAGACCTTTATCAGAACCTTTAACTTTAAAAATATTTTCCCAATTTGTTACTTCCCTTCTAATCTTGTTTGCATTAATATTGTTTGTACAGAAACTTTTTAGTTTGATGTAATCAAAATCTTCTATTTTGTGATCAATAATGATCTCTAGTTCTTTGGACATAAATTCCTTCCTCTTCCACAGGTTTGAGAGGTAAACTATGCTATGTTCCTCTAATTTATTTATAATCTCATTCTTTATGCCTAGGTCATGAACCCATTTTGACCTGATTTTGGTGCACGGTGTTAAGTGTGGGTCAATGCCTAGTTTCTGCCATATTGATTTCCAATTTTCCTAGCAATTTTTGTCAAACATTGAGTTCTTATCCAAAAAGCTGGGGTCCTTGGGTTTGTCAAACACTAAATTATTAAAGTTATTAATTATTTTGTCCTTTGAACCTAACCTATTCGTCTGATCAACTAGTCTATTTCTTAGCCAATATCAAATGGTTTTGGTAACCACTGCTTTATAATATAATTTTAGATCTGGTACAGCTAGGCCACCTTCATTTGAATTTTTTTTTTTCATTAATTCCCTTGAAATTCTTGACCTTTTGTTTTTCCAGATGAACTTTGTTGTTATTTTTTCTAGGTCATTAAAATAGTTTTTGGGGAGTCTAATTGGTATAGTGCTAAATAAATAGATTAGTTTAGTATATTTGCTCCCCTATCCAAGAGCATTTAATATTTGAGAATGATTGTTTTAAGGAGAGAAAAGGAATAAACATTTATGTAGCACACACAGTCCAGGTACTGTGTTAAATGTCTTTTACAATATTATCTCACCTGATCCTTACAACAATTCTGCCATGTAGGTGTAGTAATGTAGGTCTCCTTTTGAAAGATGAGGAAACTGAGGCAGATGCTAAGTAACTTCTCCAGAATTACATGATTGATACATGTTGGAAACTGCATTTAAACTTAGGTCTTCCTGACCTCAGGTTTAATAATTTATTATGTCAAATATCTGTATATCAAAATAGATTTATATCACAGTATTTTAAAATTTTCTACTTCAATTTATTGTCTCCAAGGTAAAGAATCCATGGACTAGACAATTTAGAGGAACCTCTGTATAGAGTAAATACACATAGTAGATTTTTTTAAAACTTGTAGTATCATTTTTTCTCAATTCAACTCAAAAATTTATTAAATACCAGTAACATACAATGAAATGTATTAAATGCTAGGCATATAAAAATGACTATAATTAAGGTTTTACTTTCAAGGAGATTGCAATTTAATTGGTGGGAATAGCAGATAGAGAACACTTTTAAAAACAATATGTAATTCAATAAAATAGCAGATAAGTGTTTAAAGAAGAGATCCTGGTAAAAATCCTACCAAAAGTTTAAGATGGAAATATCATCTCTTGAGGTCAGAGGATGAGGATCAGTGTAAAACAGATATGCCTTGAAGGATTAAAAAATGAACAACTACAAATATATGGGATAAGGGAAAGGGAGGGTTGATTCCTGGCCTGGACAATGATATGAGATAAGGACAGAGAAAAGGGTAGCTTTCCCTTTAGAAGCTTAGAGTCTTATAGAAATTAACCTAATCTGCCTTTAAATCTGGTACTTTAGATAATGCTACTGCAGGTCTCCAAAGTCAATAAAATTATCATAGGTTTCATAATTCTAGTTTTATACAAAGGGAGAAACCTAGAGATGCTGAGAATAGTAGGAAGGAGGAGGGCTGACAATCTTCCAGGTTCAAGAGAATAAAGAACATAATAAAATGAAATTTTACTATCTCATGTTCCATAGGGAACAGCTCTGTTAAGAAAAAAATCAAATATGATGATATAAATCATGAAGAGGGACACAAAAATAATTAAAGCATTTCTTTTCTACTAGAATCATTTTTTTAATTTTTTTTTCTATTTTCAAACAGTGTACTTTTTCATTTTTAAAGGGGATGCTGCCCTAAAGAGGGAAAAACAAAAACAAAAATTAACAAATCATACCTAGAAATCTAATATTGAATGTCTTTTTGGAAAAAAAGACAATGCTTCTCCTCCCCACAATCAAATATAATAGTAATTTCTGGGTCATGATGAGATAAGAGAAAGCCATTTGAAGAAGAGTAGCTTAAAAAAGCCTGTGAAAACAGAAAAGAAACAAAGAGGAGAGAAAATTTGATCAGGTGAGAAAAACAGTATCAAATATAAATATGAACACTATAAAGCAACTGCTCAGATAGAAGAATGCCAAGATATATGTTGATTTTGATGTTGATTTTGAACAAGTGTAATGTAAAATCAAAGGCTTTTTGAAAAATGCAGGGTAGAACATAAGTATTTTATTTTCTCTTTGCATCAAAATAATTTTTCATTTTATTAAATGCTGTGGACTCTAGGCATTCCCTAATGTTCTCTTACACAGAAAGTGAATATTCCTAGGTGGAAAATACCTAATATTTTATTATCTTTTTAATTCCATATTGAGGTTATTGAGCATTGCCAATGGCTTCTGAGGATGCATTGCAGCCTTTTAGCTAGCTTCCCTCAGGATAAAATAATAATAATAATTAATATTAATAATGAAAATGCTCATTTTTATAGAATTGAAAAGTTTTCATAGTCATTTACAAATATGAACTCATTTTATCCTCATAACAACCATGGGGTATAACTCCTACTATTATTCTTATTTTATAGATGAGGAAACTGAGGCAGTTAGTGGGTAAGTGATTTACTCAGGATCATATAATAGGTAAACATCTGAAGCCAGACTTGAATTTTGTTTTTCCAGACTATAGGTCCACTTTACCCACTTAATTCCCTCTTTGTTATATTCTTATGTAACCTTTAATGTACTAATCATGGATACTTGTACATTATATCTGCCTGTGTATGTATCGCACTCCTTTAGTAGACTGAGCTTTACAAATTCAATAATCCATAGTGTGTTATCTCAGCTTTGTATCTTTCCTGGTGATATTTCCCTTATGCCCTAGCTTGTATTATCTTGAAAATATATTATATATTTACTTACATGTAAATATATTTTCTCAACTTATAAAATGTAAGCTTCTTAATGCTAGGAAGTAGTATACACACATATACATATATATATATAATATGCAATATTCATGTAAACATTCATGTTTATTAAAGCATATGATATGTAATATATATGTACATAAATATTTATATGCATATATGCACATTCACACACACACATATATATATATAAAATCCATATAATCTAGCAGTATCTGGATTAGTAGATCTTAATAAATGCTTCTTGATTGATAATTGAGTTAAAATATTTCCTATTAAGAATTTTAGGTAGTGAAGAGATTTACATGAACTGATATTAAGTAAAGTGAGTAGAACCAGGAGAATATGATACACAGAAACAGCAAGGCTATACAATGATCGATTCTGATGGATGTGGTTCTTTTCAACAGCAAGGTGATTCAAGTTACTTCCAATGGTTTTGTGATGAAGAAAGCTATCTGCACCCAGAAAAAGGACTTTAGGGACTGAGTATGGATCACAACATAGTATTTTCACTTTTTTGTCGTTGTTTGCTTGAATTTTCTTTACTTTCTCTTTTTTTTTTCCTTTTTGGTTTGATTTTTCTTGTGCAGAATAATTGTGGAAATATGTATTGCACATTTTTAACATATTGCATTATTGCCATCTAGGGGAGTGGGTGGAACACAAGGTTTTGCAATAATGAATGTTGAAAATTATCTGTGCATGGTTTGAAAATACAAAGCTTTAATAAAAAAATAAATTGTAGGCAGGCTGATTTTTTATATATTTTTTTCTTTCATCTCAGGACATAATCTCTTCTTAGCATCTTTAAGAAACTATCTTTTTGGCCTAATTTCCAAAATATGTAGAGAATTGACTCTAATTTATAAGAAATCAAGCCATTCTCCAATTGATAAATGATCAAAGGATACGAACAGAAATATTTTCAGATGAAAAAATTGAAATTGTTTCTACTCATATGAAAAGGTGTTCCAAAGTCAGAGAAATGCAAATTAAGACAACTTTGAGATACCACTACACACCTGTCAGATTGGTTAAGATGACAGGAAAAGATAATGATGAATGTTGGAGAGGATATGGGAAAACTGGGACACATGCATTGCTGGTGTATTTGTAAATGGATCCAACTATTCTGGAGAGCAATTTAGAACTATACTCAAAAAGTTATCAAACTGTGTATACCCTTTGATCCAGCAGTATTACTACTGGGCTTATATCCCAAAAAGATATTAAATAAGGGAAAGAGACCCATATGTGCAAACATGTTTGTGGCAGCCTTTTTCATAGTGGCTAGAAACTGAAAATTGAATGGATGCTCATCAACTGGAGAATGGGTGAATAAATTGTGGTATATGAATGTTATGGAATATTATTGTTCTATAAGAAATGACCAACAGGATGAATAAAGAGAGGCTTGGAGAGACTTACATATACTGATGCTAAGTGAAATGAGCAGAAGCAGGAGATCATAATACATTTCAACGACAATATTATATGAGGATCAATTCTGATGGAAGGGCTATCTTCACACTGAGAGAATCCAAATAAGTTCCAATTGATCAGTAATGAATAGAATCAGCTATAGCTAGCAAAAGAACATTGGAAAATGAGTGTGGAGTACAACATAGCATTTCTACTACTTCTGTTATTATTTGCTTGCATTTTTGTTTTTCTTCTCAGGCTATTTTTACTTTCTTCCTAAATACAAGTTTTCTTGTGCAGCAAGATAACTGTAAAAATAAGTATACACATATTGTGTTTAACATATACTTTAATATGTTTAACATATATGGGACTACCTGCCATCTAGGGGAGGGCGTAGAAGGAAGGAGGGGATAAGTTGGAACAGAAGTTTTTGCAAAGGTCAATGTTGAAAAATTACCCATACACGTGTTTTGTCAATAAAAACTATAATAAAAAAAGAAACTATCTTTTCCCTCCTACTTGCAATCCCTCCTTACTCTGTACTCAATCCTCCCTCAGCATTTTGATAATATTTCCAAGACCCTATATAACTACACAGGTACATTTGTGCTGGATAATAGAAACGTCTTCTTTTGAACATGTCTATACTTTTTCCCTTAATTCAAATATCTAGAGTTGGTGACTTTCTTGTCTACCAACAATTGACCTTTTCTTGGATGTTCATGGGGTTGCCCCCATTTGTGCATTGCATGAATACGCATTCTTTCAAGGCCAGATCAATGTTATTAAAATCTTACATGATCTTTCTTTTCATCAGTGCTCCTCACTAAGAGCTTGGACAGATTATGGTTCATTGTTCTTATTTCCATATCCAGAGTGGAGCCAAAACTATTGACAAAAGCCTAGAAGATCATCTAATTTAGTCTCAATTCAGAAATGAGTTAACTGAAGCCCAGAAATGCTATACCACATTACAGTTAGTTGTTGGCTAAGATGGGACTAAAAAGCAAGTATCCTAACTCTTACTTAGTTCATTGTTCTTTCCACCATACTGCATTATAGCTAATCAAAAGAAGTTATGACGGTTTCACTCTTTCAAAGATAGAGTATTATTTTACACCTATCAAATTGGCTATAATCACAGAACAAAAAAGCAAGAAGTGTTGGAGGGGATGTGGAAAAATTGGGGCACCAATTCATTGTTTGTGGAATTGTGAACTCATCCAATCATTTTGAAGAGCAATCTGGGATTACAGCCAAAAATTATTAAACTGTGTATTCCCTTTGACCTAGCAATATTATTAATAGGTCTTTTCCCATGGATTTTTAGGGGAAAATGTAAATAACATATATATTCAATATGTTTGTAGCAGGTTTTTTTTTTTTTTTTTTTTTTTTTTTTTTTTTTTTTTTTTTGTAGTAGTAGCAAAGAGCTGGAAATTGCCAGGATGCCCATCAGTTAGGGAATGACTAAAAATGTGGTATATGCTTGTGATAGCTGTACTATAAGAAATGATGAGCTGGATGATATTAGAAAAGCATAAATGGACTTGCACAAAATAATAGTTAAATGAATAGAAACAAAAAATCCTGTTTAATATGCAATCTTTTTTTTTTTAACATACTGTTATGGAAATGCTTGTTTTATTCCATAAGTTAAAAAAAAATTAAAAGAGTGCTAAGCGTCTTGTTTGATAGTTTGCATTGAAATTCAATGGATTTTATTTAGTTTTCCTTTTTGAAGCTAAGGGAATAGCTTGGCAGCAGAAGGCTTACCAAAAATTACTTGAAGATGAGGTAGAAAGAAATATACTGGTAGGTAGGATGGGGGTTTCTAGTAGTATCTCGAGGGCAATATAGGGACAACATTAGAGCCTGGAGAATTGACTTTGAAATTAGATAAAAGTATGAGATAGAGATTAGTTTTCTATACATAATGCTTGTTCATTGTTGCTATTCTTGTAGTCTTATGACTTTAAAATTTCCTTCTCATAAAGGGGACTTGAACAAAGGCTACATATATGTATTCCAAACATTTAGAAAACCAGCTTCATGGAGCCAGAACATGGTGTCTAATTGTCTCACTGTGCAACTACAATTCTCCAAGATCATACTATTGCCCACATATGAGCATTCTTGTAAAAAGGTTATTTATCTTGAGGATAGTCTCCCTAATGGTATGTGGTTCAGCTTAAACTATTTTGTATTTTTTTTTCCTTTAGTTCAGTAAATATTCAAATAGCTGTGGGAAGAATTTAGCTTTGAGTTGGGGATCCTGGTGGTTTGTAAGATTTCTCTAATGAGTCAAAGCTCAGAGTTTCAGAGCCCACAGAAGTCACTATACTTGGCAAAGAGAAAAAAAATTATGATCTGTAGTTAGATTCAATTTTGGGTCCTACACCACCATCTCGGAAGTACTTATTATTGCTCATATGTGATATGGATGTATGAAATATGTCTACACTATTATAGAAATAATAATTTAAGGTCATTAGTTATCATTTTTGTTTATAGGATTCATTTTTCTTAAGTATGTTGACCTAGAAATAATAACCCTAATAGTAATCCTAGGTGTTCATATTGCCCTTTAGCTGACAGAAAATGCTACTGACAGACGTTTTCTAGAATGCAGCTTTTAAGAAACATTTAAGTCAAATAGCAACCTTCCATTTGTCAGATATGATTAGAAGTTATCAAAGTATCTCTACTATATTCTTATTTCCAAGACAGAGTATTTCTATTTCTGCTGCATAAAATACAAATGAATATTAAGGTTTTGTTTTTGAATATATGGATCAATATGATCTGAATCTGGATTTTGGGTAATTCCAAAAGGAATTTGAGCACTAGATTGGCATTTTATGGCAAAACAGGCATTTTGTATTATTCAAAAATCAGAAAAATTGAGCTAAGAAGATACTGTGAAATATAATGTGGAAATATTTCTAGAAAAAAGTGGTTTATCTTCTGATGTGGCAGGAAATTTTAAGTACAGGTACATTATCCATTTTTTTCCCCATCTTTTTCTTGAGGAGGAGTGATGACCATAGACTCTTGGGAGAAATGAACTCGGGATTATGAGAGATGAATCATGAAAATGAATTCCATTTGAAATCATAGAAACTTTGATAAGTTTGTGTTTTTGATATTGAATCAACAATGAAGACATGATTTCTTTAATATACTCTTTTATTTTCTATTATTCCTTTTTATTATATTTTCACATAAAATTGATTTTTCTTTAAAAATAGGAAATATTGCACATCAAACCTCTTAAAAAGGGGCCATATAAGTCTATCAAAGAAGAAACGGAAATAGGGCAAAGGCAGGTGAGGGTCAGCATTGTTGTAACCATTCAGCTTAGGGCAGACTGGCACTTGGTCTAATTTCTCTAACTTCATTGTTTTCTTCTGTAATTTTCCTTTTCTGTCTCATCCACCTCTATGAGATGATCTAACTGCATTGCAGGCACAGTGTAATGAACCCTTCAAAATACACATCCTTACTTGCTCAATGGGAAGGTACATACGGCATGTACTATATCAGAACCACATGATTTTTGTGGGGGAAAAAAAAACACAACACTTTCTCTGTCCAGTGGTGGTCCATGTTTGGCCACTACTCAGAGTTTAAGGACTGTGTGTGTGTGTGTGTGTGTGTGTGTGTGTGTGTCTAGTAGTTGTCTAATGATCAGTCTTTTAATAATACAGCCTATGTATTGCCCTTGGCTAATGCTTGTCCTTGGATAGCAAAGACAGTCTGTCTCTGGCAATGGATTCAACACCTTTATAGATTTGTAGAATTTATTAGAGCTTATCATCCAAAAGGAGAGTCTCTAAGACTCACGATGGTAAGGCATTGAGCTAGGCCTTGAAATAATTACTGTTTTTTCTCAGGTCAATAATTATTTGTCTTCTCCTCCTCTTCTCTCATTGTTGTCTATCTGTTTTTCAATACTGAAATTGAATACCTGATTTGGGCAAACCTGGCTTCCCTTCCATTCCTGAGACTGATTTGTGAGATGAAGAAGTGAATGGAGAGAAAAATGCTTCTGTTCTATTTGCCCAGACATCTTCCCGAATATAAGGCAATTAGATTCAAGATATTCTTGCTTAAGAAGTACTATGCCTGGGCTATGAAAAACATAAAGAAGACATGGTTAATCTTGAAGAAAAACCAGAGAAAATGAAAATATAAATATAGCTGATTGGTTCAGGAATTTGGAGAACTCAGTCAATAAAATATAAATGGTATGAATATTTGAATGGAATCTTGAAATCATAGTACATGTCTATCATTTGAAGTAACAAAGGCTGGTTATCCTAGAAAAGACTTAAAAGTTACTTGAAAACTTGCATATATGTAAAGGGCTGCCATGTAAAAGAATTAGATTTGTTTTGCTTTTGTGTAGAGAACAGAAATCTTCCTCTGTAATTTAAAACTCTTTCCATTCTTATTGTAGAACACTATTTTAGGCTTTAAGCATATTATTTTTCTTCAGTTACTCTCTGTTCCAGCTAAACATGCTTAATTTTCTCTCTCCATCTCCATGTCTCAAATCTACTTTCTTTTCACATATACCTTTTAGGACCCTAGGTTCCTTCAAGAATCAACTCAAATGTTTTCATTTTTTTTTCCTACCCAAGGTCCATCCTGATCCTTGCATTTGTTAAGACTCTTCTCTAAAAACTTGGAATTTACTTTGTATATATTTTATATTTACTTCTCTCTGTTTATTTTGCTTCTTTAACAGAAAGTTAGCTCTTTGAGAATAAAGACTGATCTATTTTTTTATTTTCTTTGAATTCTCAGAATCTATCAAATTATAGATGCTTAATAAATAGTTTTTGAATGAACCTGGAGAAATACCTAGAAGTTGCACAAAGGCTGATTTGGGGTTCATACAAATAAAAATTTTTCAGTAATTAATAATGCCTCATGAAGATGAGGGGAACTGGAGCAACCATCCTGGAAAGTAATTTGGACTTATGCAAATAAAATGACTAGAGTATTCATGCTCCTTGACTGAGAGAATCAACTACAAGGGCTATACTCCCAGGAGGTTAATGAATAAAAGAATGGATCCATGCACACTAAATGAATAATTTATAATGGTATTCCTGTTGTAGTAACAAGGATTTAGAAACCAAGTGGATGCCAGCAACTGGAAGATTGCTAAATTTTTTTTTGCATATGAATATAATGGAATATTACTATGCTAAAAGCAATCATAACCATTATGAATGAACATGGAAAGATTTATTGGAACTAATGCAAGTAAAACAAGCAGAGTCAAAATGACAACAACAATATTCACAAAGACTACTATAATGTAAATAAAAATTATAGCAATAACAAGACAATTACAATGAATATTTTCAAATTATAATGAAAAAGCTTGGCCCCAAAGGGAAGTATGAGAAGACATTCTCTTCTACATGTATTCCTTTGCAAAGAAATGGGAGACATTGAAAATCAGATATTACTTGAAATAATCACTTTTGTTGGTTTTTTCCTCTCTCTCTCTCTCTCTCTCACCATATTGTTATATTGGATGAGTGTCCAGAGTTGAGAGGAAATCTAGGTAATGTAAAAAATATCAATCAAATCTATTATTTTAAAAGTGCCTTAACTTCCAATGGCTTATCTTTATGGGAATGACATCTCCATCTCTGGAGTTGTTGAAGATCTGCCATTGTGGGTATGTTGTAAAAAAATCTTGGTTCAGATAAGGGGTTTGGTAGAAATGTAAGTGCCCTGGCTACATTGTGAGCTTATGACTTCATCTCATATTTATATTTCATTTAAAATTTTTCAGCAGGCCTGCTGCTTCCAGACATAAAATACTGTGAGACATTAGGTAAGTTCTCAAACCTCTTAGAGGCTTTGCATTTCTACCTGTAACACACACACACACACACACACACACACACACACACATATCTAAGTGCTAGAGAATTGGCATGAAAATACTGTTTTGGGTTTTTTTTGTTGTTGTTGTTTGTTTTTTAAAGAACAAATTGCATTAGAGCTCTAATTTTCACTATTGTCATGAATTATCAAGGACATTCCAAACCTTTCTCATAACCATTTTCATCATACAGATAAAACGTGTGAATAGAGAGGACAAGGGTTCTTTGTTTGTAAATGCCCTGTTGTCTCTCAATTGCAATCCTTCTCTGTGAGCAGGTTTCTTGGGAGGCTCCTGGACATTCTTGTCCTTTCCCAATCCAGATTGACTCTCCAGACTCAATGTTGCCTCTTTTTATCTTCCCAGAGAATGGGCTTGTGGGTACTCACAGGGGCATGTGGGAACTCCTACAACCAATGAACTTGCTCCTTTTAAAGGTGTAAATTAAAGGTGTGAATTCTGAACTAGAGATTTGTTAAGTACCAACTTAGCACCTAGTAAGAACTTAACATGAATTTGTAAGTTTGCTTATTTTAGTAGTTGCAGCTATAGCTGCATAAGGCTATCACAACAGAAATTCTAAGACAGTAGCTAAGATTCATCCTTTCCTCTCACATAATCAGGAGACTAGATCTAGGCAATCACAGCAAAAAATTACTGAGAAAATTGTATTGTCTCAGTAAGCCTTGTTGTACTTCAAATATGGACAGGTTTTTACTCTGGAGGATCACAGGGTCATATGTTTTTAGATTTATGCCCTGAAGTGATCTTAACAATGATCTTGTCTAGCTTTCTATGTTTAAACCACTGTATTTACTCTTTTAAAAATAATATTTTATTTTACTCTGATTATATGTCAATAAAATTTCAACTTTTTTAATTCAAATTTTGAGTTTAAAATTTCTCCTTTTCTCTCACCCTCCTGTAGCCTGTTTCATTGAGAAGGCAAGCAATTTCAGATAGTTAGTACATCTAAAATATTAGTCATTCTGTGAAAGAAAATAATCTAAGAGAAATAAAGAAAACATTTAATCTGCAAAGACTCTATAACTTTGGAGTTAGATTACTTTTTTTCCCCAATAGGTCCTTCAGAATTGTCTTGGATCATTGTATTGTTGAGAATGGCTAAATTAAGTCATGCACAGGTCATCATGTATTGCTGTTATTGTACACAATGTTTTCCAAGTCCTGCTTACTTCATTCTGCATCAGTTTTTGTTTCTTTTAATAGTGTCCAGGTTTTTTGTTTGTTGGTTGGTTTGTTTTGTTTTTGAGAGCATCCTGTTTGTCATTTCTTGTAGTATTATACCATTTCAGCACAACTATGTATAACAACTTGTCCAGCCATTCCCCAGTTGATAGTCTTCCTTCAATTTCTAGTTCCTTTTTTTAATCAGTGAAAGAGTCACTATAAATATATTTGTACAAATAAGTCCTTTTACTTTTTGTTTTTTATTTCTTTAGCATACAAACCTAATAGTAATATAGCTCGATTAAGGGGTATGCATGGTTTTATATCCCTTTGGCATAGTTTAAAATTACTTTCCAAAATAATTGAATCAGTATTCAACATCACCAACAGCGTATCTTAATTTTTTCTTGTCCCTTCTATCATGTGTCATTTTCCTTTTCAGTCAATCAATCAATCAATCAGTCATTTTCAGTCAATATTAGTCAATGGCTGTTTGGATGGTATTTCATTTTTTTAAGTTTGCACTTCTCTTATCAATAGTGACCAAGAACATTTTTTTTCATGTGAAGCATGTGAAGCAAATAACTTTGCTTCATCTGAAAACTTTGCATTCATATCTTTTGATCATTTATTAATTGAGGAATGGCTTGTATTCTCTAAATTTGACTCCATTTTCTATTTATTTGAGAAATGAAATTTTTATGAGAAACTTAATATAACTTTTTTCATAACAATGAGTTCTATAGAGTGCTTTGTTTCTGACTTTAAACAAAAAAGTGAAAATACTATGTTATGATTCACATTTAGTACCACAGTCCTCTCTCTGGGTGTAGATGGCTCACTCTATCACAAGACCATTGAAATTGGCCTGAATCACCTCACTATTGAAAAGAGCCACTTGCTTCAGAATTGGTCATTGTATAATCTTGTTGTTGTCATGTATAATATTCTCTTAGGTCTACTCACTTTACTTTCATGTAAGGCTTTTTGAAATCATTCTACTAATCATTTCTTTTTTTCCTGATTATTTCTTATAGAACAATAATATTCTACAACATTCATGTACCATAACTTATTGAGCCATTGGGCAAGATATAGGATTTGTAGTGGATTATAAACCCAGTAGTGTAGAACAGCTAATGTAGGTCATGTGATCTTAATCTAATACAGTTTACCTCAAAGAAGGAAATAACCAGTGGTAAGTTGTTTGCTGCCTTTAAGTATTTTAGAATTTCATGTGGAAGAGGGTAATAACTCCACGTGGGAGGACCTGAGGGATGAGAGATACCAAGGCGCAGACTCCGTGGCAGTGGGGCACAACTCTAAGAGGTGGTGTCTAACCCCAGGCACCATGTCTCCCTGTTTAGTGCTCTCAAAGCCTAGCACGCCTCCCTCCCTTTTTTGGGGGCCAGTCCCATGATGCTAGGTTCCTAGAGGACCTCCCTCTTCCCCCAGATCCTCAGGAGGGTATAAATATGTGCTATCTAAGAATAAAGTTCTCTTTCGCTTCACCCCTACCTTCTGGTGGTCTGTCTCTATGTTATCCAGATGGTGCCTGAAGACAGGTAAGTGTGGCCTAGCCATGCCGTTAACAGACAGGCATTAAGAATAGTTCAAAGGGGAGCTGCAAGGTTAGGGTAGTGTTAAGAGATGCTACAAATAACTTGTTTTGCTTCACTATAAACAAAGAAGTTACAGTGATGGATTTAACTTTAAGTTAATGAAAAATTTTCTAACCATTAAAACTAAGCTAAAAGGATTGCTAAGGGCAATTGTCTCTCAGACTGTTGGAGGGCCAGATATAGTAAAAACAAAAATTCACACTCTCTCTCCGCCCCTCAGCCCATTTGCCATAACCTGGCAGGCCGCATAAACGTCCTTAGCGGGCGGCATCTGGCCCACTGGCAGTAGTTTGAGAACCCCTGTTTTTAGGCAATAGAAGTTCCCTTTTACTATAAGTATTCAAGGAAAGCTTTAGTCAAAGGTAGTATAGAAAGGAATACAGTTCAGGTATAGATTGTATTCTAGATAATCTTTTAGGTCATTTCTTATCTGTTCTGAAATTGATAGTGTCCCAAGATGTCTAACACTATTTCCCTCATACACCAAAATAGTAAATGGCAGAGAACTTAAGGGGGGCAAAATAAGCTAGAAATAAAATATTTTAGCTTGGTTATGCACATTACTTTAGCTTAATATTCTAAAAGTGAGATCTTTGACAAGTGATTAAAGAGTAGGCATATTCTTAGAAGAACTGAATCATATTAATCTTGATATAGTCTCACTGAAAACTAAAGTATTTACATCTAATAAAATAATCATTCTCCTTGACCAAGAAAATAATTGAGTTGGCAAAGTTAGTTTTAATTAGCCATCAAAGGTAACTTTATTTTATGAGATATTTGGTTAGTTTAATAGGAATATGATAGTTGAAAAAATATCATTACACAAATAATTACAATCGATTTACAGACATCTACTGCAAAAAAATAAGAAATAGAAAAATCATATGAGGAATTCTAAGAAAATATTTTTGTGACTACTCAGGATTTCAATGTAAATTTTTTGGGAAAAAGGCCCATTATAAACTTGGAAAAGACTTCTTTTTTTTCTTTATTAATTTTATAATTATACATTTTTGACAGTATATATGCATGAGTAATTTTTTTTATAACATTATCCCTTGTATTCATTTTTCAAGATTTTCCCCTCCCTCCCTCTACTCCCTCCCCTAGATGATAGGCAATCTCATACATTTTACATATGTTACAGTATAACCTAGATATAATATATGTGTGTAAATCCAATTTTCTTGCACGTTAAGTATTGGATTCCAAAGATATAAGTAACCTGGGTAGATAGACAGTAGTGCTAATATTTTACATTCAATTCCAAGCATTCCTTGTCTGGGTATAGTTGTTTCTGTCCATCATTGATTAGCTGGAAGTGAGTTAGATCTTCTTTATGTTGAAGATATCCACTTCCATCAGAATACATCTTCATACAGTATTGTTGTTGAAGTGTATAGTGATCTTCTGGTTCTGCTCATTTCACTCAGCATCAGTTCATGCAAGTCTCTCCAAGCCTTTCTGAATTCATCCTGCTGGTCATTTCTTACAGAGCAATAATATTCCATAGCCTTCATATACCATAATTTACCCAACCATTCTCCAATTGAAGGACAGCCATTCATCTTCCAGTTTCTAGCCACTACGAAAAGAGCTGCTACAAACATTTTGGCACATACAGGTCCCTTTCCCCTCTTTAGTATTTCTTTGGGATATAAGCCCAGTAGTAGCACTGCTGGATCAAAGGGTATGCACAATCTGATAACTTTCGGGGGATAGTTCCAGAATGCTCTCCAAAATGGCTGGATTCTTTCACAACTCCACCAACAATGTATTAATGTCCCAGTTTTCCCACATCCCCTCCAACATTCATCATTATTTGTTCCTGTCATCTTAGCCTATCTGATAGATGAGTAGTGATATCTCAGAGTTGTCTTAATTTGCATTTCTCTGATCAGTAGTGATTTGGAACACTCTTTCATATGAGTGGATATAGTTTCAATTTCATTATCTGAGAATTGTCTGTTCATATCCTTTGACCATTTATCAATTGGAGAATGGTTTGGTTTCTTATAATTTAGGATCAGTTCTCTATATGTTTTGGAAATGAGACCTTTATCAGAACCTTTAACTATAAAAATATTTTCCCAATTTGTTACTTCCATTCTAATCTTTTTTGAATTAGTATTGTTTGTACAGAAACTTTTTAGTTTGATGTAATCAAAATCTTCTATTTTGTGATCAATAATGATCTCTAGTTCTTTGGACATAAATTCCTTCCTCCTCCACAGGTCTGAGAGGTAGACTATCCTCTGTGCCTCTAATCTATTTATGATCTCATTCTTTATGCCTAAATCATGGAACCATTTTGATCTTATCTTGGTATATAATGTTAAGTGTGGGTCCATATCTAATTTCTGGCATACTAATTTCCATTTTTCCCAACAGTTTTTTCAAATGATGCATTTTTATCCCTAATGTTGGTATCTTTGGGTTTATCAAACACTAGATTGCTAAAGTTGTACACTTTTTTGTCCTTTCTAATCTGTTCCACTGATCGACCGGTCTATTTCTTAGCCAATACCAAATGGTTTTGGTGACTGCTGCTATATAATATAGTTTTAGATCAGGTATATCTAGACCACCTTCATGTGACTTTTTTTTTCATTAATTCCCTTGAAATTCTTGACCTTTTATTCTTCCATATGAACTTTGTTGTTATTTTTTCTAGGTCACTAAAATAGTTTCTTGAGAGTCTGATTGGTATAGCATTAAATAAATAGATTAGTTTGGGGAGCATTGTCATCTTTATTATATTCACTCGTCCTATCCACGAGCACTGGATGTCTTTCCAATTATTTAAATCTGACTTTTTTTTTGTGGCAAATGTTTCATAATTTTGCTCATATAATTCCTGACTTTTCTTTGGTAGATGGATTCCCAAATATTTTATTGTCTCAACATTTGTTTGGAATGGAATTTCTCTTTGTATCTCTTGCTGTTGCATTTTGTTGGTGATGTATAAAAATGCTGAGGATTTATGTGGATTTATTTTGTATTCAGCAACTTTGCTAAAGTTGTGAATTATTTCTAATAACTTTTTATTAGAATCTCTGGGGTTTTCTAAGTATATCATCATATCATCTGTAAAAAGTGACAGTTTGATTTCCTTATTACATACCCTTATTCCTTTAATCTCTTTCTCCACTCTTATTGCTGAGGCTAACATTTCTAATACAATATTGAATAGTAATGGTGGTAGTGGGCAACCTTGTTTCACTCCTGATCTTACTGGGAAAAGTTCCAGTTTATATCCATTGCATATTATGCTTACTGATGGTCGTAAACATATGCTCCTGACTATTCTAAGGAATAGTCCATTTATTCCTATACTCTCAAGAGTTTTTAGTAGGAATGGATGTTGGATTTTATCAAATGCTTTTTCTGCATCTATTGAGATGATCATATGGTTTTTATTAATTTGATTATTAATATGGTCGATTATACTAATAATTTTTCTAATATTAAACCAGCCTTGCATTCCTGGTATAAATCCTACTTGATCATAGTGTATTATCCTGGGGATGATTTTCTGAAGTCTTTTTGCTAATATCTTATTTAAGATTTTAGCATCAATATTCATTAAGGAAATTGGTCTATAGTTTTCTTTCTCAGTTTTCGATCGACCTGTTTTAGGTATCAGTACCATGTCTGTGTCATAAAAGGAGTTTGGCTGGACTCCTTCATCCCCTATTTTTTCAAATAGTTTGTATAACATTGGGGCTAGTTGTTCTTTAAATGTTTGGTAGAATTCACATGTAAATCCATCTGGTCCTGAGGATTTTTTCCTGGGGAGTTGATTAATAGCTTGTTCTATTTCTTTTTCTGAAATGGGACTATTTAAGCAATTTATCTCCTCTGTTAATCTAGGAAGCCTATATTTTTGGAAGAAGTTATCCATTTCACTTAAGTTATCAAATTAATTAGCATAAAGTTGGGCAAAGTAACTCATTATTTCTCTAATTTCCTTTTCATTGGTGGAAAGATCCCCCTTTTCATTTGTAAGACTAACAATTTGATTTTCCTCTTTCCTTTTTCTGATCAGATTTACCAAAGGTTTATCTCTTTTATTGGCTTTTTCATAAAACCAACTCTTGGTTTTATTTATGAATTTAATAGTTTTTTTTAAACTTTCAATATTATTGATTTCTCCTTTTAATTTTAGTATTTCAAGTTTGATTTTTGGTTGGGGGTTTTTAATTTGGTCTTTTTCTAGCTTTTTATGTTGCAGGCCCAATTCATTAATCTTCTCTTTCTCTATTTTGTTCAAGTAAGCCTCTAAACATATTTCCCCTTATTACCACTTTAGCTGCATCCCACAGATTTTGGTATGATGTCTCATCATTGTCATTATCTTGGGTGAAATTATTAATGGTTTCTATAATTTGCTGTTTCACCTAGTCATTCTTTAAGATGATATTATTCAGTTTCCAATTACTTTTTGGTCTATTTACCCCTAACTTCTTATTGAATGTAGTTTTTATTGCATTGTGATCTGAGAAGAAGGCATTTATTATTTCTGCCTTCCTGCATTTAATTTTGAGATCTTTATGTCCTAATATATGGTCTATTTTTGTATAGGTTCCATGAACTGTTGAGAAGAAAGTATATTCCTTTCTATCACCATTCAGTTTTTTCCAAAGGTCTATCATACCTAGTTTTTCTAATGTTCTATTTACTTTTTAAATTTCTTTCTTATTTGTTTTGTGGTTTGATTTGTCTAACTCTGAGAGTGCAAGGTTGAGATCTCCCACTATTATAGTTTTACTGTCTATTTCTTCTTGCAACTCTCTTAACTTTTCCTTTAGAAAGTTAGATGCTATATCACTTGGTGCATATATGGTTAGTATTGATATAACTTCATTGTTTATGCTATCTTTTAGCAGGATATAGCTTCCTTCCTTATCTCTTTTAATTAGATGAATTTATGCTTTTGCTTGATCTGAGATAAGGATGTAGGTATCAGTATCGTGTCTGTGTCATAAAAGGAGTTTGGCTGGACTCCTTCATCCCCTATTTTTTCAAATAGTTTGTATAACATTGGGGCTAGTTGCTTTTTTGGCTTTACCTGAAGCATAATAGATTCTGCTCCAACCTTTTTCCCTTACTCTGTATGTATCTTCCTGCTTTAAGTGTGTTTCCTGTAAACAACATATTGTAGGGTTCTGACTTTTGATCCAGTCTGCTATCTGTCTCCATTTGATGGGAGAGTTCATCCCATTCACATTTACAGTTAAATTGACTAATTTTGTATTTCCTGCCATCATATTATCCCCAGATTATGCTTTTTTCCCTTGACCCCCCTGAACCCCTTCCCCAATATTTAATTTACAGACCCTATTGTGACGTGAAGCCCTCCCTTTTTAGTATCTCTTCCCCCTCCTTCCAAGTCCCTTCCCTTATTCCCCTTTTGCTTTTCCTTTTCCCCTCCCCCCTTTTAATGAGATGAGAGAGACTTCTCTGAAAAACAAATATGTCAATTATTTACTCTTTGAACCTATTCTGATGAGAGTAAGATTCACACAGTGTTTCTCCCCCTCTCTAAATTCCCTCAGATGTGGTATATTTTCTATGCCTCTTCCTGGGATGTAATTTCCCTCTTTTTATCACTCCTTCCCCTTTTTCTGATACTACCCCCTTCCCTTTACTACTCCCCCCTTTTTTATATCAATAAAATCAAATTATCCATGCGTACTTTCTATATATCCACAACAGAGATACAGTTCTCAAGAGTTCTTTTTACCTTTTTTTCTGTTTCTCTTCAGTCTTGTGGATGTATCTCAAATTTTTCATTTAAGTCTGTTTTTTTTCTTAGAAACAAATCTGTTAGGTCACTTCCGGATTGGAGTGGTTCTAGGATCTAGCTTTATATTTTAAAGTGGCTTGATTTCTCTTCTGAACTGCTGTTTTATATGCAGAGAAGACTTAACAGCCTGTGTCAGATTCCTCTATCTCAGGGGCTTCTCTTATTCCAGAGTTCTCCACAGTCTGATCGGCACAATGTGGGCTTAGCACCCAACCATCTGTGCAGTCCTTTTTTCTTCCTCCCCTTGGAACTGACCTTTTCTGTAGAGACTCCAGATTCTCTTCAGCTGGTATGTTGTGCTTCTAATCCTTGTGGTTTCTATAAGTCTAGAGTTATTTTTGAGGCTGATTTAATTAATTGGTGATGAGGGAAGAAGAAAGCTTACAAATTCGGTGTATCTTTTCTGCCATCTTGGCTCTGCCCCTCTAGCGGAAAAGACTTCTAAAAAGAATAATTTAAAAAAAATTTCAAAAAGTATTGGATACACTGAGCACAGAAATAATATCAGAAAAACAATTGATTATGTATTAACAGGTAGGAAGCCAATAATTATTCTGGTACAAATTATTCCCAAAGAATCTATTAGTAGGTGGTCAGAGGAAATTACTTGTTAGACCAATAACCAACATTAGTACAAAGCAGAGAGAAAATAAAAATAAGAAAAAAGATGTGGCTTTCAATTAAAAAGCCATAAATTTTTATCAATTTAAAAATCTTCATGATAAAAGATTGAATAAGAATAGAAAAAAAGACAGAAACTAGCTACAATATGATACAAATATTTTTAATTGATGTGTATAAATTACCACAACAAAATATAGAAATCACCTTAATCAAAATTTACTATTTATCAAATGGAAAGAGATGGCAGCAAAGGGGACCCTCAGTTTAGAAAACAAAATCATTTTTCAAATTAATTAATTTTTCAATAAAGAAGGTTAGAAGATCATGAGAAATATTACCTAAAAAAGATGGAGAAGCAGTGAAATATAACATCAACTTAAAGAAAGCATGATGAGATTCAATTGCGTAAAAATTCTAATGGCATTCAGGGACAAAAATGGAAGGACAATAATAAGGGAAAAAAATAAAAGATTTGAAAAGCTATTTATTTTAAATGAAAAAAGTCATTCCTTTACTGTTCATTAATGAAAGTAAGACCTCCATATTAACTGTCATAGTTCTGATTGAACTCTTAGAGGAGGCAAAGATGATGAAGACAAAGGAAAAAAATGTTATTAGATTATTATATGCTTATATATGGTGTTCTCTATCCATATACTCTAATGTAATTTGTTTTAGAGATTGAGGGTATATTTGCTCCCAACCTATATTTTTGTTTTATTTTATAAACATGGTAAAAAATATATGTTAAATTCAATATGTACATGCATATTTGTACAATTATCTTGCGGCACAAGAAAAATCAAATCAAAAAGGAAAAAAATGATAAAGAAAACAAAATGCAAGCAAAAAACAACAAAAAGAATGAAAATGCTATGTTGTGATCCATATTCAGTTCCCACAATCCTCTTTCTGGGCATAGATAGTTCTCTTCATCACAAAATCATTGGAAATGGTCTGGATCTTCTCATTGTTAAAAAGAGCCATTTCCATTGATCATCATATAATCTTGTTGTTGCCATGTACAATGATCTCCTGGTTTTGCTAATTTCTCTTAGAATCAGTTCACATGTTTTTCCATGCCATTATGAAATCATCCTGCTGATAATTTCTTATAATAATATTTCATAACATGCATATATAATAACTTATTCAGCCATTCTCCAACTAATGGGCATCCATTCAGTTTCCAGTTTCTTGCCACTACAAAAAGGGCAGCCACAAACATTTTTGCACACGTGGGTCCCTTTCCCTCATTTAAAATCTCTTTGGAATATAAGCCCAGTAGAAACACTGCTGGATCAAAGAACATCCACACTTTTCTTTTTTTTTTTTTTTTTTGAGGCTAGGGTTAAATGACTTGTCCAGGGTCATACAGCTAGGACGTGTTAAGTGTCTGAGACCAGATTTGAACTCAGATCCTCCTGAATTTAGGGCTGGTGCTCTATCCACCGCACCACCTAGCTGCCCCGAGCATCCACATTTTGATAGCCTTTTGGACATAATTCCAAATTGCTCTCTGGAATAGTTGGATCAGATCACAGTTCCACTAACAACATATTGGTGTCCCAGTTTTCCCACATTCCCTCCAACATTCATCATTATCTTTTTGTGTCATTTTAGCCAATCTGAGAGGTGTCTTCTTTGGCCACAAATTCCTTCCTTATCCACAGATTTGAGAGGTAAACTATTGTATGTTCTTCTAATTTGCTTATAATATTCTTTATGTGCAAATCATGAACCCATTTCAACCTTTTCTTGGTATATGGTGTTAGGTGTAGGTCAATGCCTAGTTTCTGCCATATTAGTTTTCAATTTTCCCAGTAGTTTTGGTCAAATAGTGAGTTTTTATAACCAAAGCTGGGGTCTTTGGGTTTATTCAACACTAGATTACTATAGTCCTTCATTATTTTGTCCTATGAAGCTAACCTGTTCTACTGAATTTCTTAGCCAGTACTAAATGATTTTGATGACTGCTGCTTTGTAATAAAGTTTTAGGTCTGGCATAACTAGATCACGATTATTGGTAATTTTTTTTCATTGATTCCCTTGAAATTCTTAACTTTTCTTCTTCCAAATGAAATTTGTTATTTTTTTCTAGATCTGTAAAATAATTACTTGGAAAGTAGATTAGTATGACACTGAATAAGTAGATTAGTTAGTATTGTCATTTTTATTATATTCAATTAGCTTACCCATGGGCACTTGATATTTTTTCCAATTGATTAGATATGACTTTTTTGTGTGTAGAAAACGTTCTGTAATTGTGTTCATATAGTTCCTGACTTTGCCTTGGCAGGTAGACTCTCAAATATTTTATAGTACCAACAGTTATTTTGAATGGAATTTCTTTTTGTATCTCTTGCTGCTGGACTTTGTTGGTAATATATAGAAATACGGATGATTTCTGTAGATTTATTTTGTATCCTGCAACTTTGCTAAAGTTCTGAATTGTTTCTAGTAGTATTTTAGTTGATTCTTTAGGATTCTTTGAGAATACCATCATGTCATCTGCAGAGCAATAATTTGGTTTCCTCATTACCTACTCTAATTTCTTTAATCTCTTTTTCTTCTCTTATTGCCAAAGATAACATTTTAAATACACTATTGAATAGTAATGGTGATAGTGGGCAACCTTGTTTCACTCTTGTTCTTATTGGGAATGGTTCTAATTTGTTCCCATTACATATGATGCTTGCTGATGATTTTAAATAGATGCTACTGATAATTTTAAGGAAAACTCCATTTATTCCTCTACCCTTTAGTGTTTTTAAGGGGAATGTGTGTTGGGTTTTGTCAAATGCTTTTTCTGCCTCTATTGAGATAATCATATGATTTTTGTTAGTTTGGTTATTCATATAGTCAATTATGCTAATAGTTTTCCTAATATTGAACCAGCCCCCATTCCTGGTATAAATCCTACTTGGTCATAGTGTATTATCCTGGAGATGACTTTCTGTAATCTCTTTGCTAATATTTTATTTAAGATTTTTGCATCAATATTCATTGGGGAAATTGGTCTATAATTTTCTTTCTCTGTGTTTAACCTCATATAGTTTAGGTATCAGCACCCTTATCTGTGTCATAAAAAGAATTTGGTAGGACTCTTTTTTTTTTCCCCACATAGTTTGCATAGTATTGTAATTAAGTGTTCTTTAGATGTTTAGTAGAATTTACATATAAAGCCAATTGGCCCTAGAAAGTTTTTCTTTGGAAGCTGAATAATAAGCTTATTCTATTTTTTTTTCTAAAATGAGACTATTTAAATAATTTATTTCCTCTTCTCTTAATCTTTGCAATCTATATTCTCCCATTTCACTTAGATTATCAAATTTGTTGACATGTAGTTGGGCAAAATAACTCCTAATTATTGCTCTTATTTCCTCTTCATTGGTGGAAAGTTTTCCCCTTTTACTTTTGAGACTAACAATTTGATTTTCTTCTTTCCTTTTTCTAATCAAATTAGCTAAAGGTTTATCTATTTTGTTGGTTTTTTCATAAAACCAACTCTTAGTTTTATATATTAATTCAATAGTTTTCTTACTTTCAATTTTATCAATATCTCCTTTTATTTTCAGAATTTCAACTTTGGTATTTAGTTGGAGAGCTTTAATTTTTTTTCTAGCTTTTTTAGTTGTAGGCACAATTCATTAATGTTTTCTTTCTCTATTTTATGTAAGTAAGCACCTAGAGATATAAAATTTCCCCTAATAATTATTGTGGCTGCATCTCACAAATTTTGGCATGTTGTCTTATTATTGACATTCTCTTGGATAAAGTTATTTATTGTGTCTATGCTTTATTGTTTCATCCATTCATTCTTTAGGAGATTACTTAGTTTCCAATTAATTTTTGGTCTATTTTCCCTTGGCCTTTTATTGCATTTTTTTATTGTAGCATGATCTGAAAAATGCACTAACCATTTCTGCATTTCTACATTTGATTTAAAGTTTTTATACCCTAATACATGGTCAGTTTTTATATAGGTTCCATAAACCATGGAGAAAAAAAAGTATACCTCTTTTTATCTCTGTTCAATTTTCCAAAAAGGTCTATCATCGCTAACTTTTCTAAACTTCTATTTACCTTCTTAGCTTCTTTATTATTTATTTTGTGGTTCAATTTATCTGGTTCTGATAAAGCAAGACTGAGATTCCCTATAGTACAGTTTTGCTGTCTAATTCTTCTTGTAGCTCTCAACTTCTTTAGGAATTTGGATGTGATACTACTTGCTGTATATATATTTAATATTGATATTACTTTATTATATATGGCATTTTTAAGTAGGATGTAACTTCCTTCCTTATTTCTTTTAATTAGATTTTTTTTTTTTTTTTGCTTTTGCTTGGTCTGAGATTAGGACTTTTTTTTTTTTTTTAACCTCAGCTGAAGCATAATTGATTCTGCTTCAGCCTTTTACTTTTACTCTAAATGTATCACTCTGCTTTTAATAAGTTGAAACCATAAATTGTAGGATTCTGGTTTTCAATACAGTCTGTTTCTGTTTTATGGGAGAGACAGTTCATCCCATTCACATTCAGAGAAATATTATTGTGTATTTCCTGCCATTTTATTTATCTCCACTTATATTTTTCTCTTCTCTTTCCCCCTTTCCCTCCTTCCCAGTATTTGTCACTGATCACCCCTCCTTCAAATTGTAATGTCCGGTTAGGACATTTTTCCTAATATCAAGTTTAAATTTGCCTTTTTTCACTTGGGATCATGGAATCATAGAAAAGAAACCTAAAATTCTAAGGGACATTAGACAACATGTTGTCTAAAGTTTTTCAGCTTATTGATGTGGACTTGGAGCAGATAGGTCAAGTGACTTGTTCAGGATCACATAGGGAGTAAGATTCAAATTTTTTTTTTCTTCATGGGCTGCCTTAGGAGGTCGTGAATACCTCTTTATTAAAGATCTTCAAGCAAAATCTGCATGAACATTTATCAGGCACATTGTCACATGCATTATTTTGGGAGGGTTGATGTCCTACCTAGATGGCTGTACTGAGATCCTGTCTAATTTTGAAATTTTATGAATCCATGAAGAATTTTATATTACCTTCCACAAAGAATCTCAAATCATATTCCTCACTCTTTTAGGAACACTAATAGTGTTTCATCCAAAAAAGCTACTCAATAAACATTAGTTGATAAACGAATGAATTTAGAGTTCCCATTCCAAGTTCTGACCTCCATCTGAGACTTGACATAAAAGCCTAATGTTTCCCTTCTGGGGAAATAATTGGTCATTGAGATACATATCTTGTGGAAATTTGAGAAAAATGTTCAATAGACCTTCCTAGTCTGAGTGAGCCAAGTTCTTTTATTTATTCCAATAAAAATAAAAGTTATTAACTTTCTGATTCATGGAATCCTGACAGATAATATTAAAATTGTTTCAGAAACAGAAGCATCAAACTTCTTGCATTTTATAAAATTATAATGTTTGCTATAGCAATTCTGGAAATAGGATGTGCTCTAAGAAAGGAGGTTAACAGTGTCATTGCATCCTAAATATTCCTCCTAATGCCTACAAATGGTTCACAAACTGTGATCTCCTTAAAACAAACTGACAGATATATAATAACAATAAAAAAATAAAAACAATGATGATGATAATTAAGGCCTTGCATTATTTATCAGTGGAATGAGTTTTCAATGAATTAAGTAGAATGGTAATACTGAGTATTCCCTGCATGACTTGCTGCAGAGAAGGTGAGATAAATTCATAAATAAGCCTATTACAAAACTTGACTGAAAACTAATGGTCTACTTTACACGCTAGGACTTTAAATGTGGCACTCCATAACGGGAAAGGGATTTTTAATCTCTTCATTTTATTTAATTTAACATGTTGAGCAACAGGTCCATTAATCTTTTTATATTAAAATTCAAGCAGAGAAGAAACTGTTGGATGTTTTGCAGTTACCAAGAGCAATTCCATTTGGGTTTTGGATTTTCTTAGGCCTGATAGAGAGAAGGGAATATTAACTTTTGACATACTCTTTCTGTTTCATTTTTCTGAAGTCTCTAAAAACCTATTAGGCATCTCTATCTGAAAAGAAACATGTTAGATGGTCATTGACTTTCCACAGTTTCAGATTTTCCTTATTTTACCTGTTCACTTGCTCCTGAGAGCTTTACTTGCCACTCTACTAAGCATGAAGACCAAGCCTAGTTATTCTAATCATGGCTTTTAGTATTCTAAAATCCTTTATGACTTTGTTTTGTTATTTTAAAAAATATATTCAACTGTTCATCCTTAATTTTATATAATCTAAAGTACAGAGCAATATATAATATTCATTTACATGTAATGATTCTTTAACCATTTTGACTACTATTTCTTCTGGGGAAGACAGCTTAAGACCTTATGCCCAAGAACTCTAGGAAGTTACTGGTCCTGATTCCAACCTGACTCCCTGTAGTAATAGTAAAGGAAACAACTCTTGTTAAAAAGGGGGTCCACTTTCTCCTTTAACTCTGATAACTACTAATACCAATTGTCAATCAAGTGTTATTGATGGAGAGGAAAGCCCAGGAAATGGTAAGGCACCCTCTACCACTGTTTATTCCCCCTCCTCCTAAAAACATTCAGCTACACTCATCTTCTAATGAAACTATCTTTGTCAAGATCTGATCTGGCCACTCAAGTTCCTCTGCAGGTTCTATATTCCTTACTTCCTCATGAGTCAGAGCTTCTAAGAATGTAGGAAGCCAATTTCAGAGGTTTGCTGACAGTAAGCTTGAAGATTCATCCAAAACTTGTTCTTGAGCACTCCTAGACCTTTATTAATTCATTCATCAAGCCCTATCCCAAGGGCTTCCTACTCTTCTCTATTCTCTATTTTGGAAAGAAAAAGGAGAAAGGAGAAAGACGGACATTGAAGCACTTTATAAGATGAGCTGGTCCAGCTGCTTGCCTTGTCTAGAAATTAGCCTAAACTATTTGTCATGAATTCTGTCCTGAGTGGTCAATGCAATATTCATATATGAAAAATGACTAGGCTGGTCTAGATACCAAGCTGATGGACTTTGCGATTCAAAAGCTTATTGTTATTTAAACTAAAAGATATAATTTTCTTGATGTGCTTTTAAATATTATTGTAACTTGAAAGATCTGGTAAGTGCTACCTTTGAATATAGAAGAAAAGAGAATGTGCTCATAAGCAGTTATAAGGAAGACAGTTTGCCAAGTACGTGTCCCTAATTAGCCAAATTATATCAAAGTCTGTTATTTAGTGTTAGATTACCCAGTTTATGTGTTTCTTTTTCCCCCACTAGAAGCTTCTTTCCTGTAATTGTGTGCCCATTTTTCTCCAGAGATACGGAATGCATTGGTGGGAGAGAGTGACCTCAGGTCTAAATGTAGATTGATATATTATATTACTCTTTCAACGTTTAATATATGAGTACCTGTTGTTTTATTTCCTTTATGGATAATTAGGTAAATGGTTGTGTTAAGATCTAAGATTGTCACGATTATGAAATAATTGTTTTCCACAAATATAATTTCTGTCAGTTGGTTTTATATATATATATACTTACTATAGCCCAGCATGGCATGTTACATTGTGTCTGATTTGTGGAAACAAAATATGGGTAGGATTCAGGAACTAAGATTCTTAAGTAAGGAGAAGACATTTATGATTGATAATAATTGGGTGTTACTAAGTATTGATAGTTCGTTTCTTGAAATAAAGACTGTAAAGGGCCATATAACAGGCACTTCACACCAGCATTCCGTTGTGAAATGGTTTTACACTAACACAGTGCTGAGTTCCAAGGGTAGAGCCAAGATGGTGGTGTAAAGTTAGGAAACTGTTCAAGCTGTCCCAATTTCCCTCAAAACTATATGAAACCAAGTTTCTAAAGAGATTTTGACAGAAGGAAACCACTCTCCAGCTCAAGATAGATTGAAAAAAACTTCAAGAAAAGTCACTTTCACTGGGGCAAAAAAAGGTGTTTGTTAAGATAGACTCTGGGAAAGCTAGTGAGAAGGTCTTAATCATTAGCAAATCAGTAATTAAAGGCCTCAATATTGGCTCAGTGGGGCAAATCAGTGAGAGCCCCCAGTACTTGCTCAGAAGGCAAACTCTGGAAAATTAGGACTGAAAAGAGTACACAAAGCTACTTCCTGCAAATATAAGTGGCCCCTGTGCTTAAAGCTAAAGATCAGAGTTACATAGGAAGCTTAGAACAGCACCACCTTTACCCCAGAAAGAGTTCTATCTTAAAAATTAAAAAAAAAAAAAGGAAATAACAAAAGAAAATTAGCAAGAAACAGAGAAGAAACTTGACCATAGAAAGCTACTATGGTAATAGGGCAGATCAAAACATCAACTCAGAAGAGAACAGAATGTTCACATAAGAAATCTCAAAGAGTGAGATAAATAGATCTCAAGCCCAAAGAGGCTTCTTGATAATGCTCATAAAATACTTCAAAAGACAAATACAAGAGGTAGAAGAAAAACTGAGAAAAGAAATAAGAGGTATTCATGAGAGAGTCAAAAGTTTGGAAAAGGAAGGAAAAAAAAATGCCTGAAGAAAATGACTACTTAATAACAGTAAAATAAACCAAATAGGAAAAAGGATACAAAAGCTAACTGAAGAAAATCACACATAGATTGAGAGTGTGATTGTGAATGGTCCCGGATGTGACATCAAAAAAAAAAAAAAAAGATATTAAGGGGTAGAAAAAGTTCTGTACTGGAAAAAGAGGAAAGGGGATATATTATGGAACAACTAGTTCACATGAAGAAGTTCAACAGACCTATTAAAAGTAAGGGAAAGAGGGGAGGGGATGAGTATTGTCTTAAGCTTGATCTAATCAGTTTTGGCTTTAAGAGGCAATAATTTAATCATTTAGTTGGATATAAAAATTATATCAACTTATAAATAAGTAGGAAAAGAAAAACAAAAAGGAAAAGGAGGGACAGGATAGAAGGGACAGCAAAAATATTACAGGAAAAGAGAAGTGGATTAAAAAACACTACTAAGAGAAGGGGGAGGAGTAATAGGAGATAAGGTAGTTGGTGGAGCGGCTTAAAAAAACAATTAAGGACAGGGTAGAAAGAACAAAATTATATACAGGAGAAAAAATAGGATGTAGTGAAATAAGAGCTGGTAATTATAACTATGAATGTGAATGGAATGAAGTCTCCCATAAAATGGAAGCAAATAGCAGTTGATTAAAAAAACAGAATCTTACAATATATTGTTTACAATAAACACATTTGACACAGAGAGACACGTGTAGAGTAAAGGTAAAAGGCTAGAACAGAATTTATTATGCTTCAATCGAAGTGAAAAAAAAGCAAAGGTAGCAATTCTGAACTCAGATAAAGCAATCTCTCCCTTTCACTTTCCTATTTTTTCTCTCTCTCCCCTCACTCTTTCCCTCCCATCCACTCCTCTTATTCACTTGCTCTCTCTTTCTATAAAATAATATTATTTCATATTCTCTGTCTATTTTTTTTTGAAAATTTTTTCTCTGTCTACAGTATTTCATCACATGAATATTAGGTGAATAGCAACAATGTAATTGCTTTTTTAAAAAGCTAAAACAATGTTTAATGGACCTGTGAAGTGTAATATTAAGCAGTAATAATTCCTCGTCCCCTGCTTCTTTGATAAAACTAAGAGAACTCTAGCACACTGACTACCCAATGACAGGAACCTACCAGTTAAATTTCAAAGATCAGCTATAAATTAGTTAATATGTTCTCTATAATAGGAAATTGTGAGGAGGTGACATTATTACCTTTTTAAAACTCATTTTTCTCAAAATTCATATTTTTATTGTTCAGAAACCAAAATTAGATTTGCTTTGCTTTGTGAGCATGTTCTATACTTCAAGCATCATCTTGAATCCCTAAATTTCAGTACATTTGTAAGAGTTACCTTTCTTGACATTTTGGGCACATAAGTAACCCTATCAGAATAGCTATTTGGTATTCTTAGGCCATTTTCTATACAAGTTGGTTTCTCATTTCAACTTAGAAAAAGTTAAATTATTTGAGGCATGTTCCACAATTATCTGAAGTGGCTGTTTATTCTGATGTTGTATAATGTTTTTCTCTATTTGTGTAATGTTGGTTTGTATCTGAAATGTCTTATTAAGCTCTTAGTAAGTACTGTACTTTTTTTTTTTTATAAATTGAAACCATCTATGTAACTGTATGAAAATAGTATTGCTTAGTGGATTGAAAGTTATTCTTTAAATTATAAAGAACTGTCATGTTCCCTCTCTGACACGTGCTGGCTGTGTGACTGTAGATTAAATTCTCTGTACTCCCCTTCAAATTCTCCAAGTCTAGTATTTGCAGAACACTTGCAACCATGCATTGGTAGAGTTTCCTCACTAAAAGGAAATGGAATCACAGATCCACATCAAACAAAAAAAAAATCCTTTCTCTATCTATATTATAATCATTGTCTAGAGTTTTATTGTGCCCCTCTAACAATTTATAAAATCTACTTCTGGGGCGCTCTATGGGAAGAATAGGATTTCTTATCACTTCAGTCTATGGTTGAGTAGGTTTTGCTAAATTGCAATCATCCAAATATTAGAACCATAGATCAAGGGTGTAGGTCACCAAGAGCATCAGGATCAAACAGGCAGATAGTGTCCCTTCTGGATATTCTCTCTGACTTTTCATAAGTTACTCATTGCCATTCTCTTACCCACATGAAGACGATCAAAACAGAAGAACCCATGGAATAAAACAAAGACTCATGGCTAATTCATAAGACAATTCATGAGACCAGTGCCAGAAATCTACCTATCTCTTGCCCAAAGTATTAAAAACAAAACTGAATCAAGGGTCTGGCAGAATTTCCCAAATAATGGGAGAAATCGAATTAACTTCCATTTCTAACAGTTAAAATTTGGTACTATTTGTAATTTTTAAATGAAAGATAGCATTTTGTGGAATTCAATGAAAATATAAACTTTGAAGACAGTTTTAGTTTGTGCAAATATTGAGTGAGTTTGAGGTCTGCTAAAAATGTAAGATGGGAGCTCAATTTTGAAATATCAATATATTATTTCCCAATAATAGGTAGTCATTATCATGAGGAAGGGGGAAATTGATTAGAAGTAAAGATAATTAGTCTTTACCCTTTACATATGTATTATAAATAAAATATCTCTATTACCCCACTCACATTGAAAGATTCCTTCTTTTTACCTTCCTACAATAGTCTCCCCTCTAATTAATACCCCAAAAGAGTCATTGTTTATCAAATTTTGCCTATCATAGAACTATAATGAATGCTATCAGAGATTTTTCCCAATTTGCTTTTAAAGCCAAACCACATGCACATGTGAAGAAAAGCAGACAAGCTTTGCCTCAGAGTCTCCTAGGGAAACATCTTGATTTGCTCTTTTTCCCATCATCATGATTTCTTCAAGGAATTCTCCTGATGCAGTCTTCATGAAAGTAGTACTGGGTAAGAGGGAAAGGAGGACATGAAAAAAAGAAGACATTTTAAGTCTTTTAAATATATTTTCTTGTGGATTTACCAGTGGAAAATAGTAGAAACATTCTTGCTGTAGTCTTTGCCCTTAGAATATATAGCATGTGTATTTGGCAGGAGAAAGGGGTTATTTAGAACTGATCTGGGCTGAACAGGGATTCTGAAAGCTTGCTGCTTATATACACTTATATACACAATGATTAAAACACACTTAGGAGCCACAGAAGTTGACAGAACCACAGAGATATAAAACAGTTGATTTCTGCTTTTCAGATCAATCTATAATCAAGTATTTTCTGTGTACCTGCTTTAAACCTGTCACTATGGTAGATACAAAGAACAAAAATAATAATATAAAACAATTACTGTCTTCAAAGAAGGAAGAACATATAGGGGAAAGAACATATATACAGAAAAAAGGAAAAAAAAAACAACATATATACAAAATAAAAGCCAAGTAATTTTATGAATGGAGTCCACGTGCTTGAACTGAACATTGAAAGAAGCTGAAGAATTCTCAGAGGTGGAAGTAAAAGATTATTAATTTTATTTATTTTTAAATTAAAGCTTTTTCTTTTCAAAACATATGCATGAATAACTTTTCAACAATGACCCTTGCAAAACTTTGTGTTCCCAATTTCTTTCCTCTTTTCCTCATTCTTTCCCCTAGATGGCAAGTAATCCAATATATATCCAATATATATTAAACATGTTAAAATGCATGTTAAATCCAATATGTGCATACATATTTATACAATTATAGATAGTTCATTTTAGACATGAAAGACAACCTCATGCAAAGCCAACAGAGGTAAAAAAATGAATTTTATATGCGAAGGGCAGCAAGCTAGTCAGTTTGTCCATAATACAAAATGAAGAAGGCCAGAAATATGTAATGTCTAAAAATCTATCCCAGAGCTAAATTGTAAAAGGTTTGAAATTCTAAACTCTGGTCTTCCCATTTTATCCTAGAGGTAATAGGGATTCAGTAAAGGTTTTTGAACAGAAGAATTAACCTTAGATCTGCGCTTTAGGAAAATCTCTTGGAAAAATATGTGGATATATTGGAGAGAAGAAATTGGAAGCAGGATAGCAATTGGAAGCCTATTGTAATGAAACCCTTAAATAGAGTGGAAATTAGGAGTGAAAAGAAGAGGTAGGATGTGAAAATTGTTGTGGAGGCAGAATTGTGAAGACTTGGTAAGTAATTGATTGTGACTTATCTAAAAGAGAGCAATAGAATAAAATTCATTTACATCCTGAACTAGACATTTACATTAATCTTAGGCATCTGATGGTGCAAATGATTTACTTAGCTTGAATAAGAGGATTATAAAATGATAAGTTTACTTAGCTTATAATGCTACATATATTGGGTACAGAACAAAGATACCTGTAGATGGTTTTGGTTCTGGTTCAGTGGGATGCCAAGACATCTCTTCCTTGTCTCCATGGAAGTATGCAGGGGAGGAAAACACTCAGGCCTGGGGAAACTAGATAGTTGAAGATTTTAATAAAACAAGGAAGGCTACCAGATAATCATGTTACCAGGGCAACACTCTAAGGTGTGAATGAAATACACAATCTTCATGCTCTAATTTTCTGTAATAGCAGAGGCTACTGTTCATCAAAGTCTTCCAGGTCCCAGTGGCCTATATCTGCTCTATAGAGGTACTTCCTTTTGAAATTTTATTGACATCACAGCATAGGAACTCTCCCACTCATTTCAAAATCCTGAATGCTCAAGATTTGCTTCCTTTTTTGTAATATACATGGCCACAGTTTCATGGTCATAACATCTCAAAGGAAATTGTAAACTATTTATTTTTCTTTAAGCATCTTTTTTATTTATCTAAGAAAGCCTCTTTTAGATCATTTTCCAGAAAAAGTGAGAGGATCCAATTATATATTTACTACAAAGAATAATAGATTAAAAGATCATTAAGCCTTCTAAGGACCTTAAATATAGTCTAGACTGACCTTCTCTCTTCCCTTTACAATAAAGTTTCTGGGGCCCAAAGAACTCAATTCAATTCAACACATTTATTCCTAATATGTTAAAGTCACTGAGGTGAGTATACAATATGCATGCATATAATTAAATATTAGCAGATGATAACACTAAATATGTAAATATCAAAACAGGTTTCACATAGTAGATGACACTTCAGTTGGTTTATAAAGCAATCTATGCATTGTATGAAGCTGAGATGAGAAAGGAATATACAAGATGATAAATAGTTTTTAAAAATATGAAGAAAGGAGATGGAATAATGAATATGAAGAACAGCTGGTAGTACATTGTGACTGGAATATAGTGTTATAAAGAAGAAGAATATGAAATAAATCTGGAAGGATAAGTGAAAGCCAGATTGTGGAGGACATTTGATGCCAGGCAAAGTAATTTATATTTCATACCACAAGCAATAGGGAGCCATTGAATGTTTTTGAACAGTGAAATAATCTAGATAGCATTACAAAATTTTTAGTTCCATGAAAGTTCAGCTGAACAGAAGAGAATTGGCAAATAAAGGGATCATTCACAAACTATTACAATAGTTCATGTGAGAAGAGGTGAGTTCTTGTTGTACAAATGGAGAGAGATGGATACAAATGCAGAACATATGGGAAATGATTGGATATAGGAAGGAAAAGAGAGAAGATTTAAGGATGACTATGGAATTGTCAGAATAGGTGAATGAAAGGATGTCAGTGATTCCCTATAGGAAAAAAAATATGTATAAAGGAGGCTTACTTAGGGAAGAAGATATTGAGATTAATTTTTATTGTATGTGATTAGTCTGAAATTTCAATGGTATATTTAGATGTGTACATTCAGCAGAAAGTCAATGACTCATTCAGGTAACTTAAACTCAGGAGAAAGACAGACTGGATACAAATTTGGGAATCATCTACATAGAGATGATAATTGAACTCATGTAAAATAATGCTATCAGCAAAGATGAAATGAGCACAAAGAAAGACAGAGGTTTGTGGTAAGGAACAGCTAGGCTTCAGAGAATGAAAACGGATGAAGAACCTTTAAAATAATTTGAAAAGAAAGGTAAGATAGATACAAAAGACATGTTTTGGGAGCCATGACTTCTACCTTTCCAGTATTCTCATAGTTTTCTGCTACATAACTTTTAATATAAAGTGACTTTAATATAGTCACATTGACTTTGCTGTCCCATGAACAAGACATTCCATATCTAAACTTCACTGCATGTCCTTCATATATAGAATACTTTCCTCCTGGCTTCCCTGTATTCTTTTAAGTACTAACTAAAATCTCACATTCTATAGGAATCCTTTTTTTATTTTATTTTATTTTATTTTTCTTAATTTTATATTTATAAATTTTTTGACATACATATGCATGAGTAATTTTTTTTTATAACATTATCCCTTGTATTCATTTTCCCAAAGCCTCCCTCCCTCTACTGCCTCCTCTAGATGATAGGCAATCCTATACTTATTAAATGTTACAGTATAACATAGATACAATATGTGTGTGTAAATCCAATTTTCTTGTTGCACGTTAAGAATTGGATTCCAAAGGTATAAGTAACCTGGGTAGAAAGACAGTAGTGCTAACAGTTTACATTCAATTAGGAATTCTTTTTCAATACTCCTTAATTATAATGCCTTCCTTTTAATTATTTCTTATTTATCCTTAATATAGTTTGTCTGTACTCATTTGTTTGTTTGATGTTTCTCCTAATAAAGTATAAGCTGCTTGAGGGAAGAGAGTATTTTTTGATTCTTTAAAAATATATCTTTAGCAGTTATAATAGTGCCTGGTGCTTTTTTATGTTTTTAACATTAAGGAGATTAGAGGCAATTGGTGCACTGGATAGAGTTCTGGCCCTGAAGTCAAGGGGATCTAAATTCAAATCTGGCCATAGACATCAAACAGTTCCCTAGCTGTGTGACCTTGTGCAAATCACTTAATCCCAATTGCCTCACAAAAAATGGAGGAGATTGGATCATGCTTTTATGTAGGAGGCAGTATCCAGTAAGAAGGCAAAATAAAATGTGGAGAGAGAGAATAACCAAAGGAACAAACACCAATAGTACATGGGAGTGGTTAGAATCAATGTTATAGCGAGGTTCTGGAATTGACTCAGGTGACCCAACATGGACTTATCTATTAATCCCTATGAACTTCCCTTTTCCACTGCCTGCTACATATTTTTGCCTGTCTCCTCACTCACATTGGCCAGCCATGCAGAAGCAAGATAATTTCTCTGCATTTAAAGATTAGTGTGAGGGGACAGAGGATTAGGAAGATGATAGTTGGAGCTATTTTGTAACATGATTACCATTCATCTGCATGACTCAAAATAGAAGATCATGTTAATGTATCTAATGATATATAGTCTATGTCCTAACTGCAAGAATTGAATCCAAATGAAATTAAAAGTGGTTCTTGTCCGTTTGATTATTAAATACCAATGATGAAAAGAGTCAAACTGCCCAGTTTATTAATTCCTATGCTTCAACCCTTCTATACCAGGATCAAAGATAAGAAAGATTATATTTAGTTGATAGATATCCTGAACAAATAACTTTTGCAGGAATGTGAATAAAGGGAGGGAGTTGAAGTGGAATTTCTGATAGCTTAAAGTTTTGCTATTGACAGTGATGGAAAATATGAGAAATCTGTGAATATAAATATAGGAAAATATTTTATAAATTTATGAAAAGAATATCTACCTTCTGTGAACAGATTCTGAAGTAGTCTGGGAGTCAGCAGCCTTTCTTTATAAATTGTCCTTCATCATATGCTATTGAAATTCTATCCTGCCAAAAAAAAAATGTCAGAGCTCAAGAATATTTCAACTTTTACTTTTATTAGCACTGGTAACTATGCTGAAAAATATTCATTTAGGCAGTAAACTCATCATTATACTTACTAAAACATATAAAGAGAAGTATTGGACTTGACAAAGAGAAAGATCATCTACTCTTCATAGAATGGGACAAAGAGAAGGATAAGGAATGATTTAGAGGGCAGCTGAAATGAGAACTAGGGAGGAAAAGAGGAGTCACAGTCAGTGACCCTAGTTTTCTGATTAAATGGAAATATGTGATATTCTGATGAGGAAGAAAATCTTGGGGTGCAAAAGAGAAAATTTAGAAAACTCTCTTTGAAGAATGTGGTATAAAATTATCAGAGACAACTAAAAACTTCCCAGTAGTGAAGGCACAGTTCAAATTAGGTAGTATACATTTGTAGTAGATTGGACCAAGACTATAGTTTCCACTAGTGATAATCAGCAACAAAGTGTATAATTATAGGGGACAGATGATTGGGGTAGACTAAAATCACTATTTGTCAAAGCATAACCATAGGTGAGGGACAAGGATTTAAGGGAAAAGGATAGTATATAGTTCAATTGTGCAATGTAGGGAGAAAAGGCAGAAGTTGTGATTGACAGAATAAAGACATGTAGATGTCCTGGAAGCTGAGGTAAAGAACAATTGGTTTTAATACGTTTTTTGTAAAAATGAAATATATGAAGAGATGGAGGTAGAGAAGTTAGATAAAGAAAGTTCACCATTATGATTCAAGATATTGATATTATGACTGACAATGAAAACAAAGATGTGACCATCTTTATAAATAGATGTTATAGAGTAAAAATATAAGTAGTGGGAATTGAGGAAATTAATATACTGGGAAACCAGAGAGCTTGAGGAAACATAACCAGGAATAGTGATGTCAAAATATGAAGTCAGAGAACTGATTACGGAGAAAAAATCTTGTGAACCAGTTGCTGAAGTGAGAAAGAAAAAAAAATTATCTAAAAACTTGAAAATTGCTGAAACAAAAAATTTCATATGATCATAAAGAGATTTAATATAGTTAACTTTTAATAATAAAGAAAGATCATTGGGTACGGTGGCAAAGAGATGGTTTAGAAGTGAGAAGAGAAAGGGATATGCTGATTTCTGTTACTTCAGTGTGGAATTTTGTTTATTTTTCTGGGGTGATTGAAGGGGCTACCAGAAAAGGAGACTCCACTACTGAATAGCCTGACATAAAACCAATATCTTCCAGAGGGATGCAGACTTCCATAAGCACCTGGAAATTTGTAAAAATGAAAAGGTTAAAATGAATGGTAGTTGATTAACAATGAACATAGATTGCAGGAATTATTATTGACCAAAAGGGAACAAAATAATATGGATTATAGAAGAGTACAGCTGGTTTTCATTAAGAGTATGGGGAGAAATAATAAGGAAATGAGAAATACATATGAATCAAAGAGAAAAGGAGAAAGATGTGATTTAGAATTTGCCAATGATAGCTCAAAGTAAGAATCAGATAATTACAGTCCTTATCCTTGGAGATTCCATGATTACAGAGATATAGGAGCAATAGCAGCTTCTATAGATTATAATTTCACTTATTGGAGAGATGCAGAAATAAATAATTAGTGGAGTCAGCAATAATGTCCAAGTATCTAGGTAAGTAGATACTTGGAGTTCAGGTCTTCTACGTTAGGCTAAAGTTGTATTCAGTACCAACCCTATAGTTTCATAAATAAGTCAAAAACATTTTTTTTAGTGAAAAAATGTGTGAAGCACTATTCTAAGCTTTGAGGAAACAAAGACAAAAGTGAAATAGACCCTGTCCTCAACTGACTTTGCAATTCTTGATGAATAAACTAAATGCCAGTGGTTATGATCTTGGATACAATTAAAATTAAAGTGGATATTATAGCCATTGTCTTACTTTCTAACATCTACAATCATGCCCTGTTTTATCCATTGTTTTAATGCTGGGACTTATGAATTTACTAAAACTGCATTTTAATCTGCCTTTTTCATTTTCCTGCATGAGAAAAAAAATGGAATTCTTAACATTACAGAATCAGTGGGCAAGAAAGGTGAGAATTACAATCTATGCATGTTGACTTGTAGGCCAGTTTTCTGTTTGTCACACAGTGGTGGCTTATGAAGAACAACAACATATGAGGACTAAACATCTTGCAGCTTCAGAGAAGAAGCTATAAGCTTGTTGCTTTTGGAGAGTTGGGATTTAATATTATAGGTTCATTTTTTTTTTTCTTTGGATCATTCTTGTAGTTATTCCACTTCTCTTGTGATCATCTCCTTTTTTTCTCCATTTATTTCAAATCCCACATATCCTTTAATGACTCATTCAAAAAAGATTGTTCTTTCAAACAAACAAATGTCCAAACATTTATTGAGCCATTACTACAACTAAGCAAGGAACTGCATAAGAATGTGTGGGATTTAACTAGAAATTCATCCTGTTTTATTACTTGAGAAGTATCATATGGTTTACTTGTAGATGGGCCTCATTTTATTCAACACATGTACATTGGAAAGACTATGCCATCATTTGAAAATTTAATCCTATTTTAAATGTATTGTAGGAGAGACCATGTACTTAGTCCTTTTGCAAAGAACAATAGCATCATAGCTTTATAATTGGAAGAAATCTTAGAAGCCATATAGTCTAATACCTTCATTTTGGAAATATGAAATCTGTATGTTAAGTGACTAGGCCAAAGTTATATAGAATTCAGCTTCTTAAACTTTGGTTTGTGAGTCCATATGGAATTTCATAAATGAATGAGAGCCATGAAATTATGATTTATTGTAAGTAAAAGTTAGATTTATATGCCTATTTTATATGCCCATATAATTGTCATGTAAAAATTTCTTGACAGAAAAGGGGACATGAGTGAAAAACAAATTAAGAAGCTGTGACAGAGGACTAAAGGATAGAGTGGGGATTAGAGCCTAAGCCTCCTGATTCCAAATTAAGCATTATAGGCATTTCCCTATTTTCTAAAACCTACAATCACAATTTAATTTATTTATTTTTTTTAAATTTTTGTTTGAACTTACAGATTTACTACAACTGCATTTTTGTCTGCCCTTTTCATTTTCTCCCTAAAAGTCATGACAAAAAAAGACTGTCCCATGTGAATATTGATTCTTCTCCCGAATTGTTGTTTTGGTCTTTCCTATCACCATTGTAGCTTTCTATAGTTAAGATTATTTACTGCTTTTTGCTCATTTTCTTCCTTTCTTTCTTTCATTTCCTTCTTTCTCTCTTTTTTTCCTTCTTTCCTTATTCCCCTCCTCTCTTCTCCTTCCTCCCCTCTTTCTCTTCCTTCCTCCCTCCCTTTGTTCTATTTTTTTTTTAAAGGAAGAGCTCTGTTCTTGGGTTAAAGGGGTGCTTTTCCAAAATTTTTCTGTGTTCTGAACCTTAGCTTTGAGCAAAGGGGACCCTTATGCTTGGCGTCTTGCTCACTTATAGGCTTAGCCTTACCTACTCTTTCCAGGAAACAGCCTGGTTTCCCTATCTTGCAATTTGCCTTCTGGAGGTTGGCCCACTGGTCTCTTCTACTCCTGAGTCAGGACTGGGATTATCAATTGCTGATCTGCTGTGATTAAGGTCCTCTCACTGACTTTATCAGACACTGTCTGAGTTTAGATGAATACCTCTTTCACCCCAGTCTGATTGACTTTTCTTGAAGTCCTAATCTATCTTGAGTTAGAGAATGGTTCATTTCATCAGATTCTCTTCAGATCCTTGGTTTTATGTCATTTTTGAGGGAAACTGGGAAAATTTAAGCAACTTCCTAACTTCATTCCATCATCTTGGTTTCACCTTCAGAACTCCCGTTTTTGTGTTTTTAATAGAGAAGTGGGTGTGATACTCATCTGAAATAATACATGTCTTTTTAGATGAGATAACTTATAAGTTTTATTTTTCTTTTAAGTTGTTACAGGACATCTCATGAAATGAATAAACCTTACATATTTTATATATTACAAAAATGCTTCAATAAAAAGTCATTATGGAAAAGTCAATACAAAAGCATTTTTCTTTGTTTTATTTTGCTTTGATGTTGCTCAAAAGTAAGAAGCAGCTAAATGCAACTCCATGACTTCTGAGTGTGACCTAAATCAATTTAAAATGTAACTGTTAAATATTTAACAAAATATTTAAGTAGCTAAACATAAAATATTTGTTATATTATTAGAAATAAAATAATAAATAAATTTAAATAACATAATACAATACAAACAATAAAATAAAACAAAGATAATACTAATAGGTGATTTTCTAAGCCCATGTAATCTCAGGGATCTTTATGTAACACTTATGACTCTCGTTTCTATTTGAATGTTACACTACTGATGTAGATTAAAGATTTCATAAATATTTGTCTTCATGAACTAACTCTGACAAGTAATAGATTCCTGATGAGGAGATAATACCCAAGGTATAGACCAAAACAAGTCTAGTAAATCAAGATCAGCAAAAAGTAAAGTAAGCCTCATCATGTCACAAATGTTTTTCCCTCATCCTGTATCAGCAAAAAAAGCACTTCCAATGTTTTTATTTTGGATCTGAAAAGAGGTTCATTCTTTCTCTAGAAATTATGAAAAAGCTCTACTGGGAAGCACTGCATTTGATAAAAAAAAAATCACCAGTTTTGCAAAGATAAAGAAAAGGTTCCTCATTTCTCTAATGCTGTGATTCACCTTTTCCAAGGGGAAAAAAAAACCCAAAAAACCAAGGAGCAGTTATCTAAATAAGCAGGTGGAGATAGTTAAGAAATTTAATATAAGTTAAATAATGAAAATTCATTATTTTACAATTGAATTACTAAAATTCTTGGCATAAATACATTTCTGTGTCATATCCTGTTTTATTACTGCTAGAGAATGGCAATCATATAAAATTAAAAGAGACTTTAATTACCAAAAGATCAATTAAAAAATTATATATATACACATACATATAACTAATAGGAAAAATAGACAACATTAAAAACTTCCAGCTTCAGCATTATTACTACGAGTGTAATGTGGTAGATTAGAATAATTTTTCAGAATTTTGATTTGTTTTGAATTCTTTTACAATAGCATACTATGATCAGAGTGAATTAAGCTCCCCAAATTAGAAGCTCAACAAAGCTCAGTTTGTTAGCTAGTTGGCACAGTGGATAGAGAAGTTGGGTTGGAGTCAGGGAGACTTGAAATCAAATCTGGCCTCAGATACTTAATTGTGGTATGATCCCAGGCAAGTCACTTAATCTCTGCTTGCCTCAGTTTTCTTAACTGCAAAATGAGGGTAATATCAGTACCTATCTCACAATAGTCTTGTGAGAAGGAAACGAGATTTAAAAAACATAACTCAGTACACTGCCATATAAAATAGATGCTATATAATATTTATCCTTTTCTCCCTTGTAGATACTTTTCCTACAAATTGCAAATTATTCCACATAAAATTTTCTCTTATATCTTATTCTTACTCATCACTGAACTTTTGTTGCTAGTATTCCTGAATCAGATTCAAAGTCAATAAACATTATCTATTATTTAGTGATAGAGAAAAAGACCAAAAGAAAAATTTGTTCCCCAAGGAGCTCACAATCTATTAGGGGAAAAAAACAATAAAAAAAAAAAAGAAGTTAAAAAGTAAAGGTGGAGGAAGTAGAAATATATAATAGAAATATATAACATTGGGGCATGATGAAGCCCTATACTTAGAGAGAAAAATGATCAGAGAAGATATAATAGTTATTAAACTGAATTTATCTTTCAGAATGATGAGTTTCTGTAGATCACGAAGACCAGGAAATCTGTTGTGATAGGGGAGCCACATGCTAGTAGCTGCTGGGAACACAAATCAGACCAGCAGAATGGATCCCTTCACGTGAGAAGATAACGATGATACAAGGAGATTGGGAGGCAGTTGCTATTCTCTGACCTCTCCACTGAGAGGATTGTCTGACCTCTCTTCTCTTCCCTCTGCCTCCAATTTATCTCATTCCCAGTCTACAAGCAACATCTGTGTCAATAAAGGCTAATTCTCTGCTCTTAGAAGAATTGATCTTCTCCTTCACCTAGGCATGGTCCCTAAGCATTCCCTGTTTTTTTTTTTTTTTTTTTTTTTTGTTTGTTTGTTTGTTTGTTTGTTTATTCAGTTGTTTCCGCTATGTATGATTCTTTATAATCCCATTTAGGGTTTTCTTGGCAAACATACTATAGTGGTTTGCCATTACTTTCTCCAGCTTATTTTATAGATGAGGAAACTGAGGCAAACAGGATTAAGTGACTTGCTTAGGATCATACAACCAGTGTCTGGGGTTGGATTTAAACTCATGGAGATTAGTCTTCTTGATTCTAAATCAACAAGCTATCCACTGAACCACAAAGATACCTTGTACTGACCTATCTGGACCCTGATTTTCTCTCTTTTAATATAAATTAGGTTACATGAGGAGATCCCTAAAGTCTTTTCAACTCTAACCTCCCATGAACATTTGATAAGCTTGTAAAAATTGGTTCAAGGATGATAGATTTTTCATACTTATCTGAAAGATTATTCTGTAAATTTAATAATAGAAAATATCCCTTAATAATGAGTGCTTTATAAAATTAAACAAGAATAATGGTGCATAATTTTATTTTTTTTAAATAAGGCTTTTGGGAACTGCTCTAGGGAGCATGTACCCCAAATTAAAACATTAGTTAAAGCATACTATGTATGTCATGATATAATTTAGTTATCTACAAATCTTTAGTGTATTTTTTTAAAATACAGTATATTGGAAAAGACTAGTTAGAAAAGACTATATACATATGTATGTATGTATATATATATATATATATATATATATATATATATATATATATATATATACACACACACACACACACATACACATGCATATATAAAGACTATATAATATTTAGAATGGAAGTAAGGAAAGTAGATTCTTTTGACCAGATACCACTTGGATTTGGTTGTTCAGAAAGCTATAGTATATTTTATGTAATTATTAATAATTTCATCTAATACCTAATATCTTCTAACATTTATAAAATACATTATTAATAATGAGGAATTTATCAATGCTAATTACAGTGAACAAAACACAGGGTATTATCATGTCATAATTTTCCATTCCTTTCAGAGTTGTTAAATGTTCTTATTGACTGATGACATTTCAAATCACAATTATCTTCAGCTTATTAGGTTACTAGTTAAGCAGAGGTACTACTTTGCCATTTTTTTTGCTCAGAAGTAAACTTTCGTGCTTCTTTCTAACTTTGATTGGTTAAATGGAAAGTCCATTCTCTGTCCTTTTGACAATTTTACCAACCTGTTTTTCTGTCATCATAATGTGCTAAACTGCTTTACACCCTCTACAATCTTACTAAAGTATCCTTTTTTGCTCTTTATCTCATACAACTTTCTAGATCCTGCCTATATATCTTTGTATAGGCTGTTTCTTTTATTGAGTAAATATTCACTCCTTATCTCTGTCTCTTAGAATCACTAGATTACTGCAAAAATAATTTGCTTCAAAAATCATTAGCTTCCTTTCAAAATAAATCTCCTGAGTAAAGGCTTTCCTAATTTCCCCTGCTGCTAACATCTCAACTAAAATTTACTTGTATTTGTTTGTCTATGTTTCATTTATATGTAAGAGAAGTGTCCTATATCTCCAAATCCAACTATGGTTACTAAGAAGATAATTCATCTCCAGATAGACAGGGTTATAATTCCAGAACTCTTCCCTAGCATTATTTTTCAGTGGCAGATCATGAATACAAAAGATAACATGTTACATAACAGCACATCCCAAAACAATTCAAATGTCTTTATTCTTAATATGCTTTAATTAAAGATCACTTTTTATCAAAGTAATAATGGTATAGTATAAAGAAACCTATGCTAGAACAAAGAATCCTGTTCTAGAATTCTGGCTATGTCAGTCACTAGCCTTGTGCCCTTGCAAAGTGCATAAAACTATCCTAAACTCAATCTTACCTAGGAAATGTGAATGATAAAGATTCCTGCTTTGACTACTATACATGGTTATTGTGAGTAAAGTGATTTGTACATTATTAAACAGTTATGAAACTTTTGAAGTAGAGTCAGGAAATAGGATTGATTACCAACTCTCCTACATACTATATATCTTTAGCTATATCTATATATATCTTTAAGCAAGTTATATTCCTGGTCCAGATTCTTTTGCCTTTTATGTGCCAAATGTAGTATAGTGTGTAATACACATATATATGTATATACACATATACACATACATATGCATAGTTATATATAGTGAAGAGTTGTCTGGTCATGGACTCTCTCAGGGTCCATAGCTTGTATTTGTCAGAGGAAGGACTTGAACCCAAGTCTTTATGCCTCTAAAGATGACCTCTATGTACTACATAATACTCTTTCATTATTATCCCAACAGTTTTTATGTTTATTGCTTGAGTGTGGATGTTTCTTGTCCCATGTTAGCTGATGAATCTTTTTAAGATCCCAGGAACTATCTACTTTGTATTGCAAGTATGTTATTATAACATGCAAGATGCGAGCTTAATAAATACCTACTAATGAACTAACCAGCTTCTTTCAGTGTCCATTTTACTCCAGTGTTCTTTTAACTATTTTTTTCCTTTGAGAAATGACAAGGAGGAATGAAAAGAACATGAAATTGACCTGGAAAGAGCAAAGTATTGAAAATAAAACAAGTACCTTAATGAAGAATGGTGGCGAGTGGAAATACAGAATACCAACCAAGTTCTAGATAGATTGGGACAAAGAGAGTGAATCTAAAAGGAATTGAAATTCCTGAGTAGGAACAACAGATACAGGAACTAAAACTATGGCAATGAGAAACTCAGAACACTCCTATCACATTTTCCTTCTAGGGATATATGACAAGAGGTACATCATCTTCTGAATTAAACAAGCTTTCCATGAGTGTAAGAAGATATAAAAAGGATGAAGTCTAATAAACACATTACAATAGATCTTAGTTTTTAGAGGACACAGTGGAAACTCAGGATCCTGAGATAAAATATTGCAGGAAAAGGGACTCTGGATTAGAAATCAGAAGATTGAGGTTTAAATCCTGGCTTTGGCATTTAGGATTTTGTGATCTTGTTCAAGTAAGTCATTTAACCTTTCAGAAGTTAGTGTTCTCATATGTAAAATGAAAGTATTTTGATCTATTCATCTATATAAAGGCCAATGATAGAAATCACAATCTAATGGCATTTGCAACTCTAAAGCTTGAGATCCTAATCTTAAAACATTATAAGTTACTCTGTGTACAAAGACATTACAGAGATCCTAATTTCAAGGAGGCTATTACTAAATGGGAAAAATTGTGATATACTATAAAAGTGAGCTATTATTATTTTGAAAATTATATTTATTTTTTAAAATATGATCTAAAGAATTCTTTCCTAATCCGGTGAACCATGGAATTAAAAAAAAAAAATTCTTTAAAGTTGCCCTTTGTACTTGAAGTTCATCACATTTTTCTTTGATGTTAAGTTAATTACATTTCTCTCCCCAAACCTTTATTCTTTGATTTTCTATATTACTTTATGTTCTAAGTCATTCAGCCAACTGTGAGTAGGTAGCTGGGTAAAAAAATACAGAGATTGATGAACAGCTTCAGGAACAGCTATTCCATGATGGGATGCAACAGATTCTTAATTTATTAAAGTGGAAAGAATCCATTTCTTTTATTTAAAATCCAAATCAGTTATTGGATATTGGATGTTCTTGGTTCCCATATGCTGAATACTTGGTTATACTGTATAAAGACATTATCTTACATATTTCTGTGTTATTATTGCATTGATTAAGTTTGTGGGACTACAAAAATTAATCTTTGCAGAAAGTGATTAAAAGTTTATTTTTAAAAAAAATCTTGATATTAGCTGTGTGATAGTTACTCATACCTCCAAAATAAACCCCTTTATTACATAAAAAAGGAAATTAATTAAATGAAACTGATATCTGAAGGCTACCTTTGAATTTATCTTTACCCAGTGTCTCATTTGTATTTGTAATATGTAAAGAATCTTGGACTTCCTCTGCCTTTTTCTTGTCTTTGTTCTCTAAGGCCTTGACAACTTCAACTTTCCTAACTTTTCTTCTTCCTATTGGTCTCTAATTCTAATCCATTTTATGCTTTACTAATAGATTTTTATCCTAAAACATGGACTTGGTGATAAGAGTTTCCTTCTCAACAACTTCTATTTGCTTACAGGACAAAGTCTAAATTTTTCATCCTAAATTTAAACTATTTCTATTATCTGATGACCAAATATTTTTCAACTTCATAGCCTCTTCCCTAAAACATGTTGTCTCTCTATATCTATCTCCTTACAATTTCAAATCACGTCACATTTCTTTTGGTCTTCATTCTGTCGGTTCTAATATCCTTCCTCTTTTTCTTTTCATTTCAAATGCTTTCTTCAAAGTTTAGCTTAAGACTAATCTCCTTAGTCATTACTAAGTAGATATCAACCATTAAATAATAATGGCACTGTGTTTATATTCTTGTCTAAGTCTTACTACTATATGGGCAACTAGATGGTACAGTGGATAGAGCACTGGGCTTGGAATCAGGAAGTCAAATAAGGTCTCACTTAATAGCTATGTGTGCCTGGGCAAGTCATTTAACACTGTTTACCTCAGTATTTTCATCTATAAAATGATGTAGAAAAGAATATGGCAAACCATTCTGATACATTTGCCAAGAAAACTCCACATAGGGTCACAGAGAGTTGGAGACAACTGAAATAACTCAGCAGTAACAACAAAGTCTTGCAAATTATAGAAGTGAAAGATTTGACTTCATTTATACTGAGAATTCTGAGATGAAGCAACTCCCTTCCTCAACTCAGGTTGTCATATTCTGTAGCTTTAATTCTCAAAGATGAAGTGAGTTTCCTGAGGTCACAAATCTAGTTTCTGTCTGAGATAGAATTGTGATTCCAAATTGTCTGGGCTTCTAGGCTAACTTTAAATCCACTATTCCACATTTCTCTTTGTCTTATGAAGTTCTTTTTCATATCTTTTCCTCTTGATAAAACAACTTTCCATAAAATCAAATTGCCAGGAGTAAGCTCCCTAATTTTAAATGAATATTGCTCCAAGATATATCTTGATTTTCAGTTATTTCTGATTTCCCAGTGGTGGGAAACTGATTTTCCTGTTTTTTATGTATATAAAAGATCATGTGATTGAAAGCATAAAAAAAGGAGCATTATGAAAGAGCAATGGAGGTAAAAGGAGAATAGATATATAATCATCAGTAATTTAAGACACTATTTTAAGAGTATGGAGTAATCTAGAGTGAACTTTGAGAAAGTTGCTAGTAATTTAGGAATTATACAGTTCAAACTACACAAACCACAACAATAGCAGAAATAAATTAAAAATTTTTCCCACTCTTTCGCCTTTTAACTTGCTGAAAATGTGCAGTGCTTTTGTAGTTTAGGGAAGAAATAGATAGATGTTTGAACAATGAAAAGGCTCCAAAGAGGTATTTTTTCTCTTTAGCTTCCTCATCTCTAAAACGAAAATTAAATAAAAAAATATTTATTGGAAAATTGTAAGCAAGGTACTTCAGTGAACATTAGAGGAGATAAAAGGAAGCATAAATTTTTTCAAGCTTTTGGGAGGCACATGGTATGAAAATATTCAAATAAAATAAGTTGAACCCTGAATCAGTCCCACTTTCTATCTAAGCCAATATCCTCTCTCTGACCAAAAGATATTTTATGCCAGAATCTAAAAACTAACATCATTTATATTGTTTTAAGTCATAGGATCCCTTGAAACATGTATATTAAATAAAATAAAATTCTCATAGTATTGGGATCATACATATTTGAAGATATATTAGAGTTATGTGGAATTGTTACACAGTATTATTGATATATTTCACATTTTTGTGTATTTAATACTGTTATTTCTTGATGAGATAAAAAATCTAGTTGTTTTGTTTTTCTTTTTATAGATTTTTAGCATTAGTAAAAACTACAATACTGTTTAACCAATGTCTACTTCTACCTTGTGTAGTTTGTGATATTTTTTCTGGCTATTAAAAAAATAACACTAGTTATGACTCTACTATTATATAATATATTTTAGAACAATATTTAATATGTAAATTCATATATTGTTCTATGTTAGGTTCTTACTAAGTGTTAAGTCGGTACTTGACAATTCTCTAGTTCCGGCCTTTACTGGGAGTTTGACTTGTGAATTCCTGGGGAAGAGTTTGCATGCTTAGGAGGAGCAAGTTCATTGGTTGAATTATTTTTTCCCAGAAGCCCTTGCATTATCCCATGCCCATTCTCTGGGAGGATAAAAGAGGGAAGTCACTACTCTGGACGGGAGTTAACGGCAACTGTCTGGAGACAACAGCTATCTACAGAAGAAGAATCTGTCTGAGAGATTTGAGTTGACACAGCAGATATCCTCCCAGAGAGCGATCAGCAGCTTCTGTAGACAACTGCACGTTATAGTTATAATCTCACCCCTCTAGGACATTTCAATGTTCATTTTACTTCCCTGAGTGGCCTGTAACGAGAAAATAAAATGGAAGAATATGTGAAATGTGGTTTTTTGCAAATACTAAAAAGAAACAATGAATGAATCTGCATAAACTTCAACCCATAACATAATGTTGAGAAGCTTAGCTTAAGTGTTAATCATTACTTTGTGCTGCTTGCAAACAACTGCCAAAATTGGTTCAAGACAAAATAAAGACTATTGGCTCATTAGCAAATTTGGCAGTACTAGAATGGCAGTAATCACATTTCCATTCTATTTTCATAGTTAGGGCTTCAAAGTAGCTTAAAAATATTCATTAACAAAACAGGTTGTTGCATGCCAAGGAGTAGCTGCCTCAGCATTGTCATTTAAAATAACTTCCGTAGCTTTATCTAGAAGGGCAGAATTTTATTTTAACTGTAGGGGAAGGGAAGCAAATATCATAGCAATACCCATGGTATGCCTGATGTAAATTTTCTTTAGAAGTAAATGATTCCCTCAAAAAATAAAAGTCTCATAGAGCAATTTGTTGATTTTAAAAGTTGCTGTCTTGACTCTTCTTAATTGTGGGGTAATTCAGTCCAAAACACTTTTTGAAAACTTTTTAAAAAACTATACAATTTATCTGAAATTTTATTTTCCATATGTTGCATTTATCAACATAAAAATCACTTCTTGAATGATACTTATAATTACTCCTATGGAGAAGTAGTGTGGACCAAGGAAGAAGTCCAATGTTTGGAATGCTGCACATAATATTAGATAATTTCCATGAACTGATCAGTTTGTGATTTTTCTTTTCTTTTCTTTTTTCCTTTAAAAAAGTTATTTATTATAAGGAATAGTTGTATAGGATATGGAAAGGGATGATTGTAAGGAAACCTAAATGATGTAAAGACAAAATATATCAATCTATTTATATGCATATGGATCAGATATATGTATGTGCATATGTAAAACTCACATCCTAAATACCAGAGCCAAAATGTAACTATTTCCTATGAAGTAGATATTTAGGGAATTTCTCTATTCATGTATTATACTATAAAAATCCCATATTTAGAGAGTTATCCCATAGATTAAGCATTGGCCTCTTTCATGGATATCTCTGAGAAAGATAACATATTAACATGCTGATACCTTAGGATGACTTAGGTCAGTAGGTATAAAGTTAGGAAATAAGATAAGAATCAAGTACAAGAGGGCCATTTTATGAGGAAAATTAGCTATGCCATATATGTTCCTATAGGGAAATTCAATTAAATATCTAGCAACAAAATAGATGATGATTTACACAAGCATGCTCTCTAGATTCTGTGAGCACACTAGCTAGTACTCTGAATCATTAATGAATGAGAAGGGAATATTGGTAATGAAGGATCATGGGACCAATGCAGGGAAGATACAGTTGGTAATCTTCCATGAATGTCAATAGAAAACAATGTAATTGTATCTAAAGAGAATGATTGTTTTAAATAAAAGGTCTACCCAGAAGAAGAGCTATGACTGAGATAAACTGGGGAAGGCATCCCCTGATTAGAATAAATATAATAATATGATGTAGTTCTAATAATTTTTGTTAAAATTTAATATAGTGCTTTGTGGCATCACTTAATTCAATGAATTTGGATTCAAATTTTATGATTTAATATACAGAGGGTAATTTTCTATAGAAATAAGAAGAAACCAAGAAATTATATATCTTGAGGGGAAAAACACAACAAAATATGAATACACATTTAGATTTGGGGGAAACCTTAAAAATAAATTAGACCATTCCCTTTGCTACACAAATGGGTAAATTGAAGCCCAGGGAGGTTGAGTGACTTATCCAAGCATATCCTCCATCAGAAACCTCCTTTCAATTTGAGATTGAATCATATTCTTTATGCCCTACCATTCAATCAGGCCTGAAATCATTTAATTATATTAATATCTAATCCCACTTCTCTTTCTTTAAAAAATAAGAATAACATCAGAGACTACCAAAACTTGCTTTCCTGGTAATATATATCTAATATAAATCATATAAATCATATATATATATATATATATATATATATATATATATATATATATTAGATAAATGATCAGCTTGAAAGACCTTGATTAAAGTCCTCCTTCTAATAGATCTTGGACAAATCACTTCATTTCTCTGGTAAAATTGTAGAGCAAATGCCAAATTTATAGGAGTTTCCTAAGGAGGAAATTTGCTCATCAAGCATTCCCAATTTAAATAAAGTCCTATCTATAAAAATTACCATCAAAATTTTCCTTTTCTATAAGTGTAGAATTCCTCTCCAAAAAAAAAAAAAAAAAAAAAAAGGAAATGAGGTCTGTTTGGCATTACTTGCTTCTTTAGAAAACTCAAGATTTATCTTCGTAACCAGTGCTTCATTTCTAGATATGTACTAACAATGTATCAATTTATTATAGATTTATTTTATAGAAATCCAAGATAAGTTCACTGGCCTATAAATTCAGATTCCCTTATTTGTTCTATATGAAAATATATTTGTCTTTTCCAGTATTATAGTAATTTGTCTAGTCTTCAAGATCTTTCAAAAGTTAACGGATACTGGTTCAACAACATCTATCTAGTTTTGCTTTATAATTTTGAGGCCCTATAATTCATAAAATTTTTATGAATTACTAAATAAACTGGTCCCTTTGGAATGAGTAGAGTCCTAATTTATGAATTCCCTTGACAAAACTTTTTAAATCATTCCAGTTATATTTTTTTCATACATATATGCCAATAAATGAGGAAAATGAAGGGAGAGTTTTCCTGCTAGAATTTCATCTTTAGCAGGCTTGGTGTAGGCATGAATAAACTTATTGTCTATTATTTAAGCATTTCCATCTGTCTTGATTTGACCATGGCCCTGGCTCATTTTTCCTCTTCAAGGTATTTACTGTTATGGCCTTATATGCTGCATTAGTATTGTCCTCGCCTTTTAGCTTGATGGATGACTGAACATTCCCAAAGGATGGTAATGGTGTTTGGAAAAAAAATCAGGCAGCCAGCACCATAGCTAACCTTTTCTCGTCGAACAAGGTAACATCAAATGAAAGCTGATGTCATACTCAAAGTTAGCAATAGGTTTTCTCCAGTGCACTCACTCCTTGGATGCAAATAGATTTCAATTAATATGCAGAAGGGCTATACTGATACTCTGAAGAGTACTTTTAGTTTCTTTAAAACAATACCAACAACAACAAACAGCAAAGTTTTGTCTTAATTTGCAATTTTCCCCTAATATCTTCTTAGCAGTATCTTATACAATGGATTTTTATAATCTAGCATAGTAAGTAGAGTGTTTGATTTAGACTCAGGAAGTCCTGAAATAGAATGCTGCCTCATACACTGATTAGCTGTGTGACCCTGGAAAAGTCACGTAATTCTATCTATTTCAGTTTCCTCATCTTAGGATAATGTTAAAGTCTAAGAATCAAGAAGACAATTTCAAATCTCACATCTGATACACATTACAAGTATAATCATGAACAATGTTAAAGTGAGGTTCATAATTACCTTCTAGTAACAATTAAATATGAAATTTGAACCTATGTCTTCCTAATTCAAAGGCTTTCACACTATTCATTTTACTTCTTGCTTCATCTTTGCTACAGAAAGCAAATTATTTTAAATAGTTTCATCTTTGCTACAACAAGCAAATTATTTTAAAATTTAAAATTAATTGCAAAGACTGAGTTTAGACAAACATGAAAATAACTAGTTAACATAATTAGATACTTCATAAACCTGGTTTTTGATATTTTGTAGATGTATCAAACTCAAGTTTCATATTTGCTTAATTTTTTAATTCACTGATCATATTGCTACTGAATGAAAATTTACTATGTAAATCTTTATTTCTTTCAACAAAGGCTTGCTAATCTACTTATATATTCATTTGGACAAAAGGACAAAGAGCTGTGTAATATGCTTGAGTTGTGTCATAACAGAACAGATTGACAAAGTCCTTGGACAATGGATTTGAGGTTGTTGGTGCTCAGCACAAATACCTGATTATTTTAATGAAGCAAATCTTTTGTCTTGTCAAATTGAGCTTAGTGAAAATCAAAGAAATATAAAAAGGATTAAGGATTCTAAAATTTTCAGGAGAAAAAGTTTATTGATGCTGTTTACAAAGAATTTTAAGTGGCACCAAAGGACTTTGTTAATTTGAAAACAGAAGTATGATCATTGAGGTAACTATTTCAGGGCCGCACATAATGATGGAAGGCAGTAATAAAAGCAATGAGTGAGCCAAGTTTTTAACAAACTATTCTCCCACACTGGGAAAAGGAATACTTTATTTTTTTGGTAACAATCATATTGCCTACATAGAATGTGTGAAGTAATAGGATAGAGGGGGAATCTGACTCAGTGGAATAGGAAACAAAGTTTTATAAAATATTGTGCAGGTACAGGCACAGTGATACACACTGGTGACACAAATTATGATACACATTCTAAAGCAATTTCCCTTTTCTATAAGTGTAGAAGTCCTCTCAAAAAAATTTAAACTTTTTCTACTTGTGACTCCTTTTTGCTTAAGAAATTTTTATGTGACTCCCATCTCCAATATAAGCTGAAGTGTTTCTGGCCATGTTTGTGTATGAGCATGTTGTATGTTCAGAACGGAAGTTGTACTGAACTTGTGTGATACATAGGTCAGCACTGCCAGAAACACCTTGAATTCTTAAAGTATTTGATTCTGAATGGTCCCCATGTTCAGAAACTTTTTGCTGTTGCCAAATATTTTGTGATTCCCATGTTCAGTTATGTGTTGCTCTATAGAATCACAACCCAGAGTTTAAGAAACTTTAGTCTAAAGGGGGGTAGCATCCAAACAACTTTGTATAAATAAGCTATATACCAAAGGTTCTTAAATTGTGGTTCAAAACCCTATATGGGGCCATGTTACTGAATGTGAGGGCCATTAAATTATGATTTATTATCAATACTTATTTGATTTGTATACCTATTTTTTATACTGGGGTCACATAAACATTTTTTTGAACAAAATAGGGTTGTGATTAGAAAAAAGTGTAAGGAGCCTTGCAAGATCAATATAGGATCCAATGGAAATAATGAAGCCAGGGAAGATCCTAAATATGAGAGAGATTAAGGAAGGCTTTCTATAGAACGTAGTAAGTTATCTAGGAACTGAAGGAAGACAGTGAACCTGCATAAGTCTTTTCCTCTGTCCATTTGACTTTTTAAGAATCTTTGTAATCTGTAATTTAGGCTTCTTCCACAGCATTACTTAATATCATCTTCCTTCACAAATACTTATTCCAGTTAACCTGGATAATTTTTCCTTGAACTTGACATTCTACCTTTGTGCATTCAAATAAGTGATCTTTCATACCTTCCTTCTCAGTTCCACATTTCTGAACACTCATTCCTTCAGCATTCAGCTTAATGGAAACATTTTTTTTTTTAAATGCTTTCACAAGTATTGTTGTCCTACTTTATTTTTGTGTTGATTCATCCTAGTGGACACTGTAGAATGTATTACCACACATTGACTTAAAATTTGAAAATTGCTTTAATGATCAGATATCACAAGGAGTTCAAAGATAGAAATGAAAGAGTTGGGACGCTTCTTAGGAATAAAATTCAGCTATATTTTGTATTCAATAAACTTTGAGACTATGATATTGTTTCTTTTTTAAATAACTTTTTCTTTTCTTTTTTCTTCCTTTTTTATTTTAATTTTTAAAATTAATTTTATAATTATAACTTTTTTTTGACATGGGTAATTTTTTATAACATTATCCTTTGCACTCCTTTCTGTTCCGAATTTCCCCTCCTTCCCTCCTCCCCCTCCCCTAGATGGCAGGCATTCCCATACATGTTAAATATGAATAACATTTTTATTTTCAAAATATATGAACAGATAGCTTTCAATATTCCCTGTCCCTTCCCCTAGACAGCAAGTAATCCAATATATGTTAAACATATGCAATTCTTCTATACATATTTTCACATTTATGTGATATTGTTTCTAAAATAAAATTTGTTCAGAATTGGTAACAATGGACGTCCAGCAACATTTTTGAAAATATATCATTCATAAGTTTAGGACTGTCTGTACTTAATTTCCACTATTAGAGCATTTTTTTCTTTCTTCACTTTAAATAGAATTCTAGACACAAACAAACATTAAATGTCTCATTTTTTATGCTGTAATGAGATTGAAAGCCCTGTATCATGTCTGCATGGCAATTCAACTTTCTTATGAAATCTCTTCTATGATAACATTTCACATTCTAAATGATGCCCAGGCCCATAAGTTGAATAATGAGGAAGGATTAGCTGGCAGGAAGATGTTAAAAATATTACCAAGCACTAACCCTGCTTTATGGCTATTATTTTTTAGCTTTTATTTTGGAGAATTTTTTTCCAGTTCAATATAAAAACCATGATTAAACCAATAAATTAAATCTTTGTTTATCCAATAATTACACATAAAGATGGCTAACCTTGGCCCAAGCTATCCACCTCTCCCATTTCTTCCAAGCATGGTCACAATCTCTGCTATCCTTACCATGGGAGATATTGAAAAAAAAACATGACATTCACACAATATGTATCTTCACTGTTTAGCACAGTGACTAGTATGTAGTAGGTACTTAATTAATGTTAGTTGGCTAAATGAATTAGAAACTTCACACATTGTATAAGTTTCAAAACTTCCCAGGAGTAATTGCTATCATTTTTTTTAGTGCTCCTGTATATTCCAAATAATGAACGTTTATTGAAAATCATACACGCTCATGAATACTCCATTGATATATTTTATCTATTATAATTACTGGGGAAGAAGAAAAATAGAGTAGAGGGTGATAGATTATTTTATAATATTGCTTGATTGCAAAGTTATCCAAGTAAATATACACACATACACACAAGTCTAGCCATGTTAATTACATCATCTTGTTTGTGAGAAAATGGCTAAACGTTAAGATATCGGAACTTTTGTCTCATTGGTTGTAAAGAAAGCTAGCAATAATTTCACAAATGTCAGTCTTAGAATCCTATTAACTCAGTGTTAAGAAAAAAATTAGATGCATGTAAAATTAAAAAAAAAATTACAACAGCTACTTTCACCAAGTTAAGGACTTAAAAAAAGTAACTAATTAACTAGAGAATGTTGATCCCCACCACAGGTTCAGAATTACAAAATATTATCACATTATATGTTCTAAGATTACTGTGAACTAGAACATTAGATTCTGAAGAAAGCTAGCTGATATAATGCATAACCTATTCTATTCCATAAAGATGACTGAAAAGATTCTGAATAAAAATGAGATTCAGACATAAGTTAACTGAGATGTCTAGACTGAGAATAATATCTACACTGTGTTTAAATGGAGAACTATGATTGAGAACAGGCATAGGAGTCAACAAGAAAAAAAAAAAGTTAAGGCTTATCAAACTATCCCATTTTTTAGACCCATAAGTGATTAAAGAAACAAAAACTAATTTTAGTTATCTTTGGAGATTTTTTCTTTTTTTAAAGTCATTTTTGAATCTCAGCTGGTTTAGTTTCAGATAATCCAAAAAGAGGGGTAAGGGGCATTTTCCATAACATTCATCAATAATTAATCAAAAACAAACAAATTAAAAAATCAACAAAACAATAAAAAACTATTTCAGAATAGACAGATTAAAAAACAAAACCACTGGTATCAAATATGTATCAATATCAATCTTATGAGCAAGAAGTAAGAAAAATTTCTGGGATATTAAATGGATGGTTTCTTCACATAAAAACACTCTCTCTCATACAACGGGTGATTTCAGGAAATATAAATTTCCCTCTGCTCTAAGGAAAGAAAAGACATTTAAGAGATCATCAGGCCAAAGATATAATACCTCTCATTAGATATCTTAAATTATTTGATATTTGACTTTTTGATTCTTACAAGAGACATCATTTTGGCAAGGTTTCCCCCTTGCTAAAATGTTCCTGATGCTGATAAATGCCTGACTATTTGAGAACAAGATGTTGCACCTGGCATCAGAAACAACCTGAGCTCAAATCCTGTCTTCAATAACAACTTTTGACTATAGGCAATTCCCTTAGCTGAGATTTTTTTTTCCTCATCTGTATAGAAACTTAGAGTATGCAAGATTCAAATATGATAGTAAGTATAAAACCTTTACAAACATTAACATGACATATAAATGCCAGCTATCATTTGCCTTAATTGGCAAAATATGCACACACATCCGAGTGCCAATATGCTGGTACATTTTTAAAAATTCAATTAAAACATTTACATATTGCTTATCTATGCAAAGTCATTTATTCCTAGAGTACAAGTGTGAGCCCTCCAATTATACAAACCTATGATGAAAGCTATATACTGTTGAGAAATTTGGCAGTCTATTTCAATAAGTGAGAAAACCATACTTATCATACTGGGAAGTAAAGTAGACTCAGATATTCTCAAACTTTAATCTAAGGGCAATATAGGATCAAGGCTTTAGCATGCAGTCAAAACTCCTTAAAGCTACTCTTTCCTTCAAATCTTTAAGAAAATTAAACCAAAACCCCCAAATCAAAAAAAGAGTCACCAACTAATAGATTGTGTAATAAAATCTATTTGGTTTTCACATATTTTCATTATTTATAATACAGGGTTACATAATTATTTTGATATATCTATATATGTGTTCTTTCCCATTAGGCACTACATACTTTGAGTAAAAGGACTATTTTTGATTTTGTATCCTGGCACCTAGTACAATGACTAACATATAGTCAATACTTAAAACTGCCTTTTAATTTATTGTGCCCCATATTGGAATGTGATCCAATTCAATCCAAGGCAATAAACATTTATTAAGGACCTACTATGTGCCAGGCACTGTGTTTGGCCCTGGAATATAATTAATTTAAAAAAAAAAAAAGATCATTCCTTCAAGAAGGTTATAGTCTAAAAGGGAAAACAACCCATAAGAGAAGGCGCAAAAAGCATTGGTGAGAATGGAACATTAGGGGATAACTCCTTCCATAAAATTGAAACCAGACAGAGCAGCAGATGCAAGGTGGAAGGCAGTTTCTGCCTTCCAGAAAAGGCATTGGAAGGAATTTGGCATTAAACTCTCCAGCTTTCCAATCAGCAGGAAGAAGAAATTAAGGAAGTGGTGTCAGTCAACAGTTAACAACATGGTGATGAGAATGGAGAGGATAGGAGTTTAATTTGGCAGGATCAAATAGGTGCCTAGAGTTGAAACCAGGCAGGCCAGGAAATGCTACTGAAATAAACTTTATTCTATTCTTTTATAACAAGAAAAGGAGGAAGAAGGGAAGGAAGAGAAAGAAACAATCTACTTTCAGAAGAACTTATGAAATGGATAGTGCTTTGTCTGGAGACAACAAGAACTAGTTCAAATTCAGATTTAGAAGCTGAGTTATCAAGGTCAAATCATTGTTTGCCTCAGCTTCCTTAATTGTAAGATTAGATTAGTATAATAATATTATCTACTTTACAGGGTTATTGTGAGAAAAGATAATATCTGTTTTTAATCTCTCTCTCTCTCTCTCTCTCTCTCTCTCTCTCTCTCTCTCTCTCTCTCTCTCTCTCTCTCAACTTTGCTATAACTGAAAGACTCAAAGGACTAGGAATCAAATCATAGGTTTTTTGTCATTATCTGTAGGACTTTAGATAATTCAAATAATCGAGAAGCATTTATTAAGTGCTTAGCATGGGCCAAGAATGAATTCAAAGAATAGTTCTTTTGTCATTATCTCTCTCACTTTAGTCAAGTAAGTTAACTTATATTTAGGTATCTACTTTGTGCTAAGCACTATGTTATATATTTAGGATAAAATGTAAGGCAAAAATATTCCCTGACCTCTGGGAAATTCTATTGGGAAGTGCCTTAACTTTTCTAGACCTCAGCATCTCTATTTGTTAAATAAGGGGGTTGAAGTCAGTGATCTATCTATTAGGTAATTTCCAAGTATAAATTATATAATCCTGTGATTAAAAAAATAAACATATGATAGCAGCAAACTTTCAGAGCTGAAAGGAATATTAGCAAAAGTGGATGAGGTAATATTTATAAAGGATTTAAGTGTCTAATACACAGTAAATTTTAAGTGTTATATGAAATATTCTAGAAACATGAGTTATTACTATTATTTTCTCATTTGATCATCACAGCAATCCTGACAAATAAATGCTACTATTATCCCAATTTTACATTTAAGGAAACTGAGGGAAACAGGTTAAGTAATTTGCTGAACATCACATAGCTATGAAAGGTCCAAGTAAAAATTTGAAATCATGTCTATTCTAACTTCAAGCCTAGTTCTCTATCCAGTTGTGGAATTTAAGGTTTTTTTTTTTTTTTTTTTTTTTTTTTTCCTTAGACAGTAACACTAGTCATTTGATGTCATGTAAACAGTAGTACAATTTTTATCATTAGTTTCACATTTTTCTTTGTTTTTTTTTTTTTTTAATTGTACAGTGTTAGTGCAATTCAGCCTTTTAGCCTTTTTACATTTCCTTTTTAAAAGATTTGGGAACTTTCTGACTACTTTCTCAAAAAAAAACAAAACCCACTTATTTTCAAATAAGGAAAGGGGAAAATAAAAAGGAAGAGTTGAATTTGTTCCTGATTTCTCCCTACCATTTGCCCAACCCTCACTGGAGTGCAATAACCCTTATTTAATATGCACAACAACTTTAGATCATTAATTCTCCAAGTTGCCGCTAAATCAATCCTCTGTGTGTGTACTAGAATCTTAATACAGTTTTTGTCATTGCAAGTCTCATCTAATTTATTGCATGAAGAGTTGGTGCTACATAGGAAAATGCATATTAAATATTCAAATGAGTTCATTTTCTTCTTTATAATTTTATCTTTTCAATATAGTCAGAAACAGGTAGATGAGAGAAATATTATGGAATGAAAACCTCATTGAACTTAAAGCCCAAATCTTGGGTTTCAGCTCTGCCCATTATTAGCTGTGTAGCCTTAAGGAAAATTACCTAACATTTCTGAGTTTCAGTATTCTTCACTTACAAATTTAAAAAAATAATTTTTAATCACTGTACAGAAGAGAGTTATTATAAAGTTCTTTGGAGAGGATTATGGAAAGATGGAGTAGGTCAGAAAATTTCAAACTCTCCAGATTCCTCCCACAAACAAGACACAATAATAATTCAGAGTGAACATAGAGTGATAAATACAAACAAGATTGGTTCTCCTGAGAGAAAATATGAAGAAAGATACTAGGAGGGTATTCTGGCTAGTTCCCCTGAAATAGCAATTGGCAAGTCATGTGGCTAGCGAGGTTTGGAGGTTCCTTCTTCCCTAACCACAGACAATTTTATCTTCCAGAAAATGCAGGGAGTCCTCTATCTGAGCAAAGGTTGATGATAAGGCACACCAGTTTCAGCTGTGCAGCTGAGATACCTAGATGAGAAGGAAAGAGCTAGTTGATTCCACTAGCAATCTGCTGTCAATTAAAAAAAAAAAAAAAAAAAAAAAAAAGGAAAAAAAAAGAGAGAGAGCAAAAAAGAATGTTCTATTACCCCAAAGAATAGCATTACATGATTATCTGTCCAAAAAGAACTCATAAAAATTCCAAAAATACTTTAAAAACCAATTGAGAGAGATTGAAGAAAAACTTAAAAAAAGAAGTAAAAAAGGAAAAGAAAAATCTAAGAAAAAATAAGATTATGAAAAAGTCAAACAAATGGGAAAAGGAGATCCAAAATCTTAAGGAAGAAAATGAAATGATTTATTTAAGAATGGAATGGAACAAAGGGAAGCCAGCAAAGTCATAAAAGATCAAGAAATAATAAAAAAATAATATGAAGAATGAAAACAATAGAAAAGAGAACTTTCATTAAAAAATGTCTAATTTGGAAATCAGCTTAAGAGGAAAAACAAAAGAACAACCATACTAACTAAAATCTAGGATCAAAAAAGAAAATGTTAATAGAAAAGTATAAGAAATAATTAAAGAAAATTGTCCTGAAATAGAACAAGAGAAACAAACAGAAATAAAAAAGAAATCCACTGATCACCTCTGAAAGACAACCTGAGGAAAACTGACAGGGATATCTAACCAAATTCCAAAATCTCAAGGCCAATGAGAAAATATTATGAGCAATAAGGAAAAAAATTAATTATGGTGGAACCATAATTAGAATTACACAAGACCCAGTACAGCATACATTAAAAGATTATAGGTCTTGGAATACCATATATCAGAGTAAAAAAACTTGGATTAAAGCCAAAAATATCATACTCAACAAAGTTAAGCATAAACCTGTATCAAAAAAAGAATATTCAATCATTGTTAGATTTTTTCAGGATTTTTGTTGTAAAAAGATCTGAATTTTATAAAAAAAAATATATAAGATCCAAGAGAAATATAAGTAAACATCAAAGGCTAATTACAAAATATTGAATAAGAAAAAATGTCTATGTTTTATATGTGGAAATGCAAACCACATGTCTAAGATTATAATTTGTAGTTGGATTGTTTGAAAAAAAAAGATTGGGGTAGAGCTGAATGTGATATGTTTCTAAATAGCAAAACCTGTATGAATAGGTACAAAGAGTACTTATGCTATTGAATGAGGTATGAGAGGAAGAACTGAGACAGAACTAGGGGAAGAGGGCTGATAGATCTGGAACCCTACTCTCATCAGAAATGGATCAAAGAGGGGACAATACATTAATACATACATATATGCATAAAATGTGTGTGTGTGTGTGTGTGTTTGTTTGTGTGTGTGTGTGTGTGTGTGTAAGTGTAAAAAGTCTAAATTTATAAAGAAATTGGGAGGGGCAGCTAGGTGGTGCAGTAGATAGAGCACCAGCCGTGAATTCAGGAGGACCGGAGTTCAAATCTGGTCTGACACTTAACACTTCCTAGCTGTGTGACCTTGGGCAAGCCACTTAACCCCAGCCTCAGGGAAAAATAAAAATAAAAAAATAAAGAAGTTGGGGAGGGGGATTAAGATAAGGTGGGTGGTATAGAAGATATTTTTGGGATAAGGTATGCAGATCAATGGGAATGAGGTAAAAAAGGAGGGAAAGAGTGGGAGGAGAGAATAGGAGAGGGATACTTTAGGGGAAGGGCAAAGTTAATATCAAGACAAAGTAGTAGGTAGAGGTAAAGCACATAAGTCAGCAGGGTAAAAAAAATAAGAGATCCAAACAAACATAATGATTAGGAGTAGAATTTATTAGAAGAAAAGGAGTAAACAATGACCTCAAAGTAAAAGCTAAAATAGATTTTATTAAACAAGAAAAATAGGGGAACTACACTATATGTCAGTTATATTAATATTGTTTTAGATTATTTGACAGTATAAGGTTGGAATATTGCTGTGGCATAGAAAATGATGTTGGTGACTTTAGGAAAGTATGGAAAGACTCAGACTTATGAAGAATGATGTTATCCACTTTCAGAGAAACAGAGGACAAGCATATTATGACTATGTAGATGTATATGAATGTATAAATGTATATATGAATATGATTATATATATATATATGTATATATACATATATATGTGTATGTGTTTACATATATACATACACATATTTACATATCTATGTTTAATTTTTTTGAGGGAAGTTGAGGAGAGGAAAGGGGGAAAAGAGAATAAAGTTAAAAGTACACCACAGAGAACAATAAAAATCTATGAGGAAGACAGACATTTATAGATTTTGTTATATTTATTATATAGACTTTCTTGAAACAGAAGCTTATTTCATATTTTGAATCCTCTCCTGTCCTGCTGTGCAGTTGGCATTCTTATTATTTTATTTTGTATTAAACTTAAATTAGTTAAAGACTAAAGTACTTTGAAAACCTTAAACACTAAATTAATGCACACTATTATTATACATGTAAAACAACTACACTTTTAAAATATATCACTATAATTACTAGTATAATTTATGGGTATACATGTATACATATATATATATATTCAATACTTATAACTATATGTTAAATTCACAGATATGTGTAAATGCATGCATATACATATCATTATTTATATATATGTGTGTGTGTGTGTGTGTGTGTGTGTGTGTGTGTGTGTGTATGGACCCATATCTTCATTTATACTTATACATACATACATAAAGATATAGATTATGCTCATCAGTCTTATCTGTCTTCTATAAATATACATATATATATACATAGTTTTATATATGTATATATCTAAATAATTATAGTTTTATAAATACATTTACACAATAGCTGGCATATAACAGTTAATACATGTTTGTTATTTCACTTATTCATATTATATATATTCAAGGATATCACTCAATACTTGAAAGGAAAAAATGTTCTGATGAGATTATATATATGCATATATACATTTATATATTTAAATACATACAAATGTGAGTATGCATGTCTGTATGTATATATATCCACATACAGACATATGTATGCACATGTATATGCACCCATATATCATAAGAAAAAGGAACAGACATTTATTAAATGCTTGATATGTTCTAGGTATTGTATTAAGCACTTCACAAGTATTTTCTCATTTGACTTATACGAGGACTATGAGGTGAGGGCTATTATTTTCTCTATTTTACATTTGAGGAAATTGAGACACAAAGTTTAAGGTACTTTCCCAGTGTCACATAATATGTGTTGAAAAATGTATTTGAACTCATGTCTTCCTGATTCCTGGGAAGCTAAGTGGTGTAGTGAATGGTACAGTGGGCTTGGAATCAGCAAGTTCAAATCTGGCCTCAAAAAGTTACTACCTACAGAACCCTGAGCAAATTACTTAATCCTATTTATCCCAGTTCCTAATTTGTAAAATGAACTATAGAAGGAAATGCTAAGCCAGTCCAGTATCTTTGCCAAGAAAATCCCAAAAGAAGTCATGAAAATTTGGGCACAACTAAAATGACTCGACAACTTTCTAGCTCCAACTCATTCCTCTATTAATGGAGCTATTCATTTGCTTCTAGCTACATAAATCCATACCCTTTTAGTGGAAAGATCTTTTGATTTATATCACACAATCTGAGTTCAAATTCCAACTATTCTTCATTATTTATTTTCTTATTCATATCATAACCTCTTTTGTCAGTTAACAAGCATTAATTAATCCCAACTGTGAATAGGGCACCATAATAAGACCTAGGAACAAAAAAGAAAGGGGAAAAAAAAAACAGGCCTCAAGAAATTTTCATTCTAATAAATGAGAAAATATACAAACAGCTATTTATACACAAAATGCTTACAGGATAAATTAGAAATAACCAACGTAGAGAGGATATGGGGGGATTGAGGGGAACAGGCAAGTCTTCTAGCAGAAGGTAAGATTTTACTTGTGACTTAAAGGATGCCAGGATGGACAGGAAACAGATGTGAAAAAAGTGAGAATTCTAAGCTTGGAAGACAGATTTTGAAAAAAACTCATAGTCAAGAGATAGAGTGTCAACATAAAGAAGGCCAATGTTATTGGATCCAGAGTGTGCGAGAGTAAGAACGCAGAAAACTAGAAAGGTATAAAGGAACCAAGTCACAAAGGACCATGAATGTTAGAGAATGTCATACTTATTCCTCTAACAGGACAGGGAACCACTAAATTCTTTTGCATATGGGAGTGATATGGTTAGACCTACACATAGATATACCATTTGGGTTGCTGAGTCAAGAACAAATTCAGGTGTGGAGAAATTTATGACAGAGAAACAAAGAAGCAGGTTATTGCTATATTCTAGCAACGAGGTATCAGGGTAGTTGCATTCAGAAGAAAGGGGCAGTTGCTAGAAATGTTGTAAAGTTAGAAAACCATCTTTGTCTCTGGCTAAAGGACCTATCACTGACAAATCACAACTAATATCCATTAATAATCATCAAAGAAGGTGATTGAATTGTAGTGACATTGATATTCTCATTCCTATGAAGTAGTTGAGATTTATAAGATCAAAGGAATCAGATTAAAATCAATAAGCAGTATCTTTTTTTTCAAATAGGAGAGTAAACAAAAACACAATTTCTGATGTTTGATAAATTATTTGTTGATATGCTAACATCTTCTGAAGAAAACCTTTCATTTACTAAATAAAGTTAGCCTGAGAACTGAAGCATATCCATTAGTATTGTCTTTTATCTTCACTTGGTTTCAAAGCACACTGTACCTACCACTCAATAAGCTGAGGGTTTATTAATGAAGACAGAAATTAGCAATTAAAAGAATAATCAATTTTAGAAAGAACAGAGAGATGATACTAATATAACACTTATCAGTGGACACTAATCAATGACCAGATAGTAGAAACAAGCAATGTATACATGGCCTATATTAGATATATTGAAATTATTTCTGAACTAAAGAACTGAAGGTTTTTAGTAAACATGTGTACAGCTTAATGTTAACAGTACTTAATCTGTCTTTCAATTCCTCCAATAAAAATTCAACCTTCTTGCTCAACAAGAAGTATCTACTATGCTCTAAGAAGGGTGCTGAGTTTTTGGAATGCACAGAAGTACAAAAACTGTCCCTACTTTTAAAGGTATTAATGCCTAATGGAGGAGACAATATGTAAACAACTATGTACAAAGATAAATTTGGGGATACTCTCAGAAGGAAGATGATAAAATTAAGAAGGACTGGGAAAAAATTTCTTAAGAACTTTACCTGAGACATGTAGGCATTACCTGAGGCAATGAGGTATAGATGAGAAAAGAAAGAGTAACAAATATATAAGGCAACTAAAGACGCTGAGATTTTGAAGATGGAGTATATTTTGTGTGAGGACAGCTTCTTTGGATTTTCTTTGGAGTATATAAGGAGAAGTAAGGTGTAAGAAGTCTGGAAAGTTCTGAAGGGCCAAGTTGTGAAAAAATCTGAGAATTTTGTTTCCTTTCAATTTTCTGGGGGGAGGGTGTGTGGTTTAATATCCTTTGTTTTAGAAAAGGTAATTGCCCTTCAATGTCTGTCTGGGGTGATTCAGAGCTTTGTTCTGCCTGCAGCATCTCTGCAATAATATGAAAAGAACCACAAGTAAAATTCTCCCTATTCCTTATCCTGGAATTAATATTTTATTATTTTTCCTTAGAAGAAATCATCTGTTTAATACCTCAGCATTATTTATCTCTTTTTCATTATCAAAGCTATAGGTTATCCACATTTCCTTCCATAAATTCATTCTTTAAGGATGGAACCTTTATAGAGGCACTTTCCCAAACCCACACTCATGTTTTTGAAAATACTTATCCATTTACAAAGCATTTGAGCTGCAATGTGCCATAATGGACAGAGTACTAAAAAGGGAGGCAGCAAATATGGGTTTGACTTTCAGCTTCATCACTTATTAGCAGTGTGACCTTGGGAAAATTCATTGGCCTTTCTGCTTTGGTTTCCCCGTTTAGATAACTCTAATACATATACTACTTACTATTATAAATGGACTCACCAAGCCCCCTCCCCTGATGGGATTCAGTTCTGAGCCCAGAAATGATTCTCAAGTTTAGAGTAAAAGAAGAATCTTTTTTATTTATGCTGAGGCAATTGGGGTTAAGTGACTTGCCCAGGATCACACAGCCAGGAAATGTTAAGTGTCTAAGACCATATTTGAACTCAGATCCTCCTGACTTAAGGGCTGGTGCTCTATGCATTACACCAATTAGCTGCCCTGATGAATCTTTTTATTATGATTCTTGCATAAAGCAGAAGCATCCTACAAAAAGCAGAGAAGTTGGCCAATACAGAAGTGAGAACAAGCTTTGTACTGTTAGTCCCCTGCAGTCCCTTCCTTCAGAGTTCTTCAGAATTACAATATTCCTTACCCATTTCTTACATGACCATTTGATATAGTTCCTCCTCCTTAGTCATACATCCCTGTACAAAAATAAGGACTTTCTCTGCCCTCAGGGTATGTCAGATAATATGCATTAGCACATCAAGCAAATGCAAAGAAGAAAAGCCTAGGCTGGGTCATTGCCCTAGTAAATTTAAGCCAGATTCTAGCCTGGCTCCTTAAAGTAGGATTTTGTGGTTAGGCTACTTCCTTTTGAAAGCTGATTGATCAATAGTGCTTGCTATTTTACATTAACTTGAAACATTTTGTGAAAACTTAACTTTTAGTATTTCTCACACTATTTTATAGGATTGTGAAGATAAAATGAAAAAAAGGAAGGCAAAATGCTATATAAATGTGAGTTATTAAAAATGATTGAGTCTAGGGGCACTTTCCATGGATAGATTTCAGGGGACTATGTACTTAGATAACAAAGATATATTTATTTGTACTAGCCTTTTGTTTCCTTTGCAATTCTATGTATTTTTCTGTCAATAAACCTCCCTCAGATACCAGAAGGTACATAATGCCACAAAAGTTAAGAGCCTATTATTAAGGAATTTCTCAGCTTGTATTTCTGGTGAGCCTTTGGAGAATCTCTCCCACCAGCTGAATCCACTTATGGAGTTTGGGTGAAAGCGAGTGGACAAGCTGAAAAAAAAAAAAAATCATTAACATGCTAAATAAGCATGTTAAGTGATAGCAGCTTCATCTTCCTAAAATGCAGATTTGATTTTCTATAACTCCTCATGTCCACATAGAGTAATCAAAAAAATCGAGCAGCACTCTGAAACAATTTAGTATAGAAAAATAAGACCTCTCACCATAAGAAGTTTAGAGAAAGAGGTGGGAATTAGTGAAAGGAAAATTTAATGTTTCTGGGGCAATATTTACCACATAGCTGGAAAGATTTGCTAAAAAAAAAAAAAAAAATGGAAAAAAAAAACATTTCCTGTTCAAGGGCAGGAAAGAAGAAGAGGCGATCAAATATTTTTATAATTCTTGAAGTCCATGTAGTATGAGATAGAAGGTTATGTTAGCCATTTAGATAAAACTGCAAGAGTCTCACCTAAGGATAATTTTTTTGTTTCTTTGTTTTTTTCACAACAACTGATAAAACTATGCTTTGCTTTGTCCTACATAATTTCATAACTTGTATTTCTCCTTCAAAGCCCTGGCCTTAATCTAATGTATTCCCATTAGTTTGAGGCCAGGGCCTTGGATCTTCAGATAACTTGATAGGTATTATTTGCTCAGTACATTTGCTATTGAATTAGTTTTTAGAATTTAGAAGCAACAGATCATATGGCCCAAACTGGTGATTTAAAAAAAAAAATTCAAATAATGAATGTTGAGAAGAATCCATTCAAATGAGTGCAATGATGTCTATTGCACAAATAGATGTCTATTTAAAAGCTTGAAGCAAACAAGCAGTTAACATCCTACTTCAAGGAGAGGGAAAGTTTTACTTTTCAATCAGCCTCTGTTTTTCAAGATGATCTTTTGCATGCTTTCAAATTTAAAGGTCATACCTGTTTTCTTCTTTGCAGCTGCATGGAAATTGCTCATCTTGCAGTTCCTGTATGGAGTTTGATTACCTAAGTGGACTAAAAAGCTTCAAAATAACCCAAAAGGGAAGGCCCTAGTGGGGTATGAACTTCTTTCAAAAAGGCAGAGAGGCAGGAGGTGCCTTTGGATAGTTTTTCTCAACCCTTCAGGGCAAGGAATGAATTTTCAGAAATGATTGTCCCACAGAGACCTGGGTAAAGAAGTGAAAGAAACTGCCTGTAATATAAACTTCCAGTGAAAATTGAGAAAGTCAAATAAACTCCCAAATAGGTAGAATCAGACCAAAGAATTTGTGGATGACTCAAATTATTCATTTGGTTTTTTTTTCCCCTGTTTTATATTCTTCCCTCGTCTTCCCAGATATCTATTGTTAATCTGAACTCACTTATTAAGCAGGAATGAATTGTATAAACCAATTCATACTAAAGAGGCAAATAACACACCCTTTGTCACTTATGTGAAAATCAAGCTTATTATAAGAGAAAGGTAAATGCATATGGAACCCAAAGGGATTCCTAGGCTTTACAGAAGTTTACATTTTTGTAATAACAGGATAAAAAGAGGAAGGGATATCAGAAAGGGGCATGCCATGGGCAAGGCAGCAGTTGTGGGGTGCTTCTCCTCTCAGGGAGAAGCAAGGTGAAGGTAAAAGACTCATTCTTTTCCCTTGGTAACTTCTAGATTATACATATTGGAGAGTCTGCTTCTCTGCAAAGCACCTCAACTGCACTAGTATTATCCCAACCTGTTACAGATTTCTGGCACCTGTCTTGCCTCCCAAAGAAATATAGGAAATCCAGCTTGGGATATAACAACAAATTATATCAGCTCAGGGAAAGATTTGTCCTTCATATAGTGAGGGCCTCTCATATGTTCTAGTTCCAATGTTTCTGGAAAATAATGGGAATTCAAAAAGGCAATTTCAAGGGACTTGAACCTCTAAGTAACCCTTAACATCACCTCTCTTGGATAAAGATGACCCCTGAGTACACTGACTAGGTAAAATAGTACTGCAGATACTACCAGAGATAGCCCCAAATAGAGAGTGAGACCAGAATCATTAACAAATCACAGTACAACTTATAGTAAGAATAACCAAAATTATCCATGGTAAGAATGACCAAAATCAAGAACTAATTCAAAGGAAAAAAAAGCAACATGTAGATTATCAAGATAATGAAGTATAACGATACAGAAAATAAAAACAAAAGGGGTAGAATAATAGATAGCAATAACAACAGATAGTAAATCTCCATGAAACTCAACACTCCTGACTAACATCCATTCAAACCAATCTCTATTGAATCTTGGATGTCAGGTCCCTGGCACATATGTACTTAGGGGCAGTATGGAAAATACTACATCCTCAGGATAACCTCTTCATTAGATTTTTCCATTTTATCTCCAGGTTACTTGCAGAGACTCATCATTTTTTTCCTGCTAAAATCCCCAACAAAAAAGATCTCAATAAAAATTGTCATAGACTCTCAAGATTTATTTCCTCAGTAAATAACTCAAACTTTGCAGATCTAATCTAATCAATAACAGAGTTAGCATGAAGAACACCATAGTAGGAATTAAGAGTTTACCTGAAATTTTAAGGAATTTAGGTTACAAATATTCTAAGCCACTTTGTCTTTAAAATTTGTATCTGACAACTCTGACACTGATACATTGTTGGTGGAATTGTGAATACATTCAGCCATTCTGGAAAGCTATTTGGAACTATGCTCAAAACGTTATCAAACAGTGCATACCCTTTGATCCAGCAGTGTTACTACTGGGCTTATATCCCAAAGAGATTTTAAAGAAGGGAAAGGGACCTGTATGTTCAAGAATGTTTGTGGCAGCCATCTGTGTAGTGGCCAGAAACTGGAAACTGAGTGGATGCCCAACAGTTGGAGAATGGCTGAATAAATTGTGGTAAATGAATGTTATGGAAAAAATGTTCTGTAAGAAATGACCGGCAGGATGATTTCAGAAAGGCCTGGAGAGACTTACATGAACGTATGCTAAGTGAAATGAGCAGGACCAGAAGATTATTATATGCTCCAATAACAATGCTATATGATGATCAATTCTGATGGATGTGGCCCTCTTCAACAATGTGATGAACCAAATCAGTTCCAATAGTCATGAATTGAACCAGTTACACCCAGAGAAAGAACTCTTGAGAAATGAGTATGAACCACTACATAGAATTCCCAATCCCTCTATTTTTGTTCACCTGCATTTTTGATTTCCTTCATAGGCTAATTGCACATTATGCCAAAGTTTGATTCTTTTTGTACAGCAAAATAACTGTTGGACATGTATATATATATATATTGTATTTAACTTATACTTTAACATATTTAACATGTATTGGTCAACCTGCCGTCTGGGGGAAGGGGAGGGGGGAAAGAGGGGAAAAGTTGGAACAAAAGATTTTGCAATTGTCAATGCTGAAAAACTACCCATGCTTGTAAATACCCCATATCTTGTAAATAAAAAAGATATAATAAAAAATAAAAAAAAAAACATAAAAAAATTGTGTCTGATGTAAATACTGGTCACAATAAGCTAAAGGATTACACATATATTGGTATATACAAGAACATTCATTACCTTCAAAATTACATAAATATGTGCACACATAATATTCACACATATGTTTATAAGTATGTGTACTTATATATTTGATTTTATTGGTTCCTCCAAATTTTTACTCAATTTTTTTAACTTCACAATATTTACCAATTGAATATTAATTATATCAGAACTTCAAATTTAAATACCTTAGATTAAAACTAATTCTGATTCAATTCAAATATCCTCCTTTAGGAGAAACAGAGGCAAACAAGGATTATAACATTCATACAAAAATATAGTATAGAACATGTTTTACAAGAAGATGACCTGTGATATACAAATGATATCACCTAAAAGTCACCAAGTTAAATTCAATTATAGGAAAAGATTTTGGATGACCCTCAAATAATCAAGTTCAAAGCAATAAATATCAATTAAGTTGTTTATAAGAAAACATGTTCTTACCACAGGACATGTATAGTAAATGTTATTTCCACTTTCATAATAAATTGGAATAAAATTGACTTTCCCATTGATGTAACACAAAATACCCCTCTAAAAAAATTATTGCACTAAAATTATTTTCTCCAAACCAAACTTTAGATTTCTGATTTACTTTCAATAATTAATAACAGCTATGTCCCACAAACAGTTGTGTCAATGCCCAATTATTTTTACATTGCTTTAAAATATTTAAGAATCTTATTTCATATACAAATATATATCTAGTAATGGGCAGATGACTGAATCAAATACTAAAGTACTTAGGATTTAGAAAGAATAGCTATGCTCTTATACACCTGCATTTTATTATAGTAGTTCAAATATATTTCAGCTTTATTCCATGGGATAATAATGTTTTTTAATTTTTTAAATTAATTTTATAATTATAACATTGTTTGACAGTACATATGCATAGGTAATTTTTTACAACATTATCCCTTGTACTCTCTTCTGTTCTGAATTTTCCCCTCCTTCCCTCTACCCACTCCCCTAGATGGCAGGCATTCCCATACATATTAAATATGTTATAGTATATCCTAGATACAATATATATGGGCAGAACCGAATTTTTGTTGTTGTTTTTGTTCTTGCAAAGGAAGAATTGGATTCGGAAGGTAAAAATAACCTGGGAAGAAAAACAAAAAATGCAAACAGTTTACACTCATTTCCCAGTGTTCCTTCTCTGGGTGTAGCTGATTGTGTCCATCATTGATCAACTGGAACTGGATTAGATCTTCTCTATATTGAAGATATCCACTTCCATCAGAATACATCCTCATACAGTGTTGTTGTTGAAGCGTATAATGATCTCCTAGTTCTGCTCATTTCACTCAGCATCAGTTGATGTAAGTTTCTCCAAGCCTCTCTGTATTCCTCCTGCTGGTCATTTCTTACAGAACAATAATATTCCATAACATTCATATACCATAATTTACCCAACAATAATTTACTCCAATTGATAGGCATCTGTTCATTTTCCAGTTTCTAGCCACTACAAAAAGATGCCACAAACATTTTGGCCCTTTCCCTTCTTTAGTATTTCTTTGGGATATAAGCCCATGCAGGATCAAAGGGTATGCACAGTTTGATAACTTTTTGGGCATAATTCCATATTTCTCTCCAGAATGGTTGGATTCTTTCACAACTCCACCAACAATGCATCAGTGTCCCAGTTTTCCCACATCCCCTCCAACATTCATCATTATTTGTTCTGTCTTCTTAGCCAATCTGACAGATGTGTAGTGGTATCTCAGAGTTGTCTTAATTTGCATTTCTCTGATCAGTAGTGATTTGGAACACTCTTTCATATGAGTGGAAATAGTTTTAATTTCATCATCTGAAAATTGTCTGTTCATATCCCTTGACCATTTAGCAATTGGAGAATGGCTTGATTCCTTATAAATTAGAATCAATTCTCTGTATATTTTCGAGATGAGGCCTTTATCAGAACCTTTAATTGTAAAAATGTTTTCCCAATTTGTTACTTCCCTTCTAATCTTGTTTGCCTTAGTTTTGTTTGTACAAAAGCTTTTTAATTTGATGTAATCAAAATTTTCTATTTTGTGATCAATAATGATCTCTAGTTCTCTTTTGGTCACAAATTCCTTCCTCCTCCACAAGTCTGAGAGATAAAGAATCCTATTTTCCTCTAATTTATTTATGATCTCGTTCTTTATGCCTAAATTACGGATCCATTTTGATCTTATCTTAGTATGTGGTGTTAAGTGTGGGTCCATGCCTAGTTTCTGCCATACTAATTTCCAGTTTTCCATGGGATAATAATTTAATGCCATGTTTGCATGTTTGTTTCATAAATTTTTGTTTCATCTTTGCTTAATTATTCCCATATATTTAGAAAAAGTGTGATATTTCAGTGATATATGTATATATATAATTATATAAACATTAACAAGTAGATGAGAAATCTAAGTACTAATTTAGCTAGATTTAGCTAGTTTTGTGTGTGTGTGTGTGTGTGTGTGTGTGTGTGTGTGTGTGTGAAATGGAATATCTCACATACTTGCTTTGCACCCATATCTTCTATTTAGCACTTGCTCAGAATACAAAAATTTGCCATAAAGGGAAAAGAAAAAAACACAAAGCAGGGACTAATAGTATTACATTTATCTATTATGTTCTACAACATTATAAAGTATCCTTAGTTCTTTTTGACTTCAGGTAAGAATCACAGTTAATAATCAACCATGTACTAACAATTTCACCTCACAGCCAGACTCAGAAAAAACCTGCTAGGATATTATTCCTGATCAAAAGGAACATAATGTGTAAATTGAGCTAGAAAAATCTCACCTTAGACTAGGCCAAGATTATCCTGTTGGTTTTCTCTCAGATATAGATCTCTAACTGCAAGATTTCAGAATCCTATTCCCTCTTAGGAGTTTGTGACATTTTTCTTGAATGATGGATTATTGACATCAGATAATTTTACTGGAATTTAATGACAAATTCAATTACAGTCCCAAGAGCTTTTACACTAAATGGCAAAATTCACCTGATTAAGATTGGAGATAATTGTTTTTCCTCTTATGAAGTTACAATGAGCACTAAATTTTTACTAAGACTCATACATCTAAAGAGGTAGCATGATGGTGTGGTAGATAGAGCACCAGCCTTGAAGTCAGGATGAGCTTAAATCTAGTCTGAGACATTTAATACTTCATAGCTGTGGGACCCTAGGCAAGTCACTTAACCTCAATTGCCTCAGCAAAAAAAAAAAAAAAAGAAAGAGAGAGAGAGAGAGAGAGAGAGAGAGAGAGAGAGAGAGAGAGAGAGAGAGAGAGAGAGAGAGACATTTCACTTAGCTATTTTTACTTATTTTGTTTTTGTTTTCTGTAGTGACTGCATTAGTAACCTGGATAACTTAGAATCAGCCGAAGTCAGGATAAACCAAAGTCTTTATTCTTGGTCTTTTGGGGTAGCCATCAGGGGATTAGATATAGGAATCTCCACACTTCCTTTCTTTCTCTCCACTGCCAAAGAATGAATCCTGCCTCTCTACCCTCTGATCTCTCTTTTCCCTTTCTTTGTCCACACCAACAGATTGAGCCAACACAGAGTTGAGTAGGGTCATCCTCCAAGCATGTTAATAGAGAATTGTCCAAGTGGTAATTAGCCTTAAGTGCTAGGTTTTCTCGGTTAAGTGTATCTGCTCAGTTCTAGCCCTTTACAGTTTTCCAATTTAAATTTGTCCTAATTTAAAGACCAATCATTACAATAACTTGTATATCATACATAAACTTGAAATTATTCAGCAGATCCAACTCATCGTTTAGGAACTCTATACACAAAACTAACTCATTTCCTGGACTTTGACTATACATGTACAGATGTTTTCCAGGAACCTGGCAAGTTTACAAAGTGAGAAGAATCAACAGGGGCTCCAGAGACCCTATCTACCCTTAGAACTACCGTGGGCTGTGCTTTTTGACCACCTACCTCTATTTAGGTGGAATAGATTAATCCTGCTCCACACCCTCATATTCCAAAGTATACTGTTCTTAATAAGCAGAAACAATATAGATAAGGCTTTCCCCTCAACTCCTTTCCATTCATAGTATCAATTAATAATTTTAGGTTTCAGATTGTGACAATAACTTCAAACAACCTAGGTAATATTCTTACCTAGAATATTCAAGTCTAGGTACTGAGAGGTAACACTCTCATAGTGTTAGTTAAATAGTTGTAGTTGTAACTTCTTTTAACTCCAGGCAAAGATGGAAATAATTAATTACCTAAATGGCAGTTACAAAGCACTATAAAACAGAGCCACCAGGACTGATAAAATAAAATAACAGATTTTTAAACAATTTTTCTGTGAACTTTTAGTTTCTTTCAGTTCATACTCTAATAATAACATACAAGTTATAAAATGTTTCTTGACATTAACTGATACAAAACTTTACCAATTTGTGCAATATAAAAAATTTAGAAACATAACAAACCATAAACAATATTATGAAGTTGAAACTTGAAACAAACCCGTTATGGGATCTGGTGTCTCAAATCCAGATGAATGCATTTCCAAATTACCTTACACAGAGAATCAAATATTTCATAACATTGGCATTATATACTGATCACATCTAAGACCCCATATAAAATTATCAAATGTGAAGCAATTACATCTAATTAATGAATAAGAACAGTTAATATTTATAGTGTTTGCCCTATGTCAGGCATTGTTTTAGGCACTTTGAAACATGTGAAGTATAGTGAGGTAAATAGATGTGAGGTAAACATGCTTAGGTCATTCAGTTAACAAATTTCAGATTCATAAATTTTCCCAATTTGTCAGACTGCCAAATAGTATTATAAATTCTAACACATTAAACATCAAATGATGAAAGACACATTTAGGTTAAAATGTAACTTGCATCTATGTTCTAAATGATATTACACAGAATCTTGGGTTATTATTTTAATACTATAGTATTATATTTTCACAAATCCTATTTATTCCAAACATTTCATATTATGAGGTTTAGTATTGCCAGTCAATCTACTGGCAAAGAATGAAAAAGTAGCAACTGATATTAATCTACTTCAGATATCGCAATTAAGATCATTTATTAACTTTGTTCAAATCTGGGTTCCACAATCTCAGAAGGAATCCACAGTTACCAATTTATTCATAGCTCTCTATGATTTCTTCCCATGTACTTGCAAATCAAGGAGCAACTTTTATTACTAAAGTTCTCCCTAAAAAATACATTTCATTTAATCTTCTCTCCTAAGCAAAGCCACAATTTTTTCAAGCCTTTCCATAAACATACTTAAACTCATAAAAAAAAAAAAAAATCAGATTCTTTCCTTTTACCAGCCATTACTTTGTTCCCTCCTTAAATTATCCTTATGTTTTAGTATACAGTGATATTAAACAAAACTAATGACCTATTAAAATTTTTAATTCTTAAGGTGAAAATGTTGGCTGTTAATACATTTATAACATTTAAATTGTTGAGGTATTAATATTTCTGCTATTTGCTAAGAAATGGAAGGGCCCCTTACAAAAATCTTTAACAATTCATATCACTTGGTCCATTTAAATAATACTCGAGATTTGGTATATTATTCACAAAAATAGCAACAAAACATTTTCAAAAGACTTTCAGAAATAAGTTCTATCGATAAGGAGCAGGTTTTAAGAATCAAATATAGAAATCTAAGATCAAATGAATAGTAGTCTCATATAATTTATATCAAGACTTCCAATTTCAGTGTACACATACCAATTTTAAAAAGTTCCATTTATGTTTTTCAGTTTCTAACTTTAACTTGTAAGACTACTGAATACTTAGTCCCAGTTCACAAAAGACTTTTACCCTTTTTCATGAGCCAAGAAAAGGTTAACTGCCTTTCCAATTCTTTAAGTGCAAGCCTTGAAACTTTCACTGACAGAGGTCCCAAACCTGTCTCTATAATCAAGGAAATGACCTCTGTCTCTGAAATAATAAACCAGTCATTGAGGTGGATGGAATGGGAGTGGGGGTGGGAAGGAGAGGAAAGGAGAGGAGAGAGAGGAGAGAGAGAGAGAGAGAGAGAGAGAGAGAGAGAGAGAGAGAGAGAGAGAGAGAGAGAGAGAGAGAGAGAGAGAGAGAGAAAGAACTTTAACAGTTTCAGGAGTATTAAAAAACAGAACAAAATATTTCTAAAACCAAAAATTATCTAACAAGACACAGAGAGATATAAGAACACACATAAGAAGCACAAACAGACCAACAACTAGCCTAGGATTTAGATCTACAAACTAAATTAAAATGAACCTCTTTGCCAATCATATAAATAAATACCTGCTTATTTCAGGGTCATATATTTATCAAATTTGCTCTACAGCAGTCCCTTTAGAGGGAACAAAGCTATCTTTGTACATGTTAATGCCCATGGGGAACACACAAAAATAACATCAACAACAACAACAACAAAAAACCTTAAACTTTTGTATTTCCAATCCATACACATAAATCTATACACCTTATCTTCTTTATTTATACCAAATATTTAAACATCCAGGAGAATTATGCACTTACTTTTGATGTGCCCTCTTCAACTGGATCACCTCACTCAGCACTTTGGAAATGAGGCCAAAACCCAGCCCCTTTGGGCACTCTGAAAATCAGTTAACCTATATTATGGCTCCTCCCAAAGCCATTTTGGCTGAGTCTTTCATCTAAGGACAACAAAACCCAATCCTGTCCTAGCTAGGATAACCTTTACCTAAACATTCAGATCACTTATTCAAATCAGATTCTCTAATCTAGATCAACTGGGATATACTTAACTAAAAAAGATCTTGCTTTTATCTCCTTGACTTCAGATAACCTGCTTTACCTTGCAATGAGGAACTCAACCCAAAGAGAGGGAAATGTGAGATATGAGTATCCTCAAAAGCAGAAATCTGATACAACTGGGGAAAAATAACCATGCTGATACTGAGCCCTGCATCTGAACCTTCTAGTTAGTCTAAGTCCCTTTATCTTATCACATCTTACCTTTGTTACCAAAATGCCAACAGGCAATCACAACATTATAGATGTTATGGGAAAAGAGGCTTATTGCTTTAGAAATGAAGAGTCATTTTGAACCCAAAGGGCACCTAGCCTTTGCAGAAATTTACATTTTTATAATAGCAGGACAAAGGGAAAAGGGGATACCAGAAAGGAACATGATATGGGAGAGGGAAAAGTGCAGTAATAGTGGGAACAAAGACAAAATAACACACCCCCCCAATGGGGAGGAGCAAGGTGATAGCAAAAGTCTCATTCTTTTTCTTTGGGAACTGCTAGATTATGAAGATAGGAGGGTTTGCTTATCTGCATTATCTCAGCCTGGGCTAGACTAACTGGCACCTGTCTTGCCTCCCAAAAACACAAAGGAAGTACAGCTTGGGGTTCAACAACAACATTTTAGCTTTGTTCTTCTCTTTTAATCTTGTTTCTGTTGGTTTTGTTTGTGCAAAACAGTTTTAATTTAATGTCATTAAAGCTGTTCATTTTGCATTTCATAATGTCCTTTAGTTAGGAATAAATATTTTAATAACGTATTTACAGATATCAATCATGTATTATTGGAAATAATGTATTGTGGAAATAATAGATTCAGCATCAAGGAACTTGGTTTCAATCCTATATTTGCTTTTATTAGCATGTCCCTGTGAAATTACTTTAACAACTCTGGGCCTCAGTTTCCTCACCTATAAAAGTGATCTCTGGGGTCTCGCTTAACTCTATATTCTAGATCAATTTAGTAAAGTGACAAAAGAGATAGATTTGAAGGCAGGAAGATTTGGATTTGTATCCCACCTCTGATAATTATTTTCTGTAGGATCATAGACAAGTCACTTCAACTCTCTTAGCCTCAGTTTACTCCTGGGTAAAATGAGAATAACGATAATTGTGAATCTTGAATGGGATCATGTCATAGTACCTGCAGATTCCTGAGACCATTTTAGGTTATGTTCAGGTTCAAAAATATTTAAATAATAATAGTGTGTTTTAATTTTGAACACACTCTACTGGAACTGTATCACAAAGAGATCATAAAAAAGGAAAAAAAGGATTCAGATGTACAAAAATTATTTGTAGTATCCCTTTTTGTAGTGGCAAAAAACTGAAAACTGAATGAATTCCTATCAGTTGGAGAATGGCTGAATAAGTTATGGCATAAGAATTCTATGGAATATTATAGTTCTATAAGAAGTGATCATCAGGATGATTCCATAAAGACCTGGAGAGACTTACATGAACTGAAGAGAACATTGTACACAGCAACAAAAAGATGATATGATGATCAGTTCTGATGGATATGGCTTTTTTCAACAGCAAGGTAACTTGGAACAATTCAAATGAACTTGGGATAGAAAGAGCCATCTGTCCACAGAGAGAGGATTGTGAGGACTGAGTGTGGACCACAACATAGTATTTTCTTTTTTGTTGTTGTTATTTGCTTGTTTTTTATTTTCTTTCTCATTTTCCCCTGATTTTTTTGTGCAGCATGATAATTGTGGAAATATATATAGAGGAATTGCACATATTTAATATATAGTGGATTATTGGCTGTTTAAGAGAGAGGATAGGGGGAAGGGAGGGAAAAATTGGAAGACAATATTTTGCAAGGGTAAATATTGAAAACTGTCTATGCATATATTTTAAAACTAAAAAAGATTAAAAAATTTTGAACACAGCATAGTTATATATATATGTATATATGTGTATATATATGTATATATATATATATATATATATACATATATATATATATATATGTATATATATAAACTACATAAATAAAAGGTCTTTGGGTTTGCCATAAATTTTTAAGAATACAAGGGGATCCTAAGAATCACAGCACTTTACAGCAGTTATAATTAAATATTTTTTATCATGCTAAAAAGATTCAGGAAAGGGGAAAGGAGTGGTTTCTATGACTCCCTTAGATTTTTCTAAATATGTGCTCCTTAGATATGTGGATAGCCCTGAGTTTATAGATGTCTTTTTAATAGTTACTTTTCAAGTTCTATTTAATAGATATTTATTTAATACTTTTATTTCCCCCAGTTCCATGTAAAACAATTTTTTACATTTGTTTTTAAAACTTTGAGTTCCATATTCTCCCAATCCCCAATAAAAATGCACATGTGAAGCTATGCAAAATATTTCTATAAAATTAATATTGTGAGAGACAACATGAGTCTCCATTCACCCTCCATCAGAAAAAAAAACCCTCAAGGAAAAAATATACTTCAATCTGTATTGACACATCAGTTCTTTTTCTGGGTATGAGTAGATTTTTTCATCATAGATTCTTTAGAGTTGTGGATTATTCTATTGGTGAGAATAGTAAAATCATTCACAGCTGATCATTCTACTATATTGCCATTATTTTGTACACAGTACATTTCACTTTGATTGAGTTCATGGAAGACTTTCTGGGTTTTTCAGAGAGCATTCTGTTCATTATTCCCATAAAGTAATAATATTCCATTATAATCACCTACCACAATTTATCCAGCTATTTTCCAATTAAAAGGCACCCCTTCAGTTTCCAATCTTTTGCCCTGAGAAGATAGTTGCTATAAACATATTTTTCATATAGATCCTTTCCCCCCCTTTTTTTTTTAAATGTCTTTTGGGAGTCTTCATGAGAAAGAAGAAGAGGCATTCGTTTATTGGCTTCTCCATAGTCTCAGAGCAAAAGTAGGAATCTAGGCTTCCTTAAATATTAAGGCCTTTGTTGAAGTCAAAGCAATTTTGTAAAGATGAAAGATATCTTCTTACCAAAGGGTTAGGTGAACAGTCCATTGCTCTCAAGCACAATTTGTTTTAATATATCCTGGAGTATACAAGTAAGTCTTTGATCTGTGATGTCAGGCCTTACTATGCTTCATAATGTAAATGGGAAGGAAAAAGAACAGATTTGCTTAGGGGAGATGAACTTCCACAGGAAAGTACTCAGAAAATACTGTTCCTAGATTTCCAGGTCTTAAAAATGGGCTTTCACAAAATTGGGTTGGAAATTCCTGGAAAGATAATTTCAACTTAATAAAAAGGGAATTCTCTAATTACTAGAATATGTGAAACATGATATGGTCCTATGAATTTAGGAACTCTCCAGCAGAAGCTATTCTTATGATTACCTTGGATGGCTTGCGAAATGAGAGGTAATGTAGTATAGTGAAATAAATACCATCTCTGGAGTTAAGGGACTTAATCCACATCATTGTTCTGATACTTATACACTTTTGAATGTGCAAGTCATTTAATATTTTTGAGCATTGAGTTCATGAATTATCCTGTGTGCTATTTTGAGAGCTCTAATACTTAATTATTTCTTAGGTTGTTTTCATATCTAAATCTAGGAGTACATTATCCTTGAAGGCATTGCTTCCAAATAAAAAAAGATCTTCTTGTGTAATTTTTAGCCCTGTCCTATTTCATGATCCCATTGTGGTACTCTTGTCTATGTGGATATTAGAACTGTCTCCCAAAGTTATATTGCATATTCATATATTCTATTTATGTATGTGCATGCATCTTTTATGATGGGAGTGAAAATAAAAACATAAACCAAATCGTTCTTCTCTTTAAAATCCCATTGCTTAGTGCAATGTCGTGCAACGGTAGAAGTTTGAAACATTCATTGACATTGAAGATAGTATATTTACCTATGATCAGCTATTAATATCTAGCATTCAGTTTACATATGAAGTTATTTAAGGTATTCAGGTAGTAATGGGTCATAGAATCCAACATATATAAAGGACCTTAGAGAACAATGTTTCCTAATTCTCTTTCCATTTGCCTCTCCCAACTTTTCTTGTTTCAAAGCAGTTCTTAGTTCCCCCACTAACTCTCACAAATATCACACACACACACACACACACACACACACACACACACGCACACACACACACACCCCCCGAAAGAATGAATTGGGTATTTAGTAGCACATATTCATAAACAAAAATGACCATAAGGTCATTTTGCGATTACCTTCAGCTCTACTTCGGATAATTCTTACTTGAAAAATAGTTTTATCTGACATTGACCAAACCAAATGGTTAGGTTTTACTCATATGTGGTTAGTAGAGAAATAATAACATAATAATAGTAATGATAATAACAACAATAATAATAGTATTATGTAGCATTTTAGGTAATTCAAAAGTTTTAATTTGCTTCTATTATTATTATCAACCAGTATTATCATCAACTCAGTTTTTCATTAATATAAATTCTACATTCTACTATTTCACTTAACTGTCTACAAGCTCTTATTCCTGATATTTAAACAACTTAACATGCAGGATATATTTTATAGCTAAATGTAAGTAAATCTAATCAGTTCCTGAAGTAAGAATCCTCTATATAACTGAGAAAATGATTATTTATATTTTGATTGAATAATCTATTGAGAGAAAATTATCTATCAACTGTCAGTAACTTTCCCCCTACCTTTGTGAGGGCAGATATCCTTGGATTCACCCCTCTACTACCCCTCACTAGGGCATGAGTGACTTTCTCCTCAGCTATTTCTTCATCCTGTTCTCTTCTGGGACCTTTTAAATCTAGACACCAAAAAACTTTAATGCTATATTCTTAACTTATCAACAGCCTAGCACAATGTTACTGACTCATATTGAAGCTGGGGAAAATATTCTCTTTGTTCTGGGAAGTTAAAATAAATCAATAATTGATTTCTCTGAATATGAACCCTAGCCAACAGGCACTGACAACACAGTAGTCTGTAGCTGCTTCTTTTTTCACATGGTTGCCGTTTGCCCTCCTTAAATGGCCATCCAAATACAAGTGCACACTTTTAAAACAAACTTTTCAAGTTTTGTAAAGGGCTTTATATGTCCCAAGGAAAGCATCAAGTTCAAAGTTGGAAAATAACTCACCAAACAAAATCACTAAGAGAAAGAAATTGATCTCTATTCTCATCCTAATATGGAACTCATTTTGAAGCCAGGGCAGTACAAGGTTCATATCAAATATAGTTAATGTTTACAGCATCTTCGTTACCTTGGCCAGAAATGTCTGAAGTTGCTTGTGACTTCTTAATTGGTTACCATAAATCCAGCTTTCCTCCTCCTTCTTGTTTCTTAATGTGTCTGTATCACAGTTTATATTTGCTGGGGTCAGTCTTTATCTTGCTGCCTTAAGTCTTTTCAAACTTTCTGGTGCTGAGGAGACTAAAATACTGAGAAATCTGTGCCAAAATTTCAGACTTTTGTTTCTGGAGTCTTAATCTCTGGCAAAATGTGTAGCATGTATAGTTAAGATAGTGAGGCACTTGGATCGGACCAAAATTTGCTTTTCAAACTTTTATCTCATGTTACTGGTTGTTCTTTGTGTGATTGAGTACAAGAAGTCTATTTACTCTTTCATAAGAAAGCCCCTCAAATAGTTGAAGATAACTAACTTCCAATTATATTCTTTAATGCATTGTTTTTTTTACAGAGAGAGAGAATGCTACAAAACAAAACAGAGAAATGAAAAACTCTTTAATTATGTATATTCCAGGTGTCCCAATATCAGAGTCTTTTTGAATATGCATAGTTTATACCAGAAACTGTCAATTTTCAATGACCTGCAGAAGCTAGAGTAGAACATCCAAAGCCTATGTGGTTTATTTTTAATTATTTTTTTCTTTTGTTTTTTAAAAATTAATTTTATAATTATAATTTTTTGACAGTACACATGCATAGGTAATTTTTTTTACAACATTATCCCATGTATTCACTTTTCCAAATTTTCCCTCCCTCCCTCTACTCCCTTCCTTAGATGACAGTCAATCCCATGAATAATAAATGTGTTACAGTAAATCCTAGATACAATATATGTGTGTAAAACCAAATTTCTTGTTGCCTGGTAAGAATTGGATTCTGAAGGTACAAGTAACCAGTGTAAAAAGACAATAGTACAAACATTTTACACTCATTTCCCAGTGTTCCTTCTCTGGGTGTAGCTGTTTCTGTCCATCATTGATTAATTGAATGAATTGTATCTTCTTTATGTTGAAGATATTCACTTCAATTAGAATATATCTTCATACAATATCATTGTTGAAGTGTATAGTGATCTCCTGGTTCTGCTCATTTCAATCAGCATCAGTTCATGTAAGTCTCTCCAAGCCTCTCTGTATTCATCCTGCTAGTCATTTCTTACAGAACAATAATATTACATAACATTCATATACCATAATTTGTCCAACCATTCTCCAGTTGATGGACATCCATTAATTTTCCAGTTTCTAGCCACTACGAAAAGAGCTGCCACAAACATTTTGGCACATATAGGTCCCTTTCCCTTCTATAGTATTTCTTTGGGATATAAGCCCATGCAGGATCAAAGGGTATGTACAGTTTGATAACTTTTTGGGCAGAGTTCCAAATTGCTCTCCAGAATGGTTGGATTCTTTCACAACTCCACCAACAATGCATCAGTGTCCCAGTTTTCCCATATCCCCTCCAACATTCATCATAATCTTTTCCTGTCATCTTAGCCAATCTGACAGGTGTGTAGTGATATCTCAGAGTTGTCTTAATTTGCATTTCTCTGATCAATAGTAATTTGGAACACTCTTTCATATGAGTAGATATAGTTTCAATTTCATCGTCTGAAAATTGTTCATATCCTTTGACCATTTATCAATTGGAGAATGGTTTGATTTCTTATAGAGTCAGTTCTCTATATATTTTGGAAATGAGGCCTTTATGAGAACTTTTAACTGTAAAAATATTTTCCCATTTGTTACTTCTTTTCTAATCTTGTTTGCATTAGTTTTGTTTGTACAAAAGCTTTTTAATTTGATGTAATCAAAATCTTCTATTTTCTGATCAATAATGATCTCTAGTTCTCCTTTGGTCATAAATTCCTTCCTCCTCCACAAGTTAGAGAGGTAAACTATCCTATGTCCCTCTAATTTATTTATGATCTCATTCTCTATGCGTAAATCATGGCCATTTTGATCTTATCTTAGTATGTGGTGTTAAGTGTGGGTTCATGCCTAGTTTCTGCCATACTAATTTCCAGTTTTCCCAGCAGTTTTTGTCAAATAATGAATTCTTATCCCAAAAGTTGGGATCTTTGGGTTTGTCAAACACTAGATTGCTATTTTTATTCACTATCTTGTCATGCTGACCTAACCTATTCCACTGATCATCTAGTCTATTTCTTAGCCAATACGAAATGGTTTTGGTGATTGCTGCTTTATAATATAGCTTTAGAGCAGGTACAGCTAGACCACCTTCATCTGACTTTTTTTTCATTAATTCCCTTGAAATTCTCGATCTTTTGTTCTTCCATATAAATTTTGTTGTTTTTTTCTAGGTCATTAAAATAGTTTCTTGGAAGTCTGATTGGTATAGCACTAAATAAATAGATTGGTTTAGGGAGTACTGTCATCTTGATTATATTCTCTTGGCCTATCCAAGAGCACTTAATGTCTTTCTAATTACTTAAATCTGACTTTATTTTTGTGGCAAGTGTTTTGTAATTCGCTCATATAATTCCTGACTTTTCTTTAGTAGATGGATTCCCAAATATTTTATATTCTCAGCAGTTGTTTTGAATGGAATTTCTCTTTGTATCTCTTGCTGTTGCATTTTGTTGGTGATGTATAAAAATGCTGAGGATTTATGTGGATTTATTTTATATCTAGCAACTTTGCTAAAGTTGTGAATTATTTCTAATAACTTTTTATTAGAATCTCTGGAATTCTCTAAGTATACCATCATATCATCTGCAACGAGTGATAGTCTGATTTCCTCATTTCCTACTCTTATTCCTTTAATCTCTTTCTCGACTCTTATTGCCGAGGCTAACATTTCTAATACAATATTGAATAGTAATGGTGATAGTGGTCAACCTTGTTTCACTCCTGATCTTACTGGGAAAGGTTCCAGTATATATTATGCTTACTGAGGTCTTAAATTTTAAGGAATAGTCCATTTATTCCTATACTCTCATGTGTTTTTAGTAGGAATGGATGTTGTATTTTATCAAATGCTTTTTCTGTATCTATTGAGATGATCATATGTTTTTTGTTAATTTGATTATTAATATGATCAATTATACTAATAGTTTTCCTAATATTAAACCAGCCCTGTATTCCTGGTATAAATCCTACTTGATCATAGTGTATTATCCTGGGGATGATTTTCTGAAGTCTTTCTGCTAATATCTTATTTAAGATTTTAGCATCAATATTCATTAAGGAGATTGGTCTATAGTTTTCTTTTCTCAATTGTCAACCTACCTGGTTTAGGTATCAGTACCATGTCTATGTCATAAAAGGAATTTGGTAGAACTCCTTCATCCCCTATTTTTTCAAATAGTTTATATAAATTGGGGCTAATTGTTCTTTAAATGTTTGGTAGAATTCACATGTAAATCCATCTGGTCCTGGGGATTTTTTCTTGGGGAGTTGATTAATAGCTTGTTCTATTTCTTTTTCTGAAATGGGACTATTTAAGCAGTTGACTTCCTCTTCTGTTAATTTTTTTTTTTCAATCAGCAGAAAATCCAATTTCTCTTCCTCTCACCCCTCTCCCAATTGAAAAAGAAAGATAAACAAAATTGCTTCCAGAAGTATACATAGTTGAACTAAACAAAATTTCAACATTGGCCACATCCAAAAACTAATGTCTCATTTTGGATTGTTAGTCTTTCTCTGCTTTATCATTATGTGGGTAAAATATTTCATCATTAGTGCTCTAGGACCACGATCAGTTGTCATACTAGCCATATATATTTTTTTCCTTTAAGCTGGAAGCTTTGCATTTTGCCAATAATATTCTAATGCATTTCACTTGAGTTTTCTCTCATAAGGTGACCAGTGGATTCGTTCTATGTATACTTTGTCCTCCACTTTTAAAAGAGTCAAGCAATTTTCTTCCAAGTTTTCTTGAAATATAATATGTAAATTCTTTTTACTCTTGACATTCAAGAAGTTCTATGACCTTAAATTCTCTCCCTTTTCATTGTTTTTGTTAAAGTGATTTTTTTTTTTTTTTGGAGGGGCTTCGGTCTTGATTTTAATTGAATATTTCTTGTTTTCTCATGACATTATTAGTTTTTGTTTTAAGCACTCCAATTTTTTAGGAAATTTACTTGAGAAAAGTTTTTAGATTCTTGAGCCAAGCTATTAATTCAATTCCTGATTCTTTCTTCTATATTTTTCTATTTCACTTATTAAAATAAATGAATTCTGTTTTAAATTCTTGCTTTATCTTTTCTAGGATTTGTGTTGAATTTGTGCTTAGGCTATGCTTTTCTTTGAAGTCTTGCTTGCAGATGATTTTTCTGGTGGGTTTGTGTCTTCAGGTCTTCTGTGACCATAATTACTGTTTATGATAGGGTTCTTTTTTTACTTTGCTCATTCTTCCAATCTACTTCCTAACTTTGGGATTTAATTTAGGATCATTCTCTGACCCTTTCTAAAGTAAATTTCCAAGATTTTCTTGTTGCTTCTTTAGGGGTCTTTTGGATTACAACAATAGTTCAGTCTAGGAACCTGCAAAATTTCAGCATTCCAAGGATGGTCAGATCTAGAACAAATGTGACATTTACCATATCAGTCTAAGCTCTGCAAATTCCTTACTTAGGTTTGTGTTGAAACCCTGGATCTCTTAGAATCAGCAGGAGTCAGGATAAGCAATTCTTGGTCTTTTGTAGTCATGGTCAGGGGATTAGATCTAGCAATCTCTACACCTCCTTCCTCTCTCTCCACAGCCAAGAGAATGACTCCTTCTCCTCCTCCTACTCCACCCATTCATCTCATTTCCCCTTCTTTGTCCACACCCACCTATCAAGCCAGCACAGAATAATTAAGCAGGGTCATCCTCCAAACACGTGGTAATAGACAATTGTACAATTGGTAATTAGCCTCAAGTGCCAGATTACCTTGCATCTGCTCAGTTCTAGCCCTCTACATCTCCTGCTTTCTTTTGTTTTAGAAGACAGGTGGTCACACCATCCCTGACCTCTCAGGGAAGTGAGAACCCCCAAAAGGAGATGATCACACCCTCCCTGACTTCTCAGGAATGGAGGTAAAAATACCGAAAAGGAGGTGACCTCCCCCACCTTGACTTCTCAGGAAGGGAGATGAAAAGCACCAAAGGGAAGTGGGGATTGCTAGCAGGTTTCTGGGCTGAAGGATCTTATTAGAGACAAGTATGCACAAACCCATCAGCATGGGAGTTATTACACAAGCACATAGCAATAACGCACAAGCTATTAGTGATGACTCTCATCACAGTCAGTGCAGGCTCGATGTGGTGTAACAAGCATGAATTGTACATGTGAGTAGTGATATAATAAACAATATAAATCAACATGGTCTTGTAAAAGATTTCCAGAAGTCCTAGAAGGAGGGTATGTAAACCACAGTCACACATATGCCTTCTTCAGCAGCCAAGAGATAGTCCAAAACCAATCTATTGTCCATTGCTTCACATGTCAGGGAATCCAATGATCCCCACAAGTTTTTGAAGCCTTGTAACAGTCTTTTTATATGTTAGGGAATCCAATGATTCCTATAGATTTTGAAGTCCTGCAACAGACTTATGTCTCAGAGAATACAATGATTCCTGAGGGTTTTCAAGTCCTACAACAGTATCAGTTTTCTATTGGATACAAATAGGTGAAAGTGTTGACATGCCTTCAACAGCAGCCCTGTCTAAAAAACCGAAGTACCCATTTTTAACCCTAATTGTTGTAAAATGTCTCTTCCCCACAGATTGATGGGGATTTTTTTCAACTATAAAGGGAGTAAAAACTCTGTTTCACCTTCAAATATCCATCTCAAAGGGGTAGCACTAACTTCAGCTGCTTTTGGTCCTCCTATGCCAGACATGTAGGTGTCTGTTTTACTCTTTGGCCAGTGACTGAGCCAGTTGGCACCTCTAATAACTGTGTGATTTGTACCTGTGTCTACCAGTCCTTCTAATGGTATGCCATTTAAATAGATGGTGAGCATAGGTTGATCAGCTGTCACGGCTGCTGTCCAGTATATTCCTGGATTTTGTTGCTTGGAGTCAGAATCTGGGCAACTATCACCAGCTTGCTTATTAGGAATCTGTATTTATAAACCTGCTGCTACTACTTTCCCTGATTGATAAGTCACACATTTTCTACCTGTGTTAGTGAGTGGGATATTATCTACACATTCCCCAGTTTCCCTGCATCAGTGTATGGATGGACACTGTTTTGTAAGTACTCTCAGGAGGTGAAATGATTAAGCCTGGAGTCAAGGGATCCATAGGCTGGAGGGGAACAGATTTCACCTCTCCAGGGGGTATCTCAGTTGTCCCAGCTGCATACAACTCTATCCTCCCTAATTGTAATCCCTTCCTCCCATCAAGTTGCTTCCTGGCTGATTGATTGTATAATCCCTTTCTCTTATCAGATGGCTTCCTGGCTAATTGGTCATGTCTGGGTATTGGACTTCTAGGCATTCTCTGGGTGTGGTATTGGATGCCATCATGCCCCAAGTGTTTTTTTGCCTAGGGCCCTGGAGCTGGGCCCCTCATCCTGTTTCCCTGAATCAGTCTACACTCTGATGCCCAATGGGAATCCTCTGTTGCATTTTGGACATGGGGTATTGGGTCTTGTTCTCCCACCCTTTTTTCTCACTCTGTCTTGCCAACATTGAGCTTTCAGATACCACATTGAAAGCATTGATGAGTCTCTCTGGAAGTCCCTTGCCAAAAGGGACCCTGTCTTCCCATGTTGGGATCTTGGGAAGTCTGCATCATAGCCTGACTATAAAAGGTATTTGTGCCCATTGTGGCACAGCATCTTATGATCTCCTCTAAAGGAGCATCCTTGTGTAGTCCTAGTATAATCTTTCTACAAAACTCATTAGCATTTTCTTTAGCAAGTTGCCTTATTATAGTCTGTTACTGCATTTTCACCATTAGTTCATATGACAGCTGTCTGCAAATGTCCCACAAAATCATCAAAGGGTTCATTTGGTCCTTGTATATTTTTTGTGAAGGTCTTGCCCTTGTTGTTTTTATTGGGGAGAGAAGCCCATGCTTTGATAGCAGCAACAGCAATTTGCTCATATGCTGCTATGGAGTAATTAACTGTACTGAAACTTCTGCATAAGAACCTACACCTGTTTGTTGGTTACAAGTGATTGAAGTATTAACTGCACTTTAATTATTTTGTTGGGCTGGAATCCTACAGAGCTCATTCTATTCAGAAAGCCACAACAAGTTTTGTCCAGTTTCTAAGCACACCCTTGCTATGGATTTCCAGTCACTAGAGGTTAAGACTTCATAAGCCAAATTCTGTAATAACATCTTAACATAAGCTGATGTAGCCCCATAGAGAATACAAGCTTTTTTCAGGTCTTTGAGGATGTCTATATCAAAAGGTGCGAATCTTCTACTTTCTTGACCTGAAGAGTTAAACTGTTGAATCCCAGGAAAAATTTGAACTCTTGGGTCCCCTATATCCCTCCCTTCTTCAGTGGCTTTGATTATTGCCTTTTGCAATCTGATTATAAGAGTGGGTAATTGCTGGGGGGAAGGTGCTGGTGATATCACCGCCCCTCCCACTACTCCTCCTCCCTCCATCCCTGAAGGTGCAGTTGATGGGGGCCTGTCAATAATCTGCTCCCTAGGTGGGGTTGAAGCAGTCTCCAGAGAGCCAGAATCACCATTCCCTTGAACCTCATTTAAATCCCGTTGCCCTCGGGCAAGGTCTTGAGATTGCTTATTGTCTTTCTTTTTTCCCTCACATTTCCTCATCTGGCCATTTCTAAAATTTTTCCTTTTTCTACATCTTGCAAGATAGTTTAAGGCCAATTGAATTATGTTGTTTATATAAAACACCTCTGTGGAAATTGAATGAGGACCTGTTTTTGTGTGGAATTCTTTAAGTTGTTCTCCAACAAGTTTCCAATTATCTACACTTATTTTTTCTTCCTCTAAGAACCAAGGGGACATGCATTTTAATGTGCCCAAAAGTCTAGCAATCTGTACCCAGGTTATAAGTAAACTTTGCTCCTCAATTAACTTAAGCATGCTTTCTATAGTGCCACAGTGGGTGGGGGTGGGGGGCTGGGGACAAGGGAGAATCTTTACCTATAACACTGCCCCATTTCAACTATAAGAAGTTGCTAGTTTAGCCCTTAACAAAGTAAGTTCATTGTTTGTCTATTAAAATGCTCACCTAATTTCCTGGTCACCAGAGTACTTCAGTGGAAATAGGTTGCTTGGCCCACATGTTGGACACCAAAATGTTGAGACCCTTGATCTCTTAGAATCAGCTAGAGTCAGGATAAGCAAAAGTCTTTATTCTTGGTCAGGGGATTAGATCTAGCAATCTCCACACCTCCTCCCTCTCTCACCATTGCCCAGAGAATGACCCCTTCTCCTCCTCCTACTCCACCCACTCATCTCACTTCCCCTTCTTTGTCCACACCCACCTATTGAGCTAGCACAGAATAGTTAAATAGGGTCATCCTGTGGAATAGAGAATTGTCCAATTGGTAATTAGCCTGATGTGCCAGGTTACCTTGCATCTGCTCAGTTCTAGCCCTCTACAGGTTTGGATCAGATAAATAGCAGTCCTATGGCTTGCTTTGGGATTTCACTAAACCCCAAATTCAATTAGACTCAATCACTGTCAATTGGAAAATTTCAGATTCAATGTTAGAATTGTTGGCTCACCTTTGATCTGTGATTCCTGTCTTGGTTATCTTACTGCACACTTCAAACAGGGATGAAAGTTAAGATGAAGCCCTGCTCTATTTGTTTCTGTATTTATTTTTTATTCAGCACCCAGCATAGGGTATGTGACTGCTCCTTACCATATGATGCCACCTTTGTGTATAGGTCCCACTTCAGTGTAACCTGGATATATTACCCAGCTGAGTAATAAGAGTACTGAGTAATAGAGAATTCAGATGGCACCTTTCCCTGCATCCTGCACAAATTTATGCTACAATGATATGAGCTGGGGCATCTTCTAGCTCTTGGACTTATCATTAATCTTTTTTTCAGTTTCTGAGTGAAGACATGCTGATTTCAAAAGTGCCTTGGAAGATCCTTTCCCCATTTTCCATGTTGTTATAATTGTTTGTGGGAGAACAATATATAGATTTAAAGGGTTCATTGAAGTAGTGAGGCTCATTCTCATTTATTTAGTCTTGATATATGTTGGGTATATTGACAGAGTCAGATGATTTTTGAGTCTTGGGTATTTGCAAACACCATTTATTAAAGAGCTATCATTTTATTTAGTTCAGGTACTTTGTTCCCACAGTAGGCCAGGGTTTGCATCAAATTACAGAGACTAGGACACAGGGGCAGTATATTTTAGCAAAAAAAAAGGTAGAAAATATTTTAGTATTAATAGTAACTCTTTATTGAATTATTTGAATGTGTCCAGGCTATGAGCACCCCAATTGTCATCTTCTTAATCTATTATTTATAAGAATCAAACAAAATAAAGAATCACTGAGGCTGCTTTGTACGCTAGTATCATTCATTTTTCATGCAATAAATCTTAATCATGTGTTTATTACATGAAAACTACATTCTATGTGTTAACAAAAAGGGTAGAAATTAATTGTCTTTGCTATGAAGAGGCTACCATTCCACATTTATAGTTCAATATAGAATATATCTATACATACATATAATACACAAATGTGTAGACACATAATATGTGTTCACATGTATAGATATATACAAAATGCACATACAGTATGCATGTTACATATCTATACAGATCTATATCTATACTTACACACATATCCACATATATCACAACACTGAAATTTTTAAAAATTGCTTAATTTTAGAGATTTCTGAAGAACACAGCAAGATTTGATGTAATTTTGCAACATTTACATTATTATTATTATTATTATTATTATTTTTTGTTTAGCTTTTCAGTGTATACTCAGAAATGACCTGGAATCTGGGAAAAGTTTTGGAGTTACATGTAAATAATTTTGAAGTTATCTTTTCCCTTGTCAATTGTATAATAAGGACTTTTCTCTCACAGTTTAATTTTGTATGCTTTAACCAAAACATTCATATTTTGAAACTCATAGAAATTGCTTTTTTCTGAAAAGAAGCTTAAGATACTGTTGGTGTGCAAGTCTTTTGATAGTCAGAATTATCTTGTTATGTTTTGGTTGATACAGTAATCAGCAAAAGGACAGATACATCTTTTATTATGAGAGCAAACAGAGTGCATCTGCTCCAGGGATCAGAGAGAGAAAGAGATGGGAGATTTGACAGCTGTAGACTTCAACAGGCTGGCCTGAAATGAACATTTTTGGGAATAAGAGATGTTAGTGTTGTGACAATCAGTTTACATCTAAATAATAGCATTTCCTCCAAAGTCAGTTCAGAAATATTGACATTTTAATAAGATTTCTGCATGTTTGTATTTGTATTTGCACAAACAAGAACAGAGTGGCAAATCCTACATCAAGATATAAAACTTTGCCATACCTTGTGTTTGAAGAATATCAATTAGGGCAAAAGGAAATTACAATGTCAGCCCCTGATAATATAGGATTAAATGATAAAGTGAACTGCCATGATAGTAAAATCATTATGTTAACTACTGGACATTATGATGAGTAGTGTTTTCTCCTTTGCCTTGTGGGATTTACAGGAACAAGCATTCCTTTGTCTGGCCTTTTAAAATGATTAAAGGCTAGAATTTTTTTCCTTAAATAGACCTTTAGTATCACTAATTACATACATACATTCTACAGAGTGCACATCCTTATTTTCATGCGTATTTGCCTCAGTTTGATAATGTGAATTTCATCCATTCAAATGATTTAACTTGTATTTTGTGGTTATAGCTACTCATGCTTATTATTGGAGAATCTAAAGGTGTATTGTTCTAAAATATTTTAATGACCACCTTGAGAAAGATATAATTGTAAAGGCGTTTTAAGAGAGAAATGGGAGTAAATCACTTATTCTTTAACATAATGGATTTTAGTTATGTCATTTATTAGGTACCACTAGGCCAAACTCATCTGCAGTGCACTTTTCTAAGGATATTTTTGTCTCTAAATTGTTACAATAGGCTCAAAAATGTCTTACAGTCTTTCCATTTCCTAGACATTTAGCCCCATCTTCTTTTATTGTCTTTACTTGGCCTTTTGTTATGATCTACCTGACCAGTATGATTATTCTCTAAACTTCGTTCTTCTAGGTTTCCCACTCACTAAACCTCAGAGTTTTGTCTTGTGCCCTTTCCCGATGCCATTACTGTTTACTACATGAGCTTGATGTTAATGCCTTAGACAATTTTGGGGAACAAAAGGGTTACTTTGGTATTAGGGGACATTGAATTGCATTTGAGAGTTAATGCAATCTCCAAATATGCTTAGATAAAGAAGGCCATATGTGAGCAGTGCAAAGCTGTTGCCCCATAAAATAAGATAGGAAAATGTCAAAACAAGGTATAGTATGCATTTATGGCAGAGATACTCAGGCAAAACATGTGAGACTGACTATACAATAGCTAACTCAATAAAACTAATCAAGAGGAAAGAAAAAGAAAGAAAATGTTATTTAATTATGATATTCTGTTAAACTTACTTTTTGTTCTAATCAGTTCCAAGGCAATTTATTTTTCAATGTCAGTGTGGAATGACTCATAGATAAACTTGGACAAAGCCCTGAATCTTATGAGATTAACCATTATAGTTTTACTTTTGTTTTGTTTTGTTTTGTTTTGTTTTGTTTTGTTTTGTTTTGTTTTGTTTTTTTAATTGGAAGTTAATTTCCTTTAATTCTCCACTGCATGACTTGATATATCTTCTTGGGATTCCCTACCCTAAGATTTGAGATATGATCCACTCTGATCCTTGAATTTATCAAATAATTTTTAAAACCTATTGCATAATTAAGACAACTCTGAGACTACTACACACCTGTCAGATTGGCTAGAATGACAGGGAAAGATAATGCAGAATATTGGAGGGGATGTGGAAAAATTGGGACACTGATACATTGTTGGTGGAATTGTGAATACATCCAGTCATTCTGGAGAGCAATTTGGAACTATACTCAAAGAATAATCAAACTGTGCATACTCTTTGATCCAGCTGCGTTACTATTTAAAATCTCCAAAGAGATTTTAAAGAAGGGAAAGGGACTTATATGTACAAGAAAGTCTGTGGCAGCCCTCTTTGTAGTGTCCAGAAACAGGAAACTGAGTGGATGCCCATCAATTGGAGAATGACTGAATAAATTGTGATATCTGAATATTATGGAATATTATTGTTCTGTAAGAAATGACCAACAGGATGATTTCAGAAAGGCCTGGAGAGACTTAAATGAACTGATGCTGAGTGAAATGAGCAGGACCAGAAGATTATTATATACTTCAACAACAATACTATATGATGATCAATTCTGATGGATGTGGCCCTCTTCAACAATGAGATGAACCAAATCAGTTCCAATAGAGCAGTAATGAAATGAACCAGCTACACCCAGCAAAAGAACTCTGGGAGATGACTATGAACTACTACATAGAATTCCCTATCCCTCTATTTTTGTCTGCCTACATTTTTGATTTCCTTCACAGGCTAATTGTACACTGTTTCAAAGTCCAATTCTTTTTGTAAAGCAAAGTAACTGTTTGGACATATATACATATATTGTAAAAACAAAACAAAAAACTATTTCATACTAGATTCCATATGAGACACAGAGAATAGGAAGATAAAAATTCAAAATGTAGCTGCTCTAAAGGAGCTTATATTCCATCAGGATAGAGAAAGTAACATAAATAAATATGTGAATAATTTGTCTACTGTCTGCATGTCTATCTATCTATCTACTACCTATTTACCTGTCTATCTTTCTAAGTAACTGAGTGGCTCATTGACAGGCCTGAAGTCATAAAGTGTAGTAAAGTCATAAAGTCATCTGTGTAGTATGTTCCTGGACTGAGACACTTGATAGCTGTGACCTTGGGCAACTCATTTAATTTTATTTGTCTCAGTTTCCTCGTATCTAAAATGACCAGCAGAAGAAAACAGTGAACTCTGGTATCCTTGCCAAGAAAACCCAATGAGAGTATAAAGAATTGGTTATGATTGAAACAACTTAACAACAATCTCTGTACAACAATCTCTGCCTTTCTGTCTCTTTCTATGTATATATATATATATAGAATAGACATGTATATATATTATAGATAGATATGTGTGTTTTATACACATAAACACACATGCAATGAATATTAAATCATCTTAGGAGGGTGGGCACTAATTATACAGGAGATAAGAAAAGATTTCAAAATAGAAGATGGTACTTGTGATGAGCCTTGAAGGAAAAAAAGAGATTGTGTGAGTTTGAGATGAAAACATAATTCATTCTAGAGATAGGAATAGCTAGTGCAGAATTGTAGACATAGGAGATGAAGCATCATTTGTAAAAATTGACCAGAAAATGGAGATTTTTAATTTTTTTTGATATTTCCTCATCATGTAACACATACCTAATATGTTATTATATAATATATATTACATACATACATATATATATATATATATATATATATATATATATATATATATATATATATATATATATCTATCTTCTAGTTTCCTCCTAAACTTTACAGTTTTCCTCAAATGCCCTCTTCATGTATCTTCTCTTTCTTCCATTTTGAGTGGAAGGTATTCCTTCTTCTCAGGAAGATAAATTTAACTTATTCTTGTCTTCCTTTTTGAAACAGCAAGTAACACCTGAAATAGCCTAGGGTAGTTTTTTTCATTCTCTCTCTTTCCTCTGTTTCTGTCTATTTCTTTCTCTCTGTGTCTCTGTCTCTGTCTTTCATTTCTCTGTGTATGTGTATGAGAAAGAGAGAGAGAAAGAGAGAGAGCGAGAGAGAGACAGAGAGAGAGACAGAGAGAGAGAGAGAGAGAGAGAGAGAGAGAGAGAGAGAGAGAGAGAGAGAGAAGTTCTTGAAAAGACCCAGCTCCAATTCTATTGACTGATTAAATATTTGATTTCCTGTAAAGCTTCTCCTGTTCTTACTCTAAGGAAATATCAAATACAGGAAGAAGCAGTCTCCAGAGTCTGACTTTATTCCAAACAAGTTTCTTCTTTGAAAGAATCTAGATCATTGTTTTGAAAAGTTGTAGCTCTTCAAATATACTGAATTCCCCAAATTACCTAAAAGATGGTAGAATGTATTTTTTAGTAGTCTGCCATTGCCTGTCAATTATTTCACACCTGTTCCAAATGACATAGACCCAATGTTAACTATCAGATGAAAGTTAACCTTCCAGCTGCCACCAGACAATTTGCATACTTATTTTCATTCTGACTACACTTGCAGCCTACATGGACGTCTGCCAAGAAACTTAACAAGTTTCTATTCGAAAAAAAAATTAACAAGAAGCATCAATGAAACAACTAGAGTGACTGAGTTTAGATAGCATTGTCCAAAATTTACTTTTGGTAATAGCAAGGCATTAATGAAAAAAACAGTTGAATCACATCAATGAATTGCTAATTTTCATGACAAAAATTCAAACCATCATTTTAATTAAATAATCAGTTTTTAGAAAAACACATTTAGACTTTTTTGCATCTTCGTGATTATTAGTTTAATGTTCATAATCAAAACCTTATGCCACAATATATTCAACAATTATCGAGTTGATAGGCATCCTCTCCATTCCAAATTTTTGTGCTGAAAAGGAAACTGCTATACATATTTTTGTACATATAGGTACTTTTCTTTTTAAAAAAAAATCTCTTCTGGGACTCATGCCTGGTGGTGGAATTGTAAGGTTGAAGTATATACATGATTTTATAGTCCTTTGGACATAGTGCATATTTTTTGATCATTTATCAATTGGAGGATGGCTCATTTAAAAAAAAAATTGACTGTTTCTTATATATTTGAGAAACAAGATCTTATCAGAGAAACTTGCTTCAAAATTCGTTTCCCAATTACTATTGCTAACTGAATTTCCTGTGTTTATCCTATTTGCTGTCTCTCCTTTCTTCCTATCCCTACTCAAAAGAGACTTACTCTCTCCCCTAATATATCCTCTCTTCTATCAGTCTCTTCCCTTTCCATATCCCCTTCCCCTCCTAATTTCCTTCATAGATTTTTATATTCATATTGAGTGTATATATTATTTTCTTTTTGAGTTAATTCTGATGAGAGTAAAGTTCACTTATTCTCTCTCCTCTTGTTTCTTCCCTACAAAGTGCTGTAACTTGCCTTTTTTTTGGCAGATAATTTACACAATTCCAACTTTCCCTTTCCCATTCTCCCAATACATTCCGTTATCACTCCTTAATTTTTTATTTTTTTAGATATCATTCCTTTATATTCGATTCACATCTATGTCCTCTCTGTGTGTGTGTATATATATATATATATATATATATATATATATGTGTGTGTGTGTGTGTGTGTGTATGTGTGTGTGTGTGCGCGCGTGTGTGTTCTTTCTAATTGCCACAATAATGAGGAAGTTCTTATGAGTTACAAGCATCATCTTGCCATATTGTAAAGAGATAAATCTTATTAAGTCCCTTATGATATTCCTTTCCTGATTACCTTCTTATGCTTCTCCTCAGTCCTATATTTGAAAAGTAGATTTTCTATTTATCTCTGGTCTTTTTATCATGAATACTTGGAAGTACTCTGAATATCCACCTTTTTCACTGAAGCATTATACTGAGTTTTTTGTTTTTTTTTTCTGGATAAGTGATTCATGATTGTAATCCTTGCTCCATTTCTCTCCAGAATATCATATTTCAAAACCCTTAATCCTTTAATGTTAAAGCTGATAAATTTTATGTTTTTCTGAGCATGTTTTCACTATACTTGAATTGTTTCTTCATGGATGATTACAATATTTTTTCCTTGATTTGTGAGTTTCAGAATTTGGCTACAATATTACTGGGAATTTTCATCTTGGGATCTTTTTCAAGGGGTGATTGGTAGGTTCTTTTAATTTTCATTTTATCCTCTTGCTCTAGAATAGCAGAATAATTTTTCTTGTTAATTTCTTAAAAAATGATATATTGGCTCTTTTAAAAAAAATCATAGTTTTCAAGTAGATCAATACTTTTAAAATTATCTCTCCTGGATCTATTTTTCATGTAAGTTGTTTTTCTGATGAGATATTTCACATTGTTTACTATTATTCATTCTTTTGGTTTTGTTTTATAGTTTCCTAATTTCTTGTAAAATCATCAATTTCCATTTTCTCAATTCTGATTTTTCAAGTGAGCCTTTACACTGAGCCTTTGTACCTCCTTTCCCATTTGGCCAATTTTACTTTTTAAGCCATTTTTCTCCTTTTCTTATATTTCCTTTTGTACTACTTGCGATTGACTTCCAATTTTTTCCTCTATATCTCTTATTTTATTTTCAAAATCCCTTTTAAGCTCTTCTGTGGCTGGAGAGAAATTCTTTTTTTTTTTTTTTTTTTTTTTTTTGAGGCTTCAGATGTAGGAGTTTTGACTTTGTTATCTTCTTCTGAGTATGTGTTTTAATCTTCCCTGTCCCCATAGTAACTTTCTATTGTCAGAAACGTTTTTGTTGTCTGCTCATTTTCCCTAGCCTATTACTCAGCTTTTAGCTCTATGTTAAATAGAGCTCTGCTTCCAGGGTGGAAAGTGCTTTCAGCAATCCTTCCAGGGACCCAACCATAAGTGCTCTTTTTTTTGCTCTAGAGCTACGAGGTGTCCCCACTCCACAATGACTTTAAAGATCTAGTGTAGGAGCAGCTAGGTGGCACAGTGGATAGAGCACCAGTCCTGAATTCAGGAGGACCCGAGTTCAAATATGGTCTCAGACACTTAATACATCCTAGCTGTGTGACCCTGGGCAAGTCACTTAACCCCAGCCTCAGGGGAAAAAAAAAAAAAAAAGATCTAGTGTAGTAAAGCAATAGAGTTCTTCCTCAGTGCTATGAGGAGAGAGGAGACCTCGGGAAGCTGCTTCTATCAGTTTTCTATCCCACTCCTGATTTGCTGGTTTCCCAAGGCCTCTCTGAACATTGACAAATACTTCTTCCTGACCTTTCATGTTCTCTTTGCTAACTCTGGGCTGAGAGGTTTAGAAGCCATCAGTAACACCAATGATACAGAGGGCCCCTGGATTATCCCTGCATTGCTAGTACTAGTTTGGGGCTAAGGGTACTCTCATGTGTACTATATTGA